>NC_135310.1:149283177-149606615 GCF_048772815.1 Callospermophilus lateralis | reverse complement strand
TAGACCACCATGGGCCAATAGAAACATAATGTAAAATTTTCTAGTAGCCACATTAAAAAAAGCTTGTGGAATTATTTTTGTAATATTAGCTTATTTAATATAACATATTCAAAATATTATCAACATGTGATAAATAAAAATTAGCACAATATTTTTTATTCCTTTTTTTTCATACTGAATCTAGGAAGTCTAATGTATATCTTATATCACATCTCAGTTAGGACTAGCTCAGTAGTCATATAGAGTTAGTAGCTGTCACATTAGATGGCCCAGCTCTGGATTATATTTGGCCAATTTTGAATTAGAATATGTTCTCTGAGAACATATCTATTTATCCCTCCTTAGAGTTCTTAGAAAAATAAATTACATTCATTCAGTTCTAGCCCTATGGCATAACTCAAGTGGTACTCTCTGGGGTACAGCAGGAAAATACCTTGGAATTTAAATAGCATTAAAGATTCAGTTTCTTTCCAGGCACAGTGGTGCATGTCACTTCAGCCACTTGGGAGGCTGAAGCAGGAGGATCACAAGTTCCAGGCCAGCCTCAGCAACTCAGAATCTCAGCAACTTAGTGAGAACTTGTCTCAAAAAAATAAACAGAGCCTTGGATGTAGCTCAGTGGTAAAACGCCCCTGGGATCGATCCCCAGTATTCCCCTCTGGAAAAAAAGAAAAAAAAAATCAGTTTCTTTCATGCCACTAGGAGACTCGAAGATCACCGAATAAATCTTAGGTTTGTAGAAGGTTCCCTTCTTGGGTTGCTCCAATTGTTGAAGTCAAGGCCTTCAAAGTCACCCCCCTCACTTCCTAGAGCCCCTGGAATAGACAATCTTATTAAATACACCTGCAACTTCTCCCAAGGGCTCCAGTCACAACCCATGACAAGAACCTCTGCATGCTCTTCAGACCCCACTCTCTACCCTTCAAGTTCATTTTCTATCCCTTCAGAGTGAGCGTGTGTCCAAAGCAGACATTTCATCATACCGCTTCTTAACTTAAGGACTTTAATAGCAGCCTGTTGCCTTTTGAATAAATGCCACACTCCTTGCCTTGGTGCGCTAAGCAATCACAAACTGGCCTCAGGGGCCTTTCCAGCCCATCCTGTTGCTACCTGGCCTTTGGTTTTACTTGAAATGACTTGATCTCCATCACTTTGTGCCTTTTGTTTAAAGTCTGTGTCCCTGCCTGGAATGTCCCTGGAACCCCTTCTCCCTGTCAAATAGCAAGTCTCCCAAGCCTTGCTCAACTATTTACTGAGGTCTTCTCTAATCTTACAGTCCTCTCATCTGCTATGGCACCACTGCTATAAGTAGGTGTATTACGATATTTATCACATTCATTGTGGTCACATGATATGCCAGATAAGGACATCTTCAGGACCAGGAGCCATGTACCATTCACATCTGAATTCACCTTGGGCCCAAGGAGTCTCCCTGTGGAGTCCCAGGAGTAATAAATGCCTAAGGAATCACAATTCTCTTTCCCACTTCTCCCCTTCTAATTTCTAATTACTTAGTACATAGTCATTATTATTACACACTAGCAAATATCTGTTATCACTCACTGTGTACCAGACACCACCCTGAGAATTCTACATGTGTTTCATTTAATTCCAACAATGAATCAATAAGGTTGGGATCAATCCCCAATTTTTAATATATGTGCATCTTGAATAGAGTTTCATTCTTTAACAAAGTGTGTTAGGGTATTGTTATAAACACCAGTTATGACAGATGGATGTGCCCTTAGACTTACAAAGTCGCAGGATTCCATCTTCAGGTGTTAACTGACTCATAAACAGGCTAATGCGTGTGTCTTTTGTTTTGTATTTTAGTGTCTCTATGTCTATAAAGTGTTGAATTCTTAGAGATGGGAGGAGAAAGAAAACTTATCTTGGTAGTATTTTGTGTAGAGTTAAGAGTGAGGTGGCTTTGAGTAAGGGCATGAGGAGGCATATCGTGTGGACATTGTGGGAGGTGACTTTTTATCTCATCGCTCAGATTCATTGCAGTTTCTGCATAATTCCATGAATCAGTGCTTTAAGAAGTAGGGAAACCAACACCAGCTCTGATGAGCCTGTCGGGTATTATAAAAGCTCATTGGTTGCTGCCACCAGACACTTGGGAAGTTAGTTTGGTGGTTTCTTACAAAACTAAACATCGTCATACCATTCAGAACTCCTGCTCCTTGGTATTTACTCAAAGAAGCTGAAAATCTCACATCCAAGCAAGAGCTTACACATGAATAGCAGCTGTATTCGTAATTGCTCAAACCTGCATGTGATCAAGATGCCCTTCAGCAGGTGAATGGATATACTGGTACCATCTTATAACTAACAGCAGATGGGCTATGGAGCCATGACAAGATGGGGGGACTTATCTGCATTTGACTAAAAGCCCATCTGAAAAGTGTGCCCACTGTTGCAGTCCAACTATACGATATTCTGGAAGAGGCATAAACTATAGGGACGGTGAAAGAACCAGGGTTGGGGTAGGGCGGGCTCATTAGGTGGAGCACAGGGGATTGGGAGGCAGTGACAGTATTCCATATGATTCCATTGTGGTAGACGCGTGTACTTGTACATGGGTCAAACCCAAGGAATGTTTGCCCTAATGTCATCTACGGACTCTGGATGATTCTGATGTCACTGCAGAGTCATTGATGGTAGCAAGTGCAGTACTCGGGTGGGGATGTTGATTAGGGGGAAGCTGGGAGGGGAGTGGATGTGGAAAATCTCTGTACCTTCCTATCAATTGTGCTGTGAACCTAAAACTGCTCTAAAAAAGAAAACCCGTAATCCCAGCGGCCCGGGAGGCTGAGGCAGGAGGATCGAGAGTTCAAAGTCAGCCTCAGCAATTGAGCAAGGCCCTAAGTCATACAGTGAGACCCTGTCTGTAAATAAAAAAATACAAATGAGGGCTGGAGATGTAGCTCAGTGGTTAACCCCTGAGTTCAATCCCCAGTACAGAGAGAGAGAGAGAGAGAGAGAGAGAAAAGAAAATTTATGAGATCAAAATGAAGGGACCAGAGAATGAATGCCTTGCCCCAGGGGTCCCAGGGATCGTCTCACTGGGCTCTAGTCCAGGCTACCAATTGTTTTCCCTCCAGGTTTTCAGTGTTGTGCCTGTTTCCTCCACTTTCTTTTCACAAAGTGGAGCCTGACTTGTGTGAGTGGGAATGAATCCACTAGGGGCTTAACAAATGCTTGTTGAAATGAAATGAAGAGAAATTACACTCGTATTTTGACCTACAGAGACAACATAATGGCCTTAATGTCCACAGAAGACTCTTACCAACGGGGTTCTTGGAGACTCTGAAGCTTGAGAAATCTCAGACTTGGACAAAGGACTGCAGCAGGAGCCCTGGCTGGGGCGAGAGGAGGAGCTGAGCCCTGGGAAAGCCGGACACCCTCGTGGACATGGTCCGGGAGGACGTGTTGTGCCAGGGTGCCCACTGGTGACCCCTTGGCCACCACTGCCTGGCTTTACAGCACACTGCACGGCAGTGGAAGGTCCTTCACGGCTGTGAGCCTCAGTTTCCTAGTCTGCACAAAGGGGATGAGGACTTCTTTTTCTTTTTTAATTTAATTTTTTGCAATGCCAGGGATTGGCCCCAGGCCTCATGCATGCCAGTCAACTGCTCTACCACTAAGCCACACCCTTGGCCCAGGAATGGGCACCCTGTGGCTTCCTGTGGGCACTCCCCAAGCTCAGGTCTACAGTGTTTGGCAGAATGATGGGCTATTGTGAGTGTCAATGAATAGAAAATGTCTCTTCTTGAGATGGAGCATTATTAGATACCCCAGGATCATAACAGTGTTGGGGATGGTGGGTTGGGAGCTCAGGAGATGGTGACGGTAGAGGGACCGCCTCTTGTATCTCACTTCACGGGCTCTCTACCCCGCGTGCTGTTGGCGTCTGTCAAGATGTGAATGTACTGACTCCTGTGACCTCTGACCTCCCTCCCTTCTGCCTTCTTATTTCCCTTTCTCTCTTGAGCACTCCCCTTTCCACTTATTCTTTTTAAAACGAGTTAATTTTGTCCCTTGCTATTCTTGGCCAGCTCACTGAGGCTCTCTGTATGGAGGGTTTCTTGCCAAAGCCATATTCAGCTCACCAGCTGCTGAACTTAGACCAGCCTGCTTCTGCTCAGCCGGGCAAGGTCCTCAGCGCTATGCACAAGAGCGGCCTGAGGCCAGAGGGTTCTTGTTCAGAGCGAGCAGGGCCGCGCCACACAGGCCTTCCCATAACGAAGGCAGAGCCTGACAGGAAGAGATCTGAGGCTCCGCCATAGTCCATAACAGAGCAGTCATTACCCCACTCCCTGCCAAGTCCATGCCTCTGCCAATCTCCGAAGCCATCTTTCACCCTGCTTTTTAGCCAGCTCAGCATAACATCTCTATGACAGCTTCGCTTGGGGACAGCAACTGGAAAAGGCAGCTTCCCACAGGGAGACGGCTTCAGGCCTCCCTTAGTGCCCCCCAAAGCACGTGTGGATTTATGTCACGACTTGGGTCCAAATAGGACTAAGGTCAGAGAGATGCCCGAGAAGGAAAAAGAGGTAATGCAGGGCCCTTGGAATGGGGTGAAGACAGGAGGTTCATTTCCCGTGTCTAAGGAAGCCATTGCAGCAGTAGGAAAACCGGGATGGCATTCTGGTTGGGCCACCTGCTCACAGGGGCAGGCTGTGGAGTCTTGGTTGACTAAACTGCAGGGGTGGGGGGTGGGGGGTGCCTGAGGTGATGTTTGTGAAGCCTCAGTGGGGGTTCTGGTGTGGAGCAGGTGTTGAATGCCCCTGGCCAGGGTGGCTCTGAGCCTTCCCGTCCTCCTGCATAAAATGGAAAGAGACTTTGTACACCTCACCTACCATCAAACCTTGAAATTTCTCAACTCTTTAAGTCAGCATTTACTGGCCAGATTATTCTAGAGCAGGAAGTCTGCTTTCACTAAGGATAGAGAACTACCCAGCCACTAAGTCTGTTCCCAGTGAGCTCAGCCTTCCTTCAGTGGTTGGAAAAGTTCACTGAGAAACAGAGCAGAACATCAGCACTGAACAAGATAAAGGAGATTGGAAACAGCATCACAGTTCACCTGTTCAGTTGTATATTCATTTGGTTATTCACCCAAAAAGTTATTAATAGAGGACTGTGAGTTTGTAGGTTCTGGATGTACAGACATGAATAGAAGAGATGTGTTTTCTGCTTCCCTGAGGTTTTCAGACTGGTGAATAGTAACTGCTTTGTCATCAAATGGCCCTGGGCTGGAATCTGACTGTGTCACCCAGCACAGATTAAAATTGCATGAACCTTCTGGAGTCTCATCTTTTTCTCGGAGTCATTGTGAGGACTGCATGAATTAGTGTGTGTGGACCGTTCACCACAAGACCTGGTAAGATGCGCTTTTCTCTCCCCAGAGATCACAAAACTTGTAGCTACTAGAGTGAGGATCCAGGCCCAGAGCTGTCTGGCTCCCACATTGGTGCTCTGAAAGGAATTTTCTAAGGAGCATTTTTGTTCTCCCTACATTTTAGATTTTTTTTCCAATTCAATACTCATTCAAAATTCAAATGTGGTTTACCCATCCTTTTTATTAACCCCATTGAACCTTTTCTAGCAAGTCACTCCTCTATCTATTCATTGAAATGAAAATCATAAGATGGCTCGGTCACAGAAAATAAAAATGACCGGAAGAGGTTCTATTTCAGAAGCCAGCGTGAAGGGTGGGGTTATCAGAAGACGTATTCATGGTGCCCCATGAGAAACCCACCACCATCCCCGCCCCGTTGTGTAAAGCTGACCTAGACCTCTGAACCCTCAACATTGGACACCACATTGCAGTTCTTCTCTTGGCTTCCACAACACCGTTATTCTAAGCTGCTTTGTTTGCATTAACTACACGATGCTATTATCTCTTTCTCTTTTTTCTGTCTACTTCTTTAACATTGGTTCTCTCCTGAGCCCTCTCCTGGTCTTCCTCTTTCCGGAATGATCTCACTTCTGACCTTCAGATCGACTTGGCTAGAGCCTCCCCTTCCCTATGCCCAGGGCCGTTTCTCGATATCCCTAGCTTCTCTCAGTAGAAGTGTCAGAATAACCCAGCTGGTCTTCCATTTGCAACTGCCCATCTCTCTGCTTTGCTGCTTGTACTGACACAGGAATCACCTTCCCGGTCACCAAGCTAGGACGTGACACTCAGTCTCGAAGGTTGATATGACTTCCCAGCAGCCTATGTTCAAGGTGCTCGGCATGGCGCTGAGGTCCTTCCCGGTTTTGCAGTGTCTCCCTGCCTCTCTCCCATTGCATTCCTTCTTGCAATTCCAAGTTTTCTGCTAGAAAAGTCTACTCAGTGCTCTACTCAGTTTTCTCTTTCTCTGCTTACCGTCCGATCAGGCACAGAATTTCCCTCGTTTTTTTCTTTTGTGGCACTGCCCCCCCATATCTCCTCAGAACACTGGATTTATGAAATGCTTTACTGAAGAAAAGGACTCTGTGGGAAACGGTCCTAGATAACGTCGCTGGGCACACCATTTGGGTGTGTCATGAACTTGAGCATTTTGAAGGTTCTGAGAAGTCCTGCAACAAATCAGCTGGGTTAGTTGTGCTTAGCCCAATATTTCCTAAACATCCGATTTCACCTTTTCCAGAAATCTTAGGAACTAAGGTTTAATTACCACACTTTGGAAAAGACTGATCTAGTCAAGTCTTCTTCGTCCACCATGAATTCAGACTGAGCTCTCGTGGAACTTCTGGTTTTTCCCGAATGGCAGAGAAGTTAACATGCAGTGACCACAAGGTACTGGTAAGAGCCGTGTCAGGGAAAATGGAGAGGCAGCGTCCCCAGCAGGGAGACTGGGTCAGTCTGGGTCAGTGGATTATGGAGGGCTTGCTGGAGGAAGTGGCTTTATACAGAGACCTGAGTTAGTGGGTGGAAGTCAAGGGTAGAAGGAGAAGTGACATAGGCAAGGTCAACTGCTGTGGGGACGTACGGAAACCATGGCTGTGCTGAAGGACTAAACCAAGTCTCAGCACAAAGGTGGCCATCAAACCCTCGATACCCCAGTCATGCCCACTTCCAGCCTCTTTGTTCTCCTAGCCTATTAGCAAATGCTGGCAAAGTAGAGGTTCCACGTTTACACATCATAGTGGTCTGTCTGGAGTTATTTTAGGGGACGCATGTGATCTTTTGAAGCACAGAGCCACACACCCTCATCTCCAACACTCTTTTTTTTGGGTCCCCCCGCCCCCGCAATACTCTTAATAAAAAGTCTAAAGAAGAAGTTTTATTTTTAAAGAGGTTTAATGGTAAACATGTTTATCGACATATTAATTTTCTTTCCAATTCACTTTTTGAATCCCAGAATTAATACAGGTGTGTCATTGTGAATGGGGAGGGATTTCCTTAATTAACTCCATTGTTTTTTTTTTTTTTTTAATCCTCTTTAACATATTTTCCATTCTTAGGCAGCTTGTTTTTGTCAACTAGCAAATAGAGGACAGACTAACTGGGCAGGTTGAACTGGACTCTTAGCACTGAGGGTCCCCAGGAGGCAGGAGGCTGGATCTGGGATCTCTACTGAGGCCACCATGCTGTGGTTCCTGTCCTCTATCACCACCTGGATTCTCAGCCACGTTGTCATCCCGGCCTTTCCTTCCCCGGCTGCTGTCTGTTAATAAGAGAAGACCCATCCTTTGCCATCAGGAGGACAGAGGGTAATCTCTCTTCATTAACCAAAGGAAGTGGCGGGATGCAGTGAGAACATTGCAATTGTTCCCAATTAATCCCACATGCAGCCTGGCATCATTAATAATCCATCAAATGACCTGGGATTTAAATAGGCAGAGCAGTCAGCCTTTATCAGCCATTTCCCCATTGTTCCAGCAAAAGCAAGAAAACTCAAGAAGACAAGAGGCGTCGACGACCTACAGATTGATCGTCTCAGACATTTTTAAATGTAACCTCGCATATAAAAGGAATTTACACATGCCATTGAGAGATTTTGAATTCTCAAATGCTTGTCAGCTTCTACAAATCATTGCACTCTGACAGATGTCGATTCAATTATCGACTCAGAGACACCATTTGTCACCAAAGTCAAGATACCTTCATGTTCCCAAACAAGCAGGAAGGAGACGTCCATTTTAATTTCACCCCTGGTGCATTTCTAGATGTTTCCTTAAAGAATATATCTTACACATCTATGAAACCCCCCAAATGCCACAAGGAACATATTACCCCAGGGACATTACATGCTTTTTTTTAGTGACAACATACACAAAACATAAAATTCATCATTCTAATCATCAGCAATGAAACTACCATTGCCTAGCTCCATACCATTTGCTTCTCTTTTTGTGGTGCTAGGGATCCAACCCATCTGCTCCCTAGGCAGATGCTTCACCACTGAGCTCCATCCCAACCCTCACAACATTGTCATTACCAAAAGCAGTCACACCCCCTCCTTCATTTTGCCCCAGGTCCTGGCAACCATCTATCTCTGTGGATTTGTCTGACTTGGACATGTCATATAAATGAAATCATATGGTATGTGCTCTTTTATGTCTGGCTCCTTTCTGTTAGCAAAGTGTTTTCAAGGTTCATCTGTATTGTGGCATGGATCAATAGTCCATTTTCATGGCTGAATAATATTCCACCACATGGATCTATTACATCTACCACATTTTGTTTATCTACCCTTGGTTTGTTGAAGGATATCTGGGGTGTTTATGCCCTTTGGCTGTCATGAATAATGTTGTTATGTACATTCATGGGCGTGTGTGTGCTCATATCACACTGGATCAAGAAGATGGGTGTGGATGACTCATTTTCCCAATAGCCCACATACTACTCTCTTAGGTCGAGTTGTTGCCAAACACTCGGGCACTGCAGTTGGACTATGTGAATTACAAGCCCAGATCTGGCACGTATCAGTGTGTGACCTTAAACATCTTTCCTAACCTCTACCACTTAGCTCCCTCACTCGTGGCAGCTAACTACAACACAGAGCAGAGATGTTTTGATTACAGCAGAGAATCTAAGGTATTCAGTTGGCCCATAAGACTCCAAAATGTACGCTTGGGTGTTTATATTCTTACCACCTTTGTGGTGTCGACGCAGCACAGAACTAGGCCCCCCAAAGTCTCTTAATTGTATTATATGAAGTGACATGTTTAGTGGAAGTGACTGGGATCATTTTGAGGTTTGTAGACCCTTCTCTCCCTCCCTCCTTCCCTCCTTCCTTCCCTCCCTCCCTCCCTCCTTCTTTCCTTTCCTTCCTTTTGTGGTGGCTTCTGTGTTGAAATTTGGCATTTGAAAGTCAACACCAATGAACTTGGGCACAGATCCCACTTGGGGGCCTTTATTTTGTCTTTGGGGGGGGACCCAGAGAGTTGCGGGCAGGACGGGGAGTTTGTGAGCTTCCTGCTGCTGTTCAAAGTGGTCAGAGGTTGGGGGAGAGCTTCTCCAACAGGGAGCGTCGGAGAGCTCTCTGTGCTACAGAGTTCACTGTAGTGAACCTAGGTCTACTCAGGTACTTGATCCAAGCCCACACACTGGTCTCATTCCACCTGGCGTCACCGTCTCGGTGCCTGCCTTCAGCTCTGCCAGCGCCAGGCTCTATGGCCCTTGGCTCGTAGGCTTGCTCCTGGCTTAGGTCTGCCCTGGGTTCTGATCTTGCTGAGTCCCTACCGTGCGGACGGTGGCTTGCCTGTCCTGAGACACCCGTAACTCATGCTTCTGGAGCGTCCCAGAATCCCAGGCTTCCATTACAGGGTTTGGGGGCCCTTCCCACTTGTGAGAGCACATTTAGTGGCAAGTGAGAGGCAATGACATCCCACTCCTGCACTCCGGGCTGAGGAAAGGTCCTGCAGCCACGGGTTTGGCCAGGGACCCCTCCCGCTCTTCCTTTCTTGGGCCAGCCTGCTCCTGCCATGGGTCTCTGCCCGCCTCTCTCCACGGTTGTGATTGCAAGAAGGATCCTTCACCTTCTCTCCGGGTGACTTGTGCCAAGGCCGACGGTTGCAAAGAGCTCCATCACGCAGTCCCCAAGCGACAGACACCATGCAGGATGTATGACGGAGGTTAGATCCACAGACCTGCGGTTCATTGCATTCTTCTCCTGGGGTACTTTTTAAAGGGCCTTTTATTTCTGGCTTGGTTTAGCCCTGCACTGACTGAATAGAGTTTACCCAAAGGTTCTGGGGCCCAAGGATTTTCTGTAGGTGAACTAGCAAGCGTGACTGGCCTTGGCCATGAACCTCATCAGTAGCAAAAGATCGCTCACATGGAACTGGCTCTCTAGGAAGGCCCCTAAGCACAAGATCCAAGTAAAAACTGTCTGCTTGCCGTGTAAACACCTCTGAAAAGCTAATCCCCACTCTCTGCTTTTAATCATATTGTAATCCTTAGAGCTAATCAATACAGACATTTCCCCCAGTGCTGGCGACCAAACACAGGGCCTCATGCACCCCAAGCACACGTGCTGCCACTGAGCCGCGTCCCAGCCCCTGGACATTTTGAAGGCACCTCTGTCTTGGGTGAAAGTAGTGAGAATCATTTCAGTTGGTCCCAGTTCCTCTGTCTCAGCATCTGTCATGAGCAGAGAGCAAATGTCTCCTGCCCAAACGACACACACTTGGACGCAGGCACGCTGAAACCTTAGGATTGTTAATGGGAGACACCGACACTTGGATTGTACAAATGAGCACAAAGCGCATCGTTCAAAGAGTGACATAAGCATCTCTAACCTACTTGCTTTTTGGGTGTCAAAGCCAGGATGAGCTGCATGCAGGACACGACACAGGATAAGGCACACAAGGACATTTCAGCCATTTCTTGGCCCCACCGAGCTCCCAAACAACAATGTGCCCCAAGATGCCCAGCTGCTGTATTTGAGACTTTCCAGGTCTTATGGGTCCCAACCTGACTTCTGGTCAACCATTACGGAGCCATCGATCCCCACGGACTATTTCAGCAGGCTAAATAGAAATTCTTCCAGCCTCCGACCCCACGACTGGAGCCGCTCTTAAGAAAAGTCCCTCTAAACCAACCGACAGAGGCTCTCCTGCGTAAAGCACAAACCTCTCACAACTGGGTTTCATATGAAAAATTCATTTCTTAACACTGAAGGATGAAAAGCAGATTTTCAGAAGTCGTCACCATCCCGTCCTACACCGAGAGCTATTTAATTGCGGTAGGAATACATGCACCAAGGATCCTTCCTTCCTTAATTAGTCTCCACCTAAAACAGCAGTTGTTAAATGTGTGATGGGAGCGGCTGCAGCGGGCTGTGCTTTTGCTGCTGTGTGGCGGAGACAGCGATGCTGTTCAGGTTTTATTTTTAAAGTTTGGGTAATTATAACTTCCACGAACAGCAGGGGGGGGATGAATCATCTATTTGCCTCCCTTATTCCAGTTCCTCTCCCCGCCAAGTGTTTCCCCTTCTTGCAGCATTTACCTAGCTAGCGAGGTGTTACTCTGGGTCCTGGCCACTCAAGCATCTGAGATTCCATCACAAATCGGGTAGTAAACATTCTGAGACAGATCGATCATGGCCGCCCTGACCCGGTATAAAATGGAAAAACATGCACCCTCTTAATTCAGTCCAACCTGCTTGGTATACAACTTGAACAGTCAACAGGAAGCAGTTTGGTGTAGGAGGGAAAGTTCTGGACTAGATGTCAGGAAAGCTGGGTTCGCGCCCACCTGTGCCAGTGACTGCTGGGAAGGGGGCGCCCTGGGTACACCCTAGCTCCCTGGGCCCCGGTTTACCTCTGTGCTCTCTCAGGCTGTGTGCAGCTCTGAGGAGCCGGAATTCTCACGACCAGGAAGACCCAGCGCTTAGAAACGATGACTAGGCCACCGAGTGGGTGATCCGCTGCCTCTCTGTCGGCAGGAGCCATGAGTCAGCCTGGGAGCTGGCAGGGGCTGTGACTGAGGAGCAGAGTGACTTGTCAACTGTCACTAGTAACGTGGGAGAGAGCGCAAAGCAGGCGTTGCAGGCTGGGTCATCCAAGGCCACCCGTCCTTCACAGAGAAACCAAATGACATCTAATGAAAGGGCTTCCAACTGTACTTTTCAGGGGCTACTCATCCTCCTTAGGCGAGGGTGGGACCAGAGCTCTCGGAACCGACTAGTCTGGTAGTAGGTTCTGGTCCGCTACGACTTGGCTAGACCATACAGCGTCTGTGCGTCCTATTCTTAGCTCTCCTTAGAGAAACTGTATTAGGTGACGATGACCATGTGAGCCTGAGCCGCAGCTCGGTGTCTGAACAGGCACAGGAGCTTGATTTCTACTAGCCCAAAGCTGGAGGATCCCCAGTGCCCATTGACAGGACAGGGTCTCATTCAGTTTCTGAGGCCTCACCAACAGGGCAATGGGCTGATAGACTGTTCCACATGACGAACGCCACTCCGTGATAGGAAGGAGATGGACTGCTGCATCTGCAAGAACTTGGATGGATCAGAAAGCAGCTCTGCTGAGGGAAAGAAGCCAGAACCACCCTCCCCCCGCCCCCCGGCCATCCTGTAGGATTCCTTTTACAGGCGATCATAAAAATTTCAGGCAAATCTACAGCGACGAAACAGATCTGTAGTCGCTTGGAACGTAGGGAAGGATGGCAGGGAGCAACCACAGGAGGCCTGAGGTCACTTGGGGAAATGAGGGACATGCTCACTGCCTCCACTGTGGCTAGGGCTCCACCGGTGGACAGCGATGTCAAAAACCCTCCAACTGCATCCTTCAGTTCGGGCCACTTGTACATCAGCTACGCCTGAAGACAGTTGGGCCCCACAATAAAAGCAAAATACAAACCCTGGAGGGAGCTTGGGGTTGAAACGGCTCCACACTCGAAGCCCCGCGGACGGTCTGCGTAACCCTTGGCGAGTTACCAACCTCCTCTGCACAATGTCAATCCCTACCTCCCAAAGTTGCCATGGGGCATTGAAGAAGTGAATACTTGGGGGTACTTGGTAAAAATAAGCTCCTTATTTCCCCAGGATGCCGAGACAGGATCCTGGTTTATCTTTTGCATGGGTTTTGTTCCCATAAAAGCCAAGTTCATCGGTCTACCTAAGGACTCCCTGAGTGAGTTAATTCATACAGGCTTTCAGATGATGGCCAGCTCTCTCTGGGAGCTTCTTCCTGGCCGTACTCTTAAAAAAAAAACACAAAAAAAACAAAAAGAAAAAACAGCACCCCTTCCCCAGTCACTTTTCTATCTCCCTTTAGGACACCCAGGGCCATCTGACTTATGTTAGGTATTTGCTTTTGTCTTTGTTTACTCCCTGTCTCCCCCAAGGGGAACTTAAGCTCCCTGAGATCAGAGGCTTTGACTTATTGTAACGCAAAAGGCAAAGAGCTGAGTGGGAATCAAGCTGTGTCTGCATGTCTCCAAGGACCCTCCTTTGTGACGGTGGCCGTGGGGCAGTGAGTGTGCAACGTCAGGCAGTCAGTGTCCCAGTAGCGGGAGAGGTCGGGCTGTGTCTCCCTGGGATTCTGTACAGCTTGCCGGACACAGAGAGGTGGGCAGAAGGAGACTGGTTAGATCGGCCTGGTCCTAAGCTCATTGCCTCCTGGCTCTGCAGGAGGGAGAGAGGGACCCAGGCTGAAAAGGGTATTTTGAAGAAACAGGGTCAGGGCCTGGGACCTCCATGAGAAGAACAGAAATCTGCCGTTTTAGAAACTTGTGGACATGCCGGCTCTGAAGTGATCAGTCCTCATTTTTTTATTTTTTTAATAGTCAATAAGAAAAAGAATTGGAAGAATTGAATCCAGGGCAAAATGTCACCCCTGACCTCCAGTGGTCCTCAAAATGGCAGCCAATTTGCTGTGTTTTAGGTGACTCTAGACTTACCCCGGCTGGTTTGCTTCTTCCCTTAAAAAAAAAAAAAAAAAAAAAAAAGATCACCTAAATTATCCTGCCCTGAACCCCATCCTTAGAAGGTAAATCATACCTTATAAATAAATAGCAAACATTTCAGTGCTTACAAAAGACTCCTGAGAGTCGGCAATTGTCATCTTTCATGTTTTAATGATCTCATTTGATCTCTTTTACTGTTGCAATTACATCCTAATTTTGTGTGCAGACATTTGGGTGCCTTGGGCTAGATGGATCAATTAATATCCTGATCATTACGACACTAACATGAATATAAGTAGGTAGGTGGTTAACACAGCTCCAGATCCATGACTTTACTCGTGAATTAAGAGAGCCTGGCTGTGAAAAATTCTTTCAGACTCTTTTGAAATGAAAAATTGAGATGCTTTCTAAAATCCTAAAGATACATAAAGGATCCGGGTGGAATTGTAGTTTGAATGTTGGTTTGGGTGTCCCCCAAAGGTCCATGATTGAAGGCTTGGTTCACCGAGTGGCACACCTGGGAGACGATGGCATCTCTAGGGATGGGAACTGTTGGAAAATCCTTAGGTCATCGTGGGTGTGCCCTTGAATCTGATTGTAGGACCCTAATGTTCTCTCTCTCCCTGCTCTGGCTTGGGATGCGACGGTTTCCTCTGAAACACTCCTGCCATTGCCAGCCACCATTTGTCATGAGGTGATGCAGCCCAGGGACAGATCTTGTTAAGCCTGTGCTACACTATCTGGATTTCGAACCTCCCAAACTATGAGCTAAGTAAACCTTTTCTCTTTGAAAAGTTGTTTGTCTCAGGTCTTTCACTGCAGTAATGCAGAGGTGACGACTGTATTATTTGTTTTGATGTCACATCAACACAGGTTATTCATTGCAAATATGCGGATTTCTTCAAGGGGCTGCCTATTTGGTTTTTGACATCCAGTCTGAAATCACAAGGCAGTGGCTGTGAGCACAGGCTCTGAGTGAGGTGTTTGAGTACATTTGAGGACAAGAGGTTCCAGGCAAAATAAGAAGACACATCTCACTGCCGAGGCTGACCTCCCACTTCACTGCACAGGTCTAGCAGGAGCCTCTGCACAAAGGCAGGGAAAACCGCGCTAGTCCTCAAGGGTCTGCACGGCATGTCCAGGTGGACAGAAATGAAGTGAGGAAGAAATAAAATAGGTTCTTCATCCGTTCTGGAAAGACGACCATCCTCCATGTTACTGCTCCTTTGCCAATGTACCCCCAAACCCAAACACGTCATAAGTAACCCAATAAATCAACATCTGAGGTATGGTCTGTCCTTCCTCTGAATTTCTGTGATGGACCATCAGTTTATATACTACTACACTTTGGGTTCTCATTTATTCTCCAAACCATGGAGCTGTTTTGTTCACAATTGGATTCTAGGCTTCTTAAATATAGTAAGAACAACTGGTGGCATTTACTAAGTTTTTGCTAGGGCCTGCATGATGTCTGTTATCTCATTCTTTTTCTTTATCTTTTTTTTTTTTTGCAGGGTGGGGTGAGTACCAGAGATTGAATCAGGGACATTCGACCACTGAGCCACATCCCCAGCCCTATTTTGTATTTTATTTAGAGACAGGGTCTCACTGAGTTGCTTAGCACTTTGCTTTTACCGAGGCTGTCTTTGAACTCACCATCCTCCTGCCTCAGCCTCCTGAGCCACTGAAATTACAGGAGTTCATCACTTCTCCTGGCTCTATTATCTTTAACAGCTCTAGGAAGAGGGTGGTGGAGTCAATCCCATTTTCCACTGACTTCCCTCCAATACCTTTTTCCCCTTTTTTTGCAGCCATTCGTGATTCCTGTCTTCAGACAGAAACAATGGAGCCCAGAGATACAGCTTGGCTTGGATTGAACCTCACAAGAAGAGAGTAGTAGATCATGTTTTAGAATTGCAGTCTAGGAAGGAATTAAAAACAAAATTCCTTAATTCATCTTTCCGTCTCTATGCTAGTAAATATGTCAGCTGCTTGAGATAGTGATCGTGGCCAACACCCCTGGCCACCAACACTGTTCCCAAATTCCTCCAAGGATGGAAATCATGTATTCCAATTTTAATCAGCACATAGACCTTTTAAGTGTTGAGTGTGTGTGTGTGTGTGTGTGTGTGTGTGTGTGTGTGTGTGAGAGTGTGTGTGTGTGTTTAAACACCTTCTCATCATGATGTAAACTCATTTATTTTTTAATATTATTATTATTATTTTTGTACTGGGGTTTGAACTCAGGGGCACTTAACCTGAGCCACATCCCCAGCCCTTTTTCCTATTTTATTTAGAGACAGGTCTTGCTAAGTTGCTGAGGGCTCTGCTAAGTTGCTGAGGCTGGCATTGAACTTGTGATCCTCCTGCCTCAGCCTCCTGAGCCACTGGGATCACAGGTGCGGGCCACTGTGCCCAGTTCATTTATTCTTAAATTATCTTCCCAAGAGATACCCAATCCCAAGACATTCTAGTTACTATTCGAGTACACAAAACATTTATCAAAACACTGTTTATTCTTCTATATTTTAAGGAAACATTTTGACTCTTTACACAATGACATCTTTTAATTCTGAATGACCCAGGTGGTTTCCTAAGCCTTTGTGTGCATTGTCTCATCCACGTGCATCACAGAAACTCTTCCTTTACTTGATTGGGCACTTGAGGAGACCACAGTTCAGTAAGTTAAAGAACTTGCCCAGTTTTATGGAGCTTGGAAATGATGGCCTGAAATTCTCAAGGAGATGAACCAAAGTGCTTTGAGTGACCGTGGGGTTCTCTTCTGAAGAGGAAGGCAGCTCTGCAAACTTCCTTTTCCCTTTCCCACTCTCAATGCCTGGAGATGCCGTGGGAGTCGGTGCGGAAGGCAGCCCTACGCCCCTGGCCTTCTAGACAATCGTGGAAGAGAAAAGCTGATTCCTATCTGTTTATCCCTTTTGTTAAAGAAGCTCAGCTTTTACCTTCTAGGAGCCTGTCCTTTATCTCTGTTTCTTTCTGGACTCAAGGTTTAAGTCAGACTTCCAGATGAACGGTCCTGATATGTCCTCTTTCAATCCCAGTGACAACTATCCCTGGGCGTCTGCAGGGCTTTGGTTCCAGGATGCCCTGAGGATCCCAAACATCCACAGTCACTCAAGTCACTCACATAAAATGGGTGCAGGATCTCTGCAGATCCTCCTGCATACGTCAGCTCATTCCTAGATTTCCTCTAAGATCTAAGTTAATGCAAATGCCCCGTGAAGAGCACTGGTACTGGACTCTTTAGAGAATATCGACAACAAAGAGGCCGTACATGAGCAGTGCAGGTACAATTTTGTTCCTCAGAATATTTTTAATCCGGGGTTGGCAGAATCCGTGGGTACAAACCCACGGATACAAAGGGCTGCCTACTTGCTAACTGACCTTGAACTGGTATTTGTTCCCACCACTTCTAACAGGTCTGAGCCTCCTGACCAGCCCCTGTGTGCTCTCCTCTGCAATGATTTACCACCTAGGGGAAAGATGGGGTGACTTTCAGGGGGACAAGTCAAAGCTAAGGGGCAGACGAGGCTGGCAGTGCTGGTACACGTGCCGTGGGAAGGGCACAAGTAAAGGCAGTGGTTACCGAACGCTGGAGTCCCCGAGGACTGTCCTCCACTCCTTGGTATTTCTAAGAGAGTCCCCACAGAGGTTCTTCAGACACACAAAAACTCTCAGTCCGAGGCAGGTGCTGGAGGTTCAGTCGACCGATTAGGAAGTCTTTTATTTGCAGTATGTTGGGGGTAAAATGCTTGATTAAAAAAGGAAGATGCAACAGAATTCAGAGGAGATGGTAGTTACGCTGGTGACGCCAAGGACACTGTCATTCGCTGTTGGGGTCTGTAAACAAGTCAGGATGGCGCCTGGCATTTTGCCAGAGGGAGTGGTTTGTGAAGTAACGCCCGCGAGCCATTAAGTGTGGAGATTCCTGATTGGTTGGCTGCTGTATCTACTTTATGCTAATTAAGATAAGCTGTGTGGAATGTATAAATACCCCTCCTGTCCTACAATAAACGGCTCCCACTCCTGCTGTATCAGTGTACACAAGTTGCTTGTCACCCCCGGGTTATTTTGCTGCAGCCGGACTGCGGCAATTCGCACCGTCATCTTTGTTTTTCAGCAGAGGCTGTTTGTTGATGACTTGCTAGAGAAAGGTGTGCATCAGCGTCTGAAAACAACGGTTGCTCAACCCAGAAGAGGCAGGAAGTTCTTGACAGCATATTAAGTGATTACTTCTGACAAGCTGAAAAGGAGGAGAAATCCAGTGGAGGCTGCTCAGTGAGAAGCTGTTCCAGAATATCCCCTGGGGACCCGGACGTGTGCTTCAAAACCAAGAGAACACAGGGAGGTGGCAGTGAAATGGGGGCGCTTCCTGGGGCTGGGGAACAGGGTGTGTGATGGGGAACAGAGAGTCATCTGTCCTCTGGATGTGTCTGTGTCGAGGCTGAGAATCGCCTGCTGCCTCCTCTTCTGGGTTCAAGTCGCTGTCCTGCCAGCCTTGCCCATAACAGGTCGGTGAGTGGCGCGTGGCCTACAGAATGGATGCTCTCAGGAGCAAGGGGTGGGCAGGGGAAGGGGCTGGCAGGGGTGGGGTCTTGGCTGGAGACCTGCTCTGCCTGACCCTGGGAAGCTCTGCGGCCTGCATCGCCGCCCTCTGAGGCTGCCCCTTGGTTCCCTGCTTGGGTTAGTCATTCATTGGCTGGGATCTGCGTGGAGGGGATGGGCGGTGACAGGAGGGGGCGCCGTCTCCCAGGTGAGCATCTCCTGCTCACTTAGAGCAGCTCTCGGGAGCAGTGCTTCTCCAACTCCGCTGCACGTTGGAATCACCTGAAGTCTCTAAAAAGACATTGCCTCGCCTCTGGGTTGACATTCTGATTTAAGGAGCTTTTATCTGAAGTCCCCTGATGTTGTCCTTTTCTCCTTCAAGATTCATGTCACTCACTGTCACCTTTCTTTAGTCCTGCCTTGGGGGGTGAAGACATCACAGCTGCAGTCTCCAAGAGCCTTTGTCTGTGTGATGGATCCATCACTGTCCGCGGAAGCTTTCTGTCAACCATCTGCCCAATGCACGGGGCTCTCCCCTGAGGACATGGGCAGAGCTTGAATTTGTTATCTGTCCTGGTACTACCACACTGCCTGGTTCATAGGACAGCTTCAGGGTTCATTTCATGACTGATTAGATGGATGGATGGATGGATGGATGGACCAATGGATGGATGGAAGGATGGGATTGCAACTTTTCCAATGAGTCCTTAGATGCAGACATTCCATGAGCAAAGGCGGATGTAACTCTTCAGGGCTGCAGCAGACTTTGAGGCGAAGGTCGAAATTAAAGGAGGATTCTGAAGGAATCCTGTCAAAGACAAAACCCTGACACACCCTAGTTTTTAGGACTATCTAGAATCCTGGGGGTTAATTTCAAGGCCGTTTTGTTAGCAGGTTGCAGGACAAGCCAGGCAGCCTTGCACAGGGACTAACTGTGATTTTGGACACACGCGGTAAATGTAGCGTAGCAAAGGGAGCTTGTCCTTCTCTGGCGTGGCTGGAAGATGTCTGTCACCCACCACTGTCCCCTCAGGAGGCATCTGCTGAGTCTCCTGCTCAACACCTTCATGAGCCAGGTGAAGCAATGGCACATGGTGGGGCTGGTACATCACCCAGCAGTGACGGGGGAACCCTCTTCATCTGAGATGACAGAGGGGCTGGCTCTGGAGCTTCCTGCAGTGCCTGGCTGTGGCTGGGAATTGACCACGAGCCAACAACCTGGCCGAAGTGCAACGCCAGTGAGAGAGGACTTTGCTGATGGTGCTCAGCAGAGCAAGGATGCTGACAGGGGACGGTCACAGGCTTTGCCCTCGTAGCTCTGAGAGGGGCCAACCTGTCAGGAGAGCGATTCTTCTGAGCTCCCAGGGGGCAGCGGGGGCTCTTTACCCTGTTCCTATGCAGAAGTTACATCTTTCTCCAGAGGGACGCCAGGATGCCGCGAGGTTTGCTCTTCATCAGACTGCTTTCTAGAAAACACTCCAGATTCTCACATGGCCCTGGCTTTTCCAACACCAGCATGCGCGATCGAGCTCTCTTGGTGTGTGCGGGTGATGTACGCACAGGCACCCCTTCCGGTTGCCACAGTGCACAAGGCTCACACTCTGGAATCAGACAGGCCTGGATTCGAATCCTGACTGTGTGACATTAAGCAAGTAACAGCTTCTTTGAGATCCAGTTTTATGATCTATAAAATGGAAAGAATACTAATACCTTTTGCATAGGCTTCTGTATAACTGAGATTGTCCATGCAAGAGCAATAAGAATTATTCATAGAGGATTTTAAAGGGCTAATATCGTTGTTGCAATCTTCCCAAATTGACAATCTTTGCAAACCTATCCAAGAGATTTCACCGGGTCTTGAAGGTATAAAGAGAAGGGAGACGTGGCCACCTGGTTGGCAGTCAGGAAGGGCAGATGTTCTCAGGGAGGTACAGATTTAAAGTTCCTTTTGACACTGGGTCAGCACTATCCTGAATTGTACCTTTATGGTGAGTTAGAAAAATTAGACCCTCGCTCGTTCTCTTGGCTAGGTGTCCTTGCTCAGTGAACAGTCTGAACAACTGTGCATAATGACCACAGGTGATATGTGCTAGGGCAGCAGCAGGAACATAATTGTGATGATATAGTATTTGGGGTTGTAGAAAAATAATGCAAATCTTGACCGAGGTGATATCTGAGCAGAGTCTTAAGCAACACACTAGGGCTTTAACAAGGCTTGCAGAAATGAGAGCCAAACAGAGGCACAGAGGCATGGCTTTTAAAGGAACGGGTCACTTCCAAGGCTGAAAATATAGGCAGGACCAGCCTGGGCAGGGCCTTGAGTGCCGCACGCAGAAGGGGCTGCTCTTTTGTCCATAGTCCTGTGAGGTCACCGCCCGCCCTGTGGGAGCACAGTGTCGGCAGGATATCCAGGAGACGGAGTTGAGAACACGGAGTAGAGAGAGGAGGCCACTCTGAGCCCTGAAGAAGGGCGCAAATGAAGCAGGATGGAGAGACTGCCCAGCCAGACAGGCTCCCAGGAAGACCCCTCAGGACTCAGGACTAGTGGACATGGGGACGAGGGTGGGAGTCGGGGTCTTAATGACTGTGGGTCTGACTCCCAAGGCCATGTCTGTCTTGATGCTTCGGGGGACAGAGCAGAACTCATCAGAGCCACCGACCATCTCTTCATGGAATTAACGAACTAGTAAGCGACTAGCAAGTGGGTTGGATCCGCTTGGGATGTCCTTTCCTGGGCATGCCCTTTGGCCACCCAGGGACGGCCACAGCTTTGAACACAGGTGCGTGACATTGTCGTGTAGGGTAAAGGCTGGTGGGGGGCACGGAAGGCAGAAGCCAGTGCGTGGAGAATCCGCTGGGAGAGATGCTCCTGTTTCCGTTGCCACGTTTATGGGTATAACTTCCAAGCGCCCTCTAGCTGCTCTGTGCGTATTCAAGCTGTCCCTCTAGGTCGCGGGGTGGGGGTGTGGACCCTGCCTTGCTCTTCTGGGCAGAGGGCTCAGCCCGGGTTAGCTCCCAGGCCCTGGCTTCTTTCCCCCGAGCCCAGCACCAGGGACTGGCATAGGTCTTTATGCTTGTCCCACCCTGTCTTCTCTTCAGGGTGTTAGTTTTCAAAATTTTGCAAAGTAAAAGGACGTCGTTATTCCCCCTTGACCGACGAAGGATGAGAGTCTGGGAGTGAGCTTCGGCTCAGCCCCTCACCCTTTGCATTCCAAGTAAACTCTCCCTACCCTGTGCCACTTCCGGCCTGGCTGAGTCGGAACAGAGGGTGCCAATCAGTGGGGCTGGGGAGGAGGGTCTGACACAGCAGGAGTCACATTCGGGTATGTTTGGGAACATGTATCTGGGAAGGTTGAACACCCCCCTCCCCCCTTTTATACAAATAGAACACCTACAGGAGACTCTCCATCTGAGGATTGTGCTGCCTGTGAGGCCCTTCAAGAGGCTGTAGTTGAGATGAGGCAGAACAGAACTTACATATCTATCTGTCCACAGCCGGCGCTACGGGCACTAGTTCTGTCACTGTTTCAAACTCATGCTAGCTACCTACCTACTGGTTTATTGAGCACCTACTATCTTTAAGGATCTTTATAAGCACACATAACTGAATCCCCAGTAAAAACCCTCTGAAGTGACTTTAGCTTCACTGACACTGAGGGATATTTGGATTCAAAGAGACTACATACCCAGCAGCTGCTATAAAGCTGGTAAGTGGCAGAGTGAGAATTTGAGCTATACCATGTGGTCCCTTATTGCCTTTAGAGACAATGTCATAAAGTAGAAAGAACCAGGGGGTTAAGCTCTGAAGACGCAGCTCCCAGTCTTCCCATATCATGGTATCCCATAATTATTATTTTTTGACTAAATGAGTGGTTACAATGCTGTTCCTTATGCTTAGCTAAGATTCATTAACAGTTTCATTCATTACCCTGACGGGCAGCATTAGTATAAATTTGCAAGTCTATAAAGCCAATATCATTGGAATGCGTACTGAACTCTGCACAATAAGACAGAATTGCAGAATGATTTTACAGAATTTACACATTTCCCTCAGTACTTCAGCCACAGGATTATGAAGTCTTAGGGCCAGCTGTAATCTGATTTTCTCACTCAGGGCAGGAGGATGCAAGATCCCGCAGGAAGAAGAGTTCCTCGTGTGGTTGCTCTGCTGAGAAGAGGCAAAGCCAGAAATTAGAACCCAATGATCCCGTCTCCAAATCCCCTGCTCTGCCCGTTAGACTTGGCATTGCTTTTGTAAAAGTCGCTCTGAATTATTCCCTGCTCTGTAGTGGCTCTTGGTCGTTCCTAGGCTAGAGGGCGCCCTCGGCTCAGATGCTTCCTTGCTGGGACTGTGTGGCGTGGATGGACAGCACAGGTGCCATCAGTCCCCTTTGCAGAGGTGGAGAGTGAGTCCCAGAATGGGCAAGAGCCCTTTCCGCGATGCCTGTCTGCCCTGGGGCCTGAGGCCTGGGCCAGCCGCCTGCGGACCTTCTTCCCCGCCCCGCCTGGCTGGGAATGTCCGCTGTTCACAGCTCACCATCAGCTCTTTACTCTTGAAGACAGGGACAGCCCTTCCCCACTCCCTTGTCCTGCACACCTAGCCCTGAGCCTTGCGTTAGCAGCTGCTTGTGATTTATTGAATTTGTTCTCCAGAAAGCTGAGTGTGATTTCCCTTAACTAATTAATGACCAACAAAATGGCCTTGAACTTGAACTTTGGACCTGATCTATCATTTTTTTTTTTTTCTTCAACTACTTCATTTTAGTTGCGTGATCATGGCCAGGTGGGGACTAGGGAGAAGTAATTAAAGAGCCTGGGATGACAGATTTAAAGAGGTGCTCGTTCTGAAATACATTGGTGCCAACCCGAGGACAGGCACTTCCTTAAATTTTGTCCCCTAATTGCCTCATTTGTCCTCCTCTAGTCTGAGCTCTAAAGGTTGAACGAGTTCCTTAATTTCTCTAAGCTCCTTGTGCTCAGCTAAATTCAAAATTTATCAAACTCAATGCCAAACTCAATACCAAACTCAAAAGGCTGTTTTAAGGCTAAATGAGATGTTTAGCACAGTGTTTGAAACCTGGCTAATCACTCCTAATTGGTAGCCATTATTATCAGGGGCTCTGTTTTCAGGTCCCCTGGACTTGATGGCAGGATCCCTCTGACCCCCAAAGTGACTCAACATGAGAACAGACACCTTCTGATAGCTACTTTCCTCTCCCTGTTTATTTTGTTCCTACCTCTCTGTGGCCCATCTGGTTCTCAGGGACAGTCCTTTTACTTTCCCTAGAATTCTGCAATTCATTGTAGTGTAGGTAAAAAACTACTTTGTATTCTTTCTGGTTCTGTATAACACTTAGCAAACAGGAGGAAAAGTAAAACTTGACCATGAATGGATTCCCACTCATACAGAGACGATGGGAAGTGTCCATTACCACCTCTGCTAATCCAGACTCCTTGGCAGCTTATTTTAGGTTCAGGTTTGGAGAAATTCTTAACCTGCTGTTAACCTGATGAGTGACTCAAACTGGGGAAAAAGCAAACAGCCTAAGTTTAACAAATGCAAATGGCACGAAATGGTCACGGTAACCTTCGTAATGTGGATTGCACGAGTTCTACGATTTGTTGAGAATTTTCACCTTGTTAGGAGTATGACACCTTCATAGTTGGACTAGGGGTGTAGCTCAGCGGCAGAGTGCCCTGGGCTTCACCCCAGCAGCACCAGGGGTGAAGTTTCCTTGAGCTCATTGTCAGATAAATTGAAGGCAGGGCATAAACGAGATTAGTGAGTCTCTTAAATCTCTCCTCACTTGTTCCTACTCATGACTTTTACTTGGGACACTTCTAGCAAACATTTGAGAAGATACTTATTTGGGATTGGTCATATGGCAATAGTAATACCAACAGTTCTTGAGTAAATAATGTGCTTTAGGAAAGTATTTACAGGCCAGTTTGCCTCTCTCTCTCTCTCTCTCTCTTTTTCTTTTTAGTTGTACATGACAGTAGAATGTATTTTGACAAATCAAAGGTACATGGGGTATAACTTCCCATTCTTGTGGTGGTACATGATGTGGAGTTTCCCTGGCTGCGTATTCATATATGAACATAGGAAAGTTATATCCAATTCATTCTACTGTCTTTCCCATTCCCATCTCTCCCTTCCCTATACCCCAATCCAGTGAACCTCCACTCCTCCCACCCCACCCCCACCTATTATAAGTCAGCATCTGCAAAGCAGAGAGAACATTTGTCCTTTGGCTTCTTGGATTTTGCCTCTCTTTTATTTTGGTGGTGGGGGAACCAGGGATTGAACTCAGGGGCACTTGACCACTGAGCCACATCCCTGCCCTATTTTGTACTCTATTTAGAGACAGGGTCTCACTGAGTTGCTTTAGTGCCTCACTGTTGCTGAGGCTGGCTTTAAACTTGCCGTCCTTTTTGAACAGCTATCCTGCAAGGCAGACATTCCAATGTTTCAAAGACTAGAAACTTCTAGAGACTTCCGGAGGCTTCTGGAACCTCAAGTTCCCACAGGCAGTGGAGTGTGCGCTGTGAAGGAACGCAGATGTGTATGGCAGCAAGACCCCTGCTCAGTCATCACAGCTCAGCACTTCTACGGTCCCCAGCATGACACTGCACTCCAGCAATACAGATAAAAGACGAAAATCACATTGCACCTGTCCTTCAGGACGTCAGAGTCCGGCAGTGATGACACTGACTGTAAGCACAGGCCATGCTGAGGGGCGTGGCCACTGCATTTAATTCTCCATCACAGACACCTGAGTGACGGTAACCTGGACTTTGGAGTTTCTCATGACTGTGGCAAGGAGCGCCCAGTGAAGCAGAGGTCAAAGTCACAAGTATCAGAATGGGAAAATTCCACGTGAGAAATCTAATCGTAAGTGTTGTAAAGCACCTGAGTAAAATACGACTCCTATTTCCCTGATTCTAAAACACCACTTCTAGATTCTTAAGGCTATTTTACCATCCAGCTGCATATTAGTGTGGTCGTGTCTCTCCCCTTCAGGGTCTTTACGAGGACTGTGATGAGCTGGCATTTTAAAAATAAAGAAATTCCAAATTAAAAAAAAATTTTTTTCCTAGCTACAAGGTAAAAATTAAATTTCAAGTGACCCAGAAAAATGGTGGTTTCACCTTGAGTACAAATTAAATTCCAATAGTCTCTTTCACCAGCAGATCCCTGGCGCACTTCTAGGGCTCTGGCTGGGATTACGTGTTTGGCTTCTCTCTTTAGATTTGGTAACGTGTCCTAATGGTTTTGGACATTGGTCAGTGGTCGTATGCAATGAGGAAAGGTCTGGGGAGCTTGAGTACTTAGGACATGTGACATGTTTTATGTCTGGAATGACATCACCTTGAATTCATGGATATTTTTCCATATTTTTATTGGTGCATTACGGTTGTGCATAATGGCGGGTTCATTGATCCATATTTGTACACGTACGCGATACAGCAATATAATTTGGCCAATATCACCGCCCACTATTTCCCTTTTCCCTCCCCTCCTCCCTCCCCCAGTCTCTCTCTTTACTCTGCTGATCTCCCTTGGATGTCAAGAGATCCCCTCCCACCTTTCTTCTTCTTTTTCCTGTCTTGCTTCCACATATGAGAGAAGACATCCGACCCTTGACATGCTGAGTCAGGCTTATTTCGCTTAACATAATGTTCTCAAGTTCTATGCATTTTCCTGCAAACGACATAATCTCATTCTTCTTTATGACCGAATAAAACTACTAAAGGGCATTTTAAAATACGATCAGACAACCTCTGTCTGCTAATAAAATGATGAAATTGTGGCCGTTGTCACAAACACGGCTGGTTTTATACACAAGAGTGGAAGTAATGTCAACAATCACAATTATAAATGCACCGCCAAAATTCGTGTTCCACTCTTTTCACTACGTAGAGATTAATCATGTACACAACAAATGTCGTTGCCATTTAAGCATGGATATGTGTGTGGGATAACAGAGGTTATAGCTCAGAAAGTAACTGGGACGCTCAGGGGAGTAATGAGAACTTTAAAACCTCAGCCCTGCACCGCCCCAGAGGTGTCTGGCAGTTCCTAGATGAGAAGGAAAGCATCAAGATTTGCAGATGGGCCCAACGGCCAGCCCTTTATTTAAGGCAAGGCCTGTCTGGTGCAAAATCAACCTGTGGCGCCTAGTAGGGGTGGTTTTCCTGGATTGACTTATAAAAACCATCCATTGTGCTATTGCTTTTTAATTTTTCTAATTTTAATTTAATTTAATTTTATTTTTTAGCTAGGAGTAATATGTCATGGAAGGGCACAGGAAGGAAGCCCAGAGTGCTATGCTCTCCAGAATGGTTATGCTATTCATCGTGTCTGTTTCTTATCAGCACGAGTGGGCCTAAGGATCCAAGACATGGAAGTCAGGACCTTGATGTTGTGGCTCTTTTTGCTTACCATTGAACACAAACTGGACTCAGATTTCAGTGGCACTGTTAGAATAGTGGTGCCTGGCTTACCCACCATCCCTGAGTTCCTACAGAGAGCTCTAGGAGCAAGGGTTGGTTTCACCCCAGGGCAATATCGACCTCTCGGGTGGAGCGGCTTTCCTCATGCTGCTCTCTTGTTGGATTTGACCAAGGAGCAGGCTCAGAATGTACCTGAAGAATCCTGGTGTGTCATAGTCCTTCCTGAGGGTCAACCTGAAAAGCTGTGGGTGGGGAGCTGGGCCCCAACCTGTTCTGTGCAGGGCATCCATGGATGTCAGTTGGTCAGAGAGAAGCCCAGGCTCTGCTATTGGTCTCCTGGTGACAAATTTACTCAACATCTCTTTTAAGCACCTTCACAAATAAGATCTGATTTGAAAAGAATAAACTGGCATCCTGCTCCAAGAACTGTTCCCAGCCCTGGGAAAAGGAATTGATTGAGCCAACATGAGGATTACTTCCACGTGCCGTGCTGGACGTAGAGCCTGGGAGACTTACTTACTATTAGTGGAAGCCAGAATTATAATCACAGATGTTCCCTCTGCTCACATCCCTGCTCATTTTCCAACCAACCTGAAAATGGTCACAGTATCCTTCCAACCAGAAGTTGTTGGGAATTCTGAGTTAGCCTGGGTGATACATTGAAAGGAAAAGAACTTCCATCATCCATCACTTGGACAACTTGTTCTATTCAGGAGCCCAGACCAGCAGGATGCAATTCTCTTTAGATTTATTAGTTATTCATCATTTTGAGTTAGCAATTGAAAACTTACTGATTTCAACATTGCACTTCATGTTAAGGGTGTCCATCTTAGAAGGTCTGACCTCTTCATTTGATCTTTTTTCCCTCCTACAAGACGGGCATCCTGACTACCTAAATGATATTGCTCTCCTAGAGACAGGGCAATAAACTGATCACACAGGCTGCCGGTGCTGTTATCATTCATTCATTCATCACCCAACAAACAAGTTGAGGGCACCCACTCTGTGCCAGGCAGTATGTGAGGTGCAGTGGATAAAGAAAACAGGTGCCAAAGAAACAGCCCCTGCCCTCTAGTTTACAAACATACAGTGGAGCCTGACAGGTAAACAGGTGATTGCAGATGCTGAATGTCAGGTAATGACATGGCTGGAAAGAACAGTCCGGGAAGGTTCCTGTGAAAGGATGCGAAGAAAGTTTTCAGGGGAGGAGAGCAAGGAAGGGTGTTTCCCACAGGGGAGTTGACTTGCTTTGGAGCAGAGCTGTGGAAATTCAGGGCTGGGTATGTGACATTCAGCCTGATGAGAATGGAGAGATGAGGTTGCCCAGACCCAAGGTCAGGAATGACCCACATAAGCCCTCCCTTCCTCTCAGTTTTTCCTAGTAGGACCTTAGACCAGCCAATGAGTTGACAGAGGTTTTTAAGCAGGGATTTTCTCACATGATCCTTACCCACCAATCAGACTAGCCCTGCTGGCTCACATGATCCTTACCCACCAATCAGACTAGCCCTGCTGGCTCACATGATCCTAACCCACCAATCAGACTAGCCCTGCTGGCTCACATGGTCCTTACCCACCAATCAGACTAGCCCTGCTGACTCTCCTGATCCTTACCCACCAATCAGAAAGTGCCCCGTGCCAAACTGTCATAACTGTCAAACCACCCTGGCTCTTAAATATGCAGAACTGTTCCTCAATAAACAGGCACTTCTCCTACGATGAGCCTTGTCAGGTCGTTTTTTCAGCTTTGGCAACTGTTTTCTTTATCCACTGCACCTCATGCCTCCTATGTCTCATTTTACCTGTCTTTTGATTGCATCAAGAGCCAGGGTCAAGCTATTGGCCTGCACTACTCAGGTCTGTTTAACTGCACTCTATTAACTTGCACAACACAAAGTGCCTCGCAATGCATTTCCCAGAGCATGTTCCCGTTGTTAAGTGATATACAACTGGTTTGAACTTCCTTTCTTCAATATGCTGCCTGGTTTCTGTCTCCTGATTGGACCCTGCTGATGGAGCATCTGAACAGACGTGGTCCTGACAGAGACCGAGGAGGAGGGATGCCTTTTGGTGGTGACGAGAATGAATTTGTATTTGTCATTGCCGCAACTAATGTGTCGGTGGGCCTCTGGGCTGAGAAATCTAACTGGCCATAAGGACAAGGATCTGGAATGTGGGATGTGACCAGATTCCTTAAACACGTATGTAGGAGTTGAATGAAGTGCCTCGGGAAGGATGCATGGAGTCCCAGAGGTAGGAAAGGCCTGGAATGGAATCTTTAGGGTTTGCAAAGTTTAAGGATGAGGCAGAATGAGAGGTTCAGCAAACCAGGTGAGAAGGAGCCCCCGGAGGCAGCAGGAGCCGGGAGATGCTGGGTGGTGTGGTGTAGTTGTGGTTTAGAGATGTTCCAGGCTGCAAGTGCTGAAGTTCCCTTCCTCACTGTGAACCAGTGAGGGACGGAGACTTGATCCTGCTCTGGTGTACAGAGAGGGGGCCTTGGACATTAGATAAGGTCATCGGGTGGAGCCCCATGATTGAATCTTGGTGGCTCTATAAGAAAGGCAGAGAGAACCCGAGACACTCGCATGCCTGGACAGAGACACCTGCCCCTACTGTGACATCATGTAGCCCAGAAGGTCCTTGCTGAAGCTCAGCTAGGGCCAGCACCACATCCTCAAATTCCTAAAACGGTGGGCTAAATAAACATCTCCATCTTTATAAAGTCAGTTTTGGTATTTCATTATAGAACCAAACACTAACACCCAAGGAAGGAGGTCGTATGTGGCTCAGACCATCAATAGGGTCATGTTGTCTTCAGAGTTTACCTGGAAGTTCAGGATGTTCTCAGAAGCAACATTTTCAAACGCATCAAGACAGCGTGAGGCAGACGCATCACCTCTGTGATGCTGCATGGCCACCTGGGAGCATTGCGTGTTTGCCAATGGCGACGTGTTATTAAGGTATACCTGGGTCATTTACGCCTTTCTCCACGGTGAATTATGCCCACAGGTTCACAGCTCTGTTGCTGGGGCCTCTAGGTTATGAAAATCACTCAGACATCTCTGAGTCTGTGGCCCTGACATCCTTTCTGACTTTGAAAGGGACTGGGAAAAGCGTGCAATGCTTTTTTTCTGGTACTGGGGATTGAACCCAGGGAGCTCAACCACTGAGCCACATCCCCATCCCTTTAAAAAAATATTTTATTTAGAGATAGGGTCTCACTGAGTTGCTGAGGCTGGATTCGAACTCACGATCCTCCTGTCTCAGTCTTCTGAGCCCTGGGATGATAGGTGTGCAGGCCAAAGTGGTGCATTTATTCTCCAGAACTAGAGTTATGTAGGGATTCCAGAAAAATAACTCCACCTTTTAGGAGTTCTCTTGGACTTCAAGGCATGCAGAGTGGATCTCGAGAGTCACCTGGGAGCCCCTGGAATGGTTTGAGGACTGTCTCATTCCTTCAGACCTTTTCTGGGGAGACGTGGTCTCAGTTGGAAGCTGTGTGTTTTTGATTGAGCCTAACCAGCCCTAAGCTGCCCAGTGCCTAACTCCTCTGCAGTGCTTTGGGTTTGCAGCAATAAAGTCTTGGGACTTGGTGTGCTAAAATTTTCATGAAGCTTTTGACATTTTAAGTGCTTTGGGGAGATGAGGAGTGCTCACAGCCAAATTGCCTGGCAACCTGGTTTCATAGACTAGTGACTTGACAAACCTGGGGACCCAGCACTGTTCTGTATTCTGCATGGTCTCCTTCCACAGAGACCTGGGGAATCATTCTTTGCACACCTATCAGGTGGGGCCATCTGAATTTTCGTCACATGTTTTCATTGGGTTTTTCTGTAGGAAACTTGGTATCTAATCTGACATGCCAAATTCTGCTTCTCAGGGTCTGGGAGAACAGCTATGAAGCTTTTTCAAGTGTGATGGATTCCTCCTACGAAATATATTTACAATGACTCTAAATGCAAGTTTCTTTGATATAGGAGGACAAATCAAAGCATTTAAGGCAGGCTTTTGGGAGGGGGAGCAGAAGATGAGGGGGTGGGCCCACATGGATAACACCTGTACCCCTTTCTCACATGGGGTATATCCCAGCTTTACAGATACGCATAAAAATTACCAGCTACCCAACCCTTTCAAAACCAAACAACGGGTTGTCTTTGGATAACTCAGTCTGTGCACTACGCAGAATGAGATAAAAACCCTGACACGGACCCTCAGGTCCACTTTAGAAGTAGGGTCCCCTGGAAGCCTGCTTTTGTGGAAGTTGCAAAGCTCATCAAATGTCTCTTTGTCCTCAGGGCCCTTCTTTCCTTCCCTCTCCTGTTTGTTTTCGGTCAGACAAGTCCCCTGCACTCCCAGGTGAGCATCTCACAGCTGAGGGTAGGGAAGGTCACTTGCCTTAAATCACTCAGGCTATTCTGTGAAGCTGTTTGGAAAGGGGACAAAAGCAATCATAAAGGTGTCTATGATAAGCCCCTGGAAAAAACAGCAGAAACTCAAGGCTGCTGTTTTTAGTTGGATCCTGTGGTCATTGTGGGCTTTTCCCCTCCTAAACCAAAGAAGCGTTTGGCCATATCATAAGTTCTGGATGTTGCTTTAGAACTAAAGGGACTTAAGTCATCCCACTGAATTATTATTTAACATATGTTGCCCTCTAGCAGATCTCTCAGTATTGCAAGCATTGCCTGTAGAGACAGCTCTTCCTTAGCAGCTCCCTGGAACGTTCTCAGAGAGGCCAGACGCTCCCACTAACGGCTATAGTTGGACCTCAAATGTGCCCAAAGCCCTCTGTGTTAAAGACTTGGCCCCCAGAGTGGTGCTATTAGGAGGTGGCGGGGCTTTTAAAAGGTGGGGCATTGGGGAGGTCTTGAAGGAGATTGTGGAACCCTGACCCCCTCCTCCCTCTCTGTAACTTCTGAGTCAAGAAGTGAGTAGTTTTACTCCAACATCAGCTCCTGCCATATTACTACCCCACCACGGGCCCAAAACAGCAGAGCCACCGAATCACGGCCTGGCATCTTCAAAACTGTGAGTCCAAACAAATCTTTCCCTTTGTAAGTTCTCTCAGATGTCACCGACAGGAAGCAGACAGAAGCAACACGAAGCCAAAACCACAGTGTGTTTTTCTTTGCATGGTCTTTCCCAAAGCAAGGCACAAGGCACGAATTCTTTGGCTTAAAAAAAAAAAAAAAAAAGCACACAGAGCACCAATCATTGGTTTATAAAGAGATTAGAAAATAAATCAAAAGTTGAATGAGGCTACAAAGAGCTTAGAAATCCCACATGGCCACAATATTCACAACTGGGGTGCATCCACATGACATGGGGGAGCGGCAATGCTTATGCATCAGTGGGGATTCCTTGAGCACCTGCTGTGTTACGTGTGGTGGGGGATTTGGTCGCGGGTCACTAGGTTGTGACTGGAAGTCTTAGGGACTATTTCTCCCCCTTTCTCCCCAGGCCTGCCCCTAAATCACCTCCATGCTAGTCAGAACTTTTCGTTCTCAGCTGCTTTAACACTCCGACACTCTGGATGCGATCTGGAACCACAGCTGGAGGCACACAGCTTCTAGCTTCCCTTGGTTCAAAGTCCTCGTGAGGTTCTCAGAGGTACCTTGCTTGTGAGCTGTCATAGTACAGTGGGGTCAACAGACCTGCTTCAGATCTGTGCTTTGCCACTTCATCTGCCCCCGGACTTCAGTTTTCTCATCTGCAAAATAGGAAAATCCCTATCTGCATGACTATTTGGAGGATTAGAATATGACCAGCTCCCAGCGGTACCCAGTAGATAATGCAATTATTATTGAACATATGGGGTTTCCATATATATTTGTAGTAAAAATGGATGAAGCTGAATTTGGAACTTTGACTACTGTCTCCTAACCTACTAGAAAACGGATGAGTTAAACATATTCACTTCCACTTGGTAAAAACTGTGTGTTTGTTTTGTTATCAACACATGGTGTAATACCTTTTCCTCGGAGAATAAAACATAACTTGGACAAGGAAGTTTTCTTACCCTATTTTTCAAAACAAGTACCTTGTTCATTTTGTTAGCATGAGAGTCAGCTGGTTTACATTGGCCTATAATGCTCCATGATTACTTTTTGGTCCCTCGCTGGATACCCGAAGCTTTATAAGACATGAACAGGCAGGTGAAAATCAAATGTATGCTGAGGTGGCTATCTTTAAAGATTCAAAGGTCTATTCCATACAACTGCTCATGGACGTGCTTGAAGGCCAACTAAATCTTTGGTTCTGACAGCTCATATTGCAGAGTGAGATTAGCAGCCTTATTTCCTAGCACTCACTTCCATGACGAGTAGAAGGACCACGAAGCTTGCCAGGGTAGGGCTGGACAGATACTGAGGGCACCTCCGATCTTAGGATGTGGGACTTGGAGAGATCGCAGTGGTTGTTAGAAGATGGGGTGCCGTGGGAATCCAGCCATAGACATGGAGGAATGGTGAGTTTAGGTGCTACTGAGCGTGGCTTCCAGGAAAATTCCAAGTATTGACTGCAGATCCTAAACCACAGCAGGAAAAGCAGGGAGCTTTCTGCTTGCTTTGGACATTGGCTCATTTTTAAATGGACCCTCAAGCAGTTGCCACATGGCAAAGGTACCGAACAGTCATTGTGCCTGGAGGAACGCATGGGTGGCTGTATTTGCACTGCATTATTACAAATGAGAAGATTTGTTTTCAGCTTCTGATAATAACCATTCCTTTAATTTACTTGTTCTGAAGATATGGCATCAGGCTCAATGACATGCCCTTCATATTTTTAAATTCACTTCCATGTTCAATTAATATAATTGCAAAAATAAATCTAAAACGAATTACTTCTGCATATAATTATATATCTCACAACTCAGCATCCGCAGATAAAGGCAGCCATAGCTATTATGACAACAGTTCCTAATAGCCTGTGACTTAACTGCCATTTACGTTGGCACTGGGATGTAAATAATGCCGTTGCTATTATCTCAGGATCATTGCACCATAAGGAAGAATATAAGACAAACTGGCAGGAGGGTCACCAGCTCCCATCAATACCAAAATTGCGGGGAGACGGGAAATAGTATAACATGGAATGAGTGATACAGTTGAAATCTTTAGGTAAAAACATTTAAAAGACCCCAGACTTCCTGACCGCTCATTTCACTAGCATTTTTTCAAGTATTGAGGAGTCCTAAAGATTTCACCTGGTGACAGTTTGGGCCCCCAGCCTGCCTTCCCGCCTCCCTTGCCTAAATATCATGGTATTCTCTCCACTTTTGCCATTCCCGCTGTCCCAGCATTCCAACTTCTCTTCTCTGTACAGCCCCCTGACACATTTTACTAAAATGCAAATCTGACAGTGTCCTTTCTCTGCTGAAGGTCATCCAAGGGCTCTCTCTGACCAACAGGATAAGCGTTTTCCATATTGTCAAGGACCTTCAAGATGGGCTGCTTCTACCTACCACCGACCATCTCCCCCCTCCTGCGGCTCTGACGGCCTGGTACTCAGAGCCAGGCTGGCCTGCGGTTCCACGCACACTCTGCTGTACATCTGCATCTACATGGGCAGCCGAGTCCCTCTTCCCTGCTGGCCTCTAGGCTACAGTCGCCTGCCCAACTGTGGTCTGTTAGAGTCAGTGAACAAGTCAGGATGGCGCCTGGCAAAATGCCAGAGGGAGTGGTTTGTGAAGTAACGCCAGCAAGCCATTAAGTGTGGAGATTCCTGATTGGTTGACTGCTGTATCTAGTTTATGTTAATTAGATAAGCTGTGTGGAATGTATAAATACCGCTCCTGTCCTACAATACATGGCTCCCTCTCCTGCTGTATCAATCTACACAAGTTGTTCGTCACCCCCTGGTTAGTTTGCTGCAGCCGGACTGCGGCAGTGTTCTGCCTTTTGAGGCTCAAACATGACCTCTTTATTAGACCTTCCTGGATTCCTGCTGCTGAACCTCTAAGTCCTCTCTATAACTGTCCAGTTCTATTTTTGACACACAAAAAGTTTGTTCTGGAGACGATGGAGGGTGACTCAATAGCTGTCTTGGTGAGCTCAAAGGACTGTCACTCTGCCAGAGTTTGCGCTTGCTCTTCTTGGCCCTGGGAAGAGCTTGGTCAATAAGTGGGAGATACAGTAAGACAGACATTGGGTCAACATAAAGAACATCTTTAATGTCAGTTGTTCATAGAAAGAACTTTCTCTTGAGACAGTGAATATTCAGTAACTGAGTGACGTAGACTAGGCTGTAGATGCTGTAGGAATTATCTGAGTACCATTTGATGACCACACTGGTTTTCTTTCTCTTTTGTTGGCCTAATAATTAAAACATGGCATTGATGTTCCATTACCCTAGCTCTGCCTATCCCAACAAATAAAACAAACCCACAAATAAAATTGTCAGAACCTAGATTTGCCTAATTTGTTATTCTCAGATGCTTGATATTAATTATTGAAAATTAAAGATCTCTTCAATGACTGCATTGTGATGTAATACCAGACAGGTTTATAACACAATGTAACTAATACTTAAGATTCTCATTTTTGTCTCATTTTTACTGGAGTGGGTAGGAATGATTCTTGAAGATGGAATGATTCTTGAATATGGAATCCCAACTTACCAATACAAGCCTAAGGGGGCATCAAGGTTATTGTCACAGTTTTTATTTTCAATGAATAGTTTGGATTTATTTACATGTTTAGTTGAGTCTTTTTGTTTTTGCCAAGAGTTTGTGGTACATTTTGAGAAATAATTGTAATTTAAAATGTGACTTTCCCATTTACAGTTCACAAAAGATCCATCACTATTGAATATTTCTTATTCTATACCATTTTATGGTAACTTGCCCCCTTACTGCGGCAGTATGGGATGGGAAAATTGATTATGGAGAATCTGAGATGCTGGACCATTATGACAGCACAAAGCTAATTGATCATTTTTCCTCCTTAATAAACTCCAGTTTTATTTTTCCTCTCTTAATAAAAAACTCCAGTTTGATCGCAGCAGCCAAACCTTGCACAGTCTCTTTATGTTATACAACCTCATGAGTACAGTTCTCTTTTATCTAAATAAAGCCTCAGAGGAAATTTGATTCCCGTTAGTCGTAAAGCACCCTCTCACAGAAGACTATGGTTATTTGAAATGTGATGTGCCTAAAAAACCATTTTTGCTACCAATTAGGTAAAGTCCTTCCAGTTCGGCTCAGGGCTGAGAAACTGACCTGAATGGAGTTTGTTGCACTACTGAGCAGGACACTAACCATGTTTTCCCATCCTTCCCATCAGTCCCACTGAACCAGAGAAACGTCCCCCAAGACGCTGGGCCTGCCAGTCACAAAGCGGCCACTAGCGCTGGCCAGGGCACTGGTCACTTCACACTGCCTGACATCCAGGAACACATGGCCCTTGGGTGCTGCCAGCGAGGCCTAACCAGCCAGAGATGCCCACTTGGTGCCTGGAGAAGCCATGTCATGGAAACTTCTAGAGAATGGACGGCACACACAAGCTTTCCCTGGAAGCTGCCAGCCATGCAAGTGGACAGGTCTGGTTTGGGATGGTGTTTGAAATGCCAGGCCCTTTCCCCTTGGTGCTACTTAATTCAAGTAAATACATTTTTTTCTGTAGTGATTTATAGTTCTGTGTGCATCTTCATCATACGACCCTGGGAGAATGTCTATGCAGCACCCACGGCATGGTCCAGATACTACTTTAGGTAGTATGATGTTGACGTCTCGTTGGGTCCACTAGTCAAACAGTTAAAATCCACAAAGAATGGAATTGTGTGTGTATGTGTGTGTGTGTGTGTGTGTGTAGTGTATATGTATATACACATATATGCATGTGTGTGTATACACACAATATACACACACAACCCACACATATACTTTTTTTTTCCTGATACATAGATTTTTAGGTTATGTAGCTACCTACCTATTAGTCTACCTCATATATTATCCAATTGCATTAAAAATTACCTCTCAAGTCTAAAGCTGTAAGAACAATGTTCAAAAGAATCTCAAGGATTCATCATAATTTCTAAAGAAATACTATACCAGCAGAAGATGTATGGTAACCATGACACTAACAAGTGGAATTCAGATTGTTGTACGTATTACAATTGGTGAACCTGCACTGGCATCTCACTGCCATCCAGAGCTTATGCCAGGGCACACTTGGTATTGTGCATTCAGTGGATTTGGACAAATGAGTAATGACATGCATCCCCCATTACAGTACCATGCAGTGTAGTTTCAGTGCCCTAAAAACCTTGTGATCCACCTGTGCCTCCCTCCCTCCCACCAACCTCTAGCAACCACTGATCTTTTTACTTTCTTCATAATTTTGCTTTTTCTAGAAAGTCAAAGAGTTGGAATCATAAGGTCTATAACCTTTTCCAGTTAGCTTCTTTTACTTAATAATATGCATTTAAGCTTCTCTGTGTCTTTCTTGTACCCAATGGACCAAATGGACCACTCTGGTTGGGGATGTGAATAACTGCAGGCTATATCTGTGTGGATTAGGGGACCTGTGCAATGCAGCTTCCTCTCAATTTCACTGTGAACCTAAAACTGATCTAAAAAACTAAAGTCTTTACAAAAGCAGAATCCAGAAAAAGAGAAATTGAGTGCTTTCTTACAAAATCTCCCAGAACAGGATTCTATAGCTAACTGGTCTAATTTAAATAAATAAATACGGACACATCAAACTGACGTAGTTGGATGCCACTAGCCATTGACATTATTCCAGTAATAGATCTTACTGATATTTCATGTTCTTGAAGCAACTTTGAGATTAAGAGTTGACTTCTAGAAATTCCCTCATGGAGAGAATTCACTAGCCACCTTCTTCTCCCTTTGAAACACTATTTCATATAGTTTTATTTTAAATATTAATTAGGGACCTACCTATTATGCCTCAGGGCTCCATGCTAGGGTGTTCATATCAGATTTGCATCATGAATGTGCATATTGACCTCAACTGAAGAATGAATTGAGAAGAGAGGAAGAGTAAGTCAGGGTGTCAGGAGAGTGGAACCAGAGTCAAGATCGGAGGCTATGAGGACCTCTGCATGTCAGAGGCAGAGGGGCTAGAAAACAGAATCAGAACGGAAGGTGATAAGAAATTAGAATCAGGAGAACTTGACCTCTGTTGAAATAAAGGGAGGGTTCAAGAAAGATTTTCAGGTTTCTTTGGTGAGTTTGTTAGCCAGACTTGGATATACTGATTATGTTTGCGTGCACCGGGGAGAAAATAATCAATTTTCTGCATCTTTAAAAATGAAATACAGCATTAAACTAAAATGACCTCCCCAAGGTCGTTCTGCACTGTTTGATTCTATCCAAATGTCAGGGAGGAATAGAAACCAATGCCTTTCAAACTTCAGTAGCTAGACAGAAATACAGTAGCTGATTTTCTTAAAAAGCTTATAGAATAAAGGACACAAAAAGTAGACAGCAGTTTAAAATTATAAATTTAAAATATTCTCCCATTCTTCTCCAGCCTCCATCTGCTTCTCTGAGATCTAACAAATTTGAGCTGATTTGGCTTGGCTAAATTATTTTTATTCTATAAGACCATGATTCTTCTGATACACTAGTTAAACGAACTACTAAGAGTCCTCTCAGTTTGCACAACCAAAGAGAGTTGTGTGACATCATAGAAAGTGGAAATGCGTGAATAGCTGCAAGGACTTTCTAAAGAGAAGTACCAACTATAGGATCTCATTGATTTTTCTATTAGATTTTCATATTTATTTAGTGGCAGTATTAACAATTTGAAGGAAGAACAAGAGGAACACTACACTGACAAGGTGACCCGTGATGGCTATCTTTTAACTGCTTTGCCTTAATTTTCCCTTACGGGAACTTTTCTTCTCCCCTCTAGGTATTTCTATTGGGTTTGTCCCTCAAGGGTGCTCTCCCTTCACAGTTGTGCAGCCAAACCTCAATCAGAAAACCTCATTTACCTGAACGATATGATTGGCTCAGAGTGGGCACATGACCTCACCAAGGCCAATCAGAGTTCTTTGGGGGCTAGAGAGCTTCCCTGAGAGAGGAAGATCAGCAACTGTATTCACCTCGGGACCTTGGACTTCCCAGGTCCATTTTCCTCTGTATAGAGCAAACTTGCTGTGAAAATCCTCTTTCTCTATCTCTGTGGAGAAGGCAGGTACCAGAACTGAGAGGAGACACCCAATGAGAGGTGCGATGGTATCATTTGAGGGTGTGCATACATCCTTGCTTAAGTAGGGTTCCCAGTCAATTACCCCTCCCTCCCTTCCTTCCTGCCATTTCAGTCATGTTTGAATTTCCAATGAAAGAATACTGATTTTATATCCTGCATTAGATGGTGCTTTTTAGTTCTCACGACTAAAAATATGCAGATTACCTGAGGAAAGCAAATATTTTTTATTAGCAATAGCACTTTTCATTGAAAGATCTGGCAACATCTTCAAACATGAGATTTTTATTTTTATTTTTTTTAGAGGGGGCAAGAGCTGTCCTTCATTCATCTAGCTCTATGATAGCAGGTAGTGAAAAAAGTGGAAATACAGGATTTATGAGTATTTTAGGCAAAGTATCAATTTGCAATGCTCTAATGTAGTCCCTCCCTTGCATTAATCTATAGTTGAATGTTACTGAGCATAAGATGTAATGTATTTTAAAATCATTCTAACTAAATGGTTAAAATCAGAGTTGTCAACAGGTCAAATATCAGGGAATTAATTTCATACTGAGAACATACTGATGTTTCCACTACTCTGTCTCCTATGAAGACAATGACAAGTACCCAAAAATCTGTCTTAATTAGTCTATTGTAGAAATAGAAGAGCAGGAATTAAGTGAGAGACAGATAGTTTGCAAAATGATCCCACCTCTGTTCTGGAACTTAAATCAGATGCAATATTAAAAGTAATTTTATTCAACCACTTTCAGATACTAAGGCAGGATATTGTCACACATACTTCCCAGGGAATTTAGTTAATGGGATGCTGCCATATAGGACTCTTCTCAGCCCTTAGTATCTTAAATGGATGATAGATACCTCCAAACCTTAAACTGATTATTTTAGAATAATTCAGTCATTGTTATAGGAAACTGTTCAATTATCTTCTTGGTCCACCCCACCCAAACCCTGCCTTTGAACGTCTCTTCTCTGCCTAGTTAACTCCTGGACAGCCTTGCCCCTTCTTTGGGTGCAAATGCAGGCCCTCTCCCTCCAGATCCTGGGCTAGTGACCCTTTCTTATCTGTCTCATACAACTGTCACTGTCCTCTGTCTCCTCCACTAGGCCAGGAGTGCCTTGAGGCAAAGACAGTGGTAACTTCACTCTGGTACCACTTGGGTGGCATTCTGGACATTCTAGGCTTAAGTGAATTTCGGATGACTGATTAGACATGTGGTATGGGAAGGCGGGCAGGCTCTAGAATCAACGCTGAAGATCTTAAAAGATATCCAACACTTTAAAACTGAGTTAAAGACAGGAACATGTGTCCAAATGGATTTCACCTTGAAAATGTGTTTCCAACCTGCTAAACATACAGACAACACATCTCGATGTAATGCAGGCTCTCTGGAGGTGGATTCCAGCATCAGAATTTTTTCAAAAGCCCCCCACCTAATTGTAACCTGTTGCCAATGGTTCATTGGGGACGGGGGCTCCTTACCATCCACGTGATCTCCTGCCATCTTTGTGGAAGTAGTGGGGATCCTGGCTTAATGATCAGCGTTCACAGCGAGTGCTCACCGCCCACAGGCAGTTTATCTACATCATCTAAACAAAATCGCTTGGCCCCCCTTTCATACATGAGGAGACTGAGGCCTCAGGGGATCAGAGACAGCAGAGACACACTGTTAATGCGCCTGGCCAGCCATGCCCTGCCCGGTCCTGTACCCAGGCTGGCTAAGGAGCTGCTGATTATGCCCCACTGTGACCCGGCTAGTGGCCTTGGGGTGCGTAACTGGTTCATTCTGTAGGTAATGAGTCCTTTATCTTTCCCCAGGTCACAGAGGTGACAGGAACATGAAGATGGAAGGTTTAACGTGCCAGGTGATTTTCAGGCCAGGTCAACGAGTGGAATAAATGGTTTTTATAAAAGACACTGGTTAAAAAAAACAAAACAAAACAAAACAAAAAAACAGAACAAACCCCCCCCCCCCCCAAAAAAAAAAACCCTAGCTGTGGCTTTTAGTTAGAGTTCATTTGTGGATTCCCATGTCTCTTTCAGTCATTTAAATCAAATAAACATAAAGGAAACATTTTGTTACCAATGTTGTATTGTGTGCTGGACTATGGAAAAAAACCTTGACAATCCCCTACGTCTTGGAATGGATGTAAATATTCTGTTCAAATAATAAGTAAACTCTGCATTTGAAATTATGTTATTGAAAGTTAAAAACAAAATTTGCTTTTAAAAAATTTAAGGCTGTTATCGCCTGAAAAATATGCTCAATTATAAAACCTGTGACATTATCAGGATGTAAGAACCCCCAAACCCACAGATATTACCACTGAATTCTTGGCCCATTTAGAAATATTTAGGGATGTTAATAGGCTGAAGTCTCTCTTCATTTACTTCAGGCTTTACACATCTTTTGAAACTCAGCTGGTGGCAGAATGTAACTATGAACAATAATTTAAAAGCTATTTTGCTTTATTTCATAGGACCTCAGGAGCCTAGCCCTATTTCTCGTCTCTAATAAAATAAGCAAAATTGCACTTGACTTGTGTTTCATAATAACTGTGCACAGAGTTACCAGGCAGAAGGCTCAAAACACTCTGGGGCCAAGGGAAGGAGCAGGGAGGCTTGGAGACTGGTGCATGGTGTTCTTGTCCTCAAATAGCAAGGAAGGAACAGAATCCAGAGGTAGGGTGGCTCTGCCCTGTTGCCCTTATAAGGAGGTAAAATTGTTTAGCTTTGTACTTTGCCCTGGCAGGAGGTGACCTGCACCACACTGACCCTCTGGTTGCTGCTACGTTTGTGGTAATGCTATGTACGGGTGGTGTTTTTGATGGCAGCGTCCCCTTCTTGGCCAGGATTTCAGGGTGTGTTTCCCTTTCGATCAAATCCACCCTTGACCATGGGGTTGCTCTGAGCCTCACCCTGGTCTGAGTGCTTTCCTTGTCCTTACTCATTCGATCCTCAGATGAACCCTTTAAGACACCCTCACTTTGTAAACAAGGAGACTGAGGCACAGAAGGGTTGAGGAGGGTGACCAGGTCATCTAATTGACAGGGTTGGGGACTGAGAGCAGGCGCCTGCTGCAGGCCCCACCACCATGCCCACCGCCTCTCGCGTGGATGCCTGCTTCCGTTCCCCGTGGCCCCTTGTCCTCCCTGGACTAGCAGGGACATTCAGAGCTTGGGGAGGGCAGTCGCAGGGAGCCTTCTGGGTCCCTGGGGTCAGGACTGCTGGTTAAGGACACGAGGTGAAAGAAGTGAGGGTTGGTTCAGGTCTGGTCAAAGTGTGACCTGTGCAGTGAGAGAATCTGCAGGGTCCCCAGGTGGGATGTGCCTTCCCTATGGCAGTGGGAAAGAGAGGGGTGCTGGGAGAGAAGGTCAGTCTGGGAAAGACGTGGAGAAAAATAACGCAGCAGAGATGCCCCGTGACACTGTTGGCTGATGGAGTAACGCTGGGCTACCCAGAGGGGGTTCTGAGGAAGAGGTCAGCGGGTGGAGTGCGTGGACACACTGGAGGGTGAGAGCAAGGGCGATAGGAAAGCCAGCCTCGGGTGACAGGTTCCCCGACCACAGCCCCAGACATGGCGGCTGGACCGTTTCGGCTGGGTGCTCTTGTCCTGTGCACTCTGGAACCCTGAGCAGCACCCGGATTCCAGCCAACAGAAGCCAGTAGCCTTCCCCTCACCTCGTCCCTGGCTGTGATACCAGAAATGTCCCCAGACAGGGCCAAATGTCCCCTGGATGGCCACATGTCCCCTGCTCTAAGCCCTGTGTTGAGAGATTGAGCATGAACAAAGGGCTGATTTCCAGGGATCAGAGCCTGATGAAGGTGGCTGACTCTCGGGCTGTACAAGGACAAGGTGGAGATAAACACTCTAAAAATCTCACTCTTTGCTTTTCTTTTCCTCCCCCTGCTCCCATCTCACCCCAGTCCTTCCTTTGCATTCTTATTTGGAACTCATCACTGCCTTTTGGGCAGGACTACCACAGAAGCTTCTTGTTCTTGGGGCTCCCTAACTTTCTGCGCTCATCACGAAGGCCAAGGTGCCACTGCCTACGCTGGAAGTGGCTGTCACGCAGTTCTCACCACGTTGATGGGCAGGTACTGCTGCAAAATCAGTCTTACAAGCAGAAAAGAGGATCCCTTCTTAGCCAGCAGCCCGAGGTCCTATGACTTTGCTCACCTCTGACTCAACTTTGCTTATTTATTAATTCTTTTGGAGATGGGGATTGAACCCAGGGCCTTGTGCATGGGAAGCGCTCACCGTACCACTGAGTGGCACCCCAGCCCTCATTCATTCTTTATTCACAAAGAAACTAAGTGAAGGAAAGTAAGTAGAACAGAGTCCTGCTCTCCCTAGACTCTTCCCACAGGCAAGGAAAAGCACATTATAGGGATTGGGGTGTTACTCAGGGGTAGAGAACTTACTTCTGTGCATGAGACCTGGCTTCATTACCCAGAACAACAAAACAAACAACAACAACAAACACACATTGTGTACCCCCAAGGTTGAGGGGAACTGTCCTCTTTACCAACATGTGTCCTGAATTGCCCTTTTGTAAAATAAGAGGGAAAATAACAATTTAAGCATACCAATACTAGATTATGCTTGTCTAAACAATAAAAGAAAAACAAAGTGAAAGAGGCTTAAATGTCAAGTAAAGTTTTGGATTAAATGGAAACCCATACTAGAGTTAGAAATGAATAGTGGAAAATAGAGAAAGTCAAAACAAGACACTGAACGATTCCTGCACTGGAGTCGGACACTGAAACTGGACCTTATATAGAAAAAAAGTAACAAAGGTTAAAATAAGCAAAAGCAATGGAAATGGACAAATAATTTAAGAGCCCAGGAAATTTAGAAACTGAAAGTGTGTCAGGTCCAAGATGAAAGGGAGGAAAGATAAGTTCAAAGTCATAAAAAAAAAAAAATCACAAGATAAATTCAGTTTAGGGGAAAATGAGAAAAAAAAAGAAAGTAGCTATCAATAATAGAAAGGGCTGAGGTTGTGGCTAATGGTAGAGCACTTGCCTAGCATGTGGGAGGCTCTGGGGTCCATTCTTAGCACCACATATAAATAAATAAAGTCCATTGACAACTAAAAAATATATTAAAAAAATAAAAATAATAGGCAGACAACAGGCCGCAGAGAGGGGACCACAACAAGTTAAAAATAACAAAGAAAAACATTCTCAAGTTCAACTTTCAGAGGAAAAATCCAGCGAGTGGAAAAGGTGGAGCAGGACAGCCCCAGGAGAGCAGAAGTGGGCACAGAGGGGTACGTCACAATAGGGTGGCCAGATGAAATGTTTGCCCAACATCTGCAAACCAGGGTTACAGAGAGGGTCTGCTGAGCTGACTTGGCTTTCTTGCTGTCAGGAAAAAGGCATCTTCAGGGGACAGACTGAGTTCTCAAGGGCAACAACCTCATGGGACCTCTTGGAGCCCCTCCCTCTCAGCAATGAGGGACAAAGGGTGGCTTGACCAAGCACAGGCCAGGTCTCTGGCACAGACTTGGATAGCTTCCTATGAGGCACTCACTGCTGTTCCCTGATCCTATGGTCACACACTTTGTTCCCTGGACTCTCAGCTACTGCATACCTACGGGTCTGAGCCATCTGAACCTAGAACCTCTCAGCTGGGGTCACATTTAGCAATCACACTGTAGGGTCTTTTTAATGCATGCTAGTCTCAGTTTGTCCAGAAGAGGGCGCAGGCGAGCACATGCTGATCCCAGGACTAGGGCTCTACCCCTGGCCTCCTTTTTCACCTCCTTGCTCCCTTACTTTGGTGCCTGAATTTTATGAACACTTGCCAGTATCTGCATGGCGGTGCACTTTGTCCTGATAGTTTTATTCACTCGGAAAATGAAGCCTATTAGCTGGGCCATTTTAACAGTTTATGGCGTACAAACATCTAAAAAATCACATTAATGGGGGGAACAGATTAATGGCTGATATGTCATCTTCTGGAGGTGTCTTCATTGCTTTAATGCCTTTAGAATGGTTTTCTCTGTCACCATTCCTCATGACATCCCTGCCCTAGGGAAGAAAAAGCACGCTGCCTTCATTCACTTAGTATTTGTTGGTCCTTTACCAGGGGACATGCTGCAGGCACGGGAGGAAGAGTCAGGCCACGCTGGTAAGGAAGGTGCAGTCTTTGGGAGTGGGGAGGACACAGGTGAACTGGCAGTTTCTGTGTAGGAAGGATGGGATGGAAGTACAGGGTGCTGGGTGATGGCCAGGGGACCTCTGTTGCAGCGTTTGGAACATGGGGTTTTTCCTGGGGGTGGGGCTGTAATGGGAAGTGGAGGCAAAGCAGTGGGGGGAGGGGTAGTTTTGCTGGGGGGTCCAGGGCACAGCATGCGCAGAGGCCTTGGGAGTGAGGCACAGCCATGGCAGCTGGGCAGTTGCAAGGGCTGAGGTCAGTGGTCAGAGATCCCTGCAGGGGAGCTGGTCAATGTAGAAGACTGAAAATGCAGACGGGAGATTGCAGAGAACCTTCCAGAACGTAAGCCATGGGGAGGTCCTGATAATGAGGACAGATTGCAGTTAAGAGGGACAGACACTGTTCAGGCTGCAGGGAGACCGTATCAGAAAGGATAAAAGCAGTGTGCCCGCAGGAGGGGGCCAGGGCAAGAGGGTGCCAGGGGAGACAGCAAAGCAGCAGCCGCTGAGAGAGACAGAGCAGACGGGTCAGGAGGTGACCAGGGTGGACGTGCATTTTTGAGAGCCATCAGCTCCCAGCCAGGGAAGTGGAAGAGGATGGACCCCTCCCACGGAGGAGCTGCCGAGGAAAGACGGGTCCGGGGCAAGGCTGCGGGAAAACTCTAGGCTGAGAGGAGCAGGAGGAGGCAGGGGGGCAAAGGGACCGCAAGATAGGAAAAGCCCAAGAGATTGTCACAGAGAGAGGGCTCCCAGTGCTTGGTGCCCCCAGATCCAGGAGCAAGGGGGTGGTAAGGTGGGTGCCTGCTGCACTGGGAACAGGGGCAGAGGATCCAGTGGAGTGGTAGAGGCTGCAGTCAGACGGATCCATAGGAAGGAAGGGAAGTGGATACCTTGGGTGAAGTGTGTGTGTGTGTGTGTGTGTGTGTGTGTGTGTGCGCGCGCGCACGTGTGTTGGGGGCGGGTAGGGAGATTGCTTGTGGCGGAATAAGAAACATGGGGTTGATGGTGGCTCCCTTAGCATAGGTGGAAGAGGGCAAAGTGGGAAGAGCTAGCAGGAGAGGGACAGAGGACAGAGCCCGAGAAGAAGCAGGACAGTGGGATGAGCTTTAAGCAGGAGGATGAGCCTTTTGCACTGCAACAATGAATATTTTCTATGAGGTCATTTTGTGGAGTGGCACAGCCCTCACAGGGAGGTGAAGTGACAGTGAGAGACGAGACTGGAGATTTTCCGTGTCCACTGTGCAATGACAAAACCCAGGACCCATGCCCGGGATGACTCTGGCTGTCTATTTAATTCAAGCCGGTGTTATTTTCAGAAAGGACTTTGTTAAAAGAATGTGCGCCATCTTCCTGATTTGGGAGCTTTCAACTTGATCCATGTGGCAGTTGGCGGTGTCCTGAGGACTTGCACTGCAGTATCCAGGGAAGATCCGGGACCTGCTTTGAATTCTACCCTTAGCACATGGCACATTCCACTGTCTAGAAAGACCTGCTCACCCTTCCAACAAGTAAGATAAAAACACAGGAGCGCTACAGGGAAGATAAGAAAGGACCACACTGATCAAAATCAACTCTATGGGAAGAAAAACTCAAGGGGTTGTCTGTTCACTGTGGTTTCCTGAGCCAGACGTTTCGTTCCCTAAAGCAACACATTTAGAACTGTTTTCAGCACGGAAGGAAGACGGGGACACATCCAATGCCCTTACCTCACTTTCCATCCCATGGGGCTGTCTGCCATGCCTGTCCCCTGGAGCAGTGAACTGTCCCCTGGAGTGGGTGGGGGTGAGTGATCTGGGCATGCTCAGTTCAGAGGGGACAGCTTGCAAGTCTGCTAAACATAAAACGAGCACAAGGTGGTGGGCTGTCCCCTAGCAGATTTCCCAAACTGTGTTAAATCAGTTACAGCACATGTGGGTAGCCTGCAAGTTAATTTCTTTTACCCTACAGTGGAAGCCTGTTTGGGTTCTCATGCTGAGTACAGGCTAATGCCTGCTAGGTTTACTACATTACGACAGCAGCAGGTTTTGTACGCAAGGTTATGGCTGATAAGTGTGGTATTGGCATGGTATCTAATAGGTATTGACTCTGGTCTCAGGAATTCTGCTGTTAGTTCTTAAAACATGCAGGAGGGGTTTTAATTAGCATGCAGAACTTGCACCATTGCAGCTGAGCATCTACGATGCATGTAGCTCTGTCTTTATCTGGAGTCACACACAGCACTCTAGTGGGATCTCCCTGACATGAACTCTGTGGGTAACTCCATCTGAAGCTGAGTTTCTCAGTCCTGGCTACACAGTACAGTTGTGATAGCCCTTGTCCATGGGGACATGTTCCCAGACCTGCAGTGACTGACTGAAACTGCAGATAGTACTGAATCTTATATGTTAGTTTTTCCTAAACGCATGTGGTAAAATAATTCATGAATTTGGCACATTAAGAGATTAACAATAATAACTAATAATAAAACAATTTAACATATACTATACAAAAATTGCCAGTATCACTACTCTTGCACTTTGAGCCATTATCAAGTAAAACAAGGGTTATTTGTACACAAGCACTGAGATAGAATGATAGTCAACCTGATAAGCAAGAGGGCGACTAAGTGATTAATGGGCAGATAGCATATACAGCATGGATACGCTGGACAGGAAAGGGGCGATTCACCTTCCAGGCAGGATGGAGTGGGATGGTATGGGATTTCATCACACTATTCAGAAAAACACATAATGTATACTTAATAAATTGGTTTTTTTTTCTGGAATTTTCCAGTGAATATTTTTGGATCACATTAGACCCGAGTAAATGAAACCATGCAAAGCAAAACTGATGATAAGGGGGGACTGCTGTTCTTGGAAGTTCTGGGAAATACCTCCAGCTGAGAGACCAACTGGGTCAGAATCTCCAGGGCATGGGAGCCAGGCAACTGAATTTCTAAAATTCCCCGAGGAAGTTCTAACTTGCAGACAGGCTTGAGAATCGTGGATTAAAGGTTCTGAGAAGGAAGAGATCACGTTTGCCTCACTTTGATGGATAAAACCTGAGGAATATGGCAATCCTCTGTAGCAGAACTTGTGTTTGATTGAGAAAGCAGTGGTCACCATTGTTGCAGCCAGCCTCACAAACACAAGGGTGACGAGGGACCCTGTCCCACGCTTCCATCTTACGAAACCCATAAAACGCTACCACAAAATTTGCTTATTATAGCTCTGCTCATAAAATTGAAAGAATCATAATATCAGACAAGAATAGATTAGTTAAAAACACAAGGAATACCCTAGGAATGAAATATTATACAGATATTCAAAACAATTATACAGATTGGGTTATTTACATACATTTATTTAAGAAGTACTTATAAAGAAAATTTTGCGTGTTAAACAAGGCTTTAGGGATAGAGAAGCAAAGAGGTGGTTTAAAGACATCATGCAGCTGGGTGTGCACCATCACTGGTAGTCCCAGCAACTTGGGAGGCTGAGTAAGGAGGATTGCAAGTCTAAGGCCAATCTCAGCAATGTAGTGAGATCCTGTCTTGAAAAAATAAAAACAAAATAAAATAAGAACCCTAAAGTATGTCACTCAGTGATAAAGCTCCTCTGGGTTCAATCCCAAGTACCAAAAAAACCCCCCCAAAAAAACAAAAACAAAAAACCAAAAAACCAAACCCCAAACCTCAGAAAACATTATTATTAAATACACTGTTTTTCTAATAACAGCATGCATAGTATGCTGATTTTCATACTTACATGCATAAAAACGGGGGAGGAGACAGATATATGAAAATTTTAATTAATATTGTTATCTTTGTGGGATGGTTTTAATATAATTTGAATTTTCTTTCTTTTTTTTTCTTTTAGATTTTCCCCCTAATGCTGCATGTTTAAAATATTGTAAGGTATATGTTTGATTTAAAATATTGTAAGGTATATGTTTGATTTAAAATATTGTAAGGTATATATTTGATTCTGTTTCTCAGGTGTCTCACAACTCTAATGGGAACCTGTTAACTGACTGTCACATAGCAGGACTGGTATGTGCTTTGGTGACAGCATGGCTGGGCAGGATGGTTAACTATTAGCGCAGAAACTTCACACCTCTTGATACTGGCAATGATGTGTCTGGGTGCTGTGGTTTAAAGTGCTATAAGTAATAATTACAATAACACTCCTAGGCTTTCCTTATTCGATTAGCAGCTTGTTTTCCTGTGTGTGTGTCTAGGATACTAGTAATTGTTCCAAGAGTGAGCAAGGGAGTAAATTTGCAAGCCACCAACTGTAATACTAAAACGAGCCACGAGATGGCGATAGTGATTAAAAAGTGGAAAGGAAGGGCTCCATACAAATCCCTCAGATGTGGAAGATGGGTCCCCCCAGCAAATGGTCATCTCTGCAAGCTAACCGACAGACACGCTGCCATCATCCTGGAGTGTCTTCACTCCCTTACCCCTGCTCCGCAGAAGGTAAAACAGGTGAGGCTTCTAGAATCTCCTCTTCCTTGAACAACAGGGCTGCTTTGCTGAATCTGGAGGCCCCCGTGACTCCTGAGTGAGCAAAGGGTTTGGCCCTGAGTGAGCTGCCTGTGGGAGGGGACCTTGCCATTTGTCCTGAGGGGGAACCCGTGTCTGTGGTAGTGGTGGGAGAAGAGGAAGGGGAAGGCACACTGCTTCTTGCCTTCATCAATCTGAGGCTGAAAAGTAGGGCCGATAGATTCATTGAAAAATAATGACACGATCATTGTGCAGAGACTAGGGGTGCTGCAGGTTATAAGGCAGGGAGAAGGGGCTCTCCAAAGAACAAGCTTAAAAAGCCATGTGCAGGTGACCGCAGGGCCATCTTGCATGTATCTACACCTGTCCAGGCACCAGCTGTCCACTTATCTTGCTGCCTGCTCTATTTTGGCCATGGGACTATTCATTATCCTCCATGTAGCAATTCTAGTGGAGACTGGGGCGAGGTAGGGAGAGCAGGGGCACCTTAAAGCAGCATTTACTTTTCCTGTGGATTTATAAAAAGTTAAAAAATTAAAATTTTCAGTTTCTCAGGCCTCGGTAGCCTTGGCATTTGTGACACACAGTAAGCAGGCTCTGGGGTCTCGCAGGCACTTTTGACCTGGGCTTTGTACCTGACTGGCCACGAAATCCTTTCAACAGTTCAGGGCTCAGTTTTCCTCACCTGTAAGATGCAGCTTAGCAGAGGAGTCAGGATCGCATTCACAAAGGGCCTAGCATAGTCCAGCACATAGTAGGAACTCAAACTACAGTAGTCCCCTTATCGATAGTTTTGTTTTATGTAGTTTCAGTAATTTGCCGGCAACCGCAGTCTGAAAATATTTGATGGAAAATTCCAGAGATAACAATTCATAAGTTTCCAACATCTTCTATTACCGTGTATTGTCATAATTACTCTGCTTCACTGTTATTGTTGTGAACCTCTCACTGTGCCCAAGTTATAAAGTAAGTGTTATCACAGGCATGTTTGGGTAGGAAGAAGCTGTACAGCCCTGTGCCACGTAATGACGTCTGGGTCAATAATGACGGGTGCTCCTTCGGCTCATGCTGGCCCTCGATGGCAGAGGTGCCTTTGTTCACACAACAGAATCGCCCCATCACACATTTCTCAGAATGTCCTCTCCTCCCACCGGGCATGACTGTTTGAGTCTCTGGCTTCAGGCATCCACTTGGGAGTTTGGAACATATGCCCCAGGATAAGGGGGACCCCTGGAATGGGACTGTCCTTTCCCATATCGTCTTCAACTGTGTTTCTGGCCTTAGGTGCTCCTGGGACACTCCTGGCTGGAGACTGAACTTTTCCCTCCCCTTTTCCTTCTCTGGAAGCCTCGATTTCCCTTCTTTGCCCTGAGAAATCCCAGCATTACTTCAAGGTCAGGTTCAGCGAATCTGGCTCTCCTTTGGAGCCCACCCCTCCAACCCTGGTCGGTGTCTTAAAGAAGCCTGTCCTCTTTGCTGGCATCATCCATGTCCCCTGGGGAAGCTGTCCCACTCCACAGGGGTGACCTTTCCTCGTCTGCCTGCTCTCTCCCCTGTGCTGTGGGTCCCTGGGGCAGACAACAGCAACGTCTTACACATCCTCATGTCTCTTTGGATAAGTGCAAGGTGAACTTCAGTTTCTCATCGCGCCCTGACTCCGTGGAAAGGAGAACCGTGTCTATACCCTTGTCTGAAACAGCAGCTGCCGCTGTCCTGCTCTGCTGACCAGGAGCTCCAGGCCAGTCCACAAGCAGGAGCAACCTAATAGACGCTATGACTTTGACAACCAAACCAGCCCTACACGGAGATTTTGCACTAAAGTCCAGAATACCCCCAAGTAGCCAAAAACCCATGTGGGTCTGCATCTTCCACCCCTTCTCCTTGGGGCAGTGTGGTCCCACTTGGACCCAGGTCTGAAGAACCTCTGTCCAGTCACAGCAGCCATGCACGTGTGGCCCCCTCTTCACATACAGCAAAGCCTCACTAACTGCATCATGTGGTGAATGAGCCAGACCCTGACCTGGAACTTTCCATTTTAACAGAGATCAGTTTTCTCAAATGTGATCCTTTGGCAAAGACGACCAGTTTTGACGAGAAAGTTCAAACTGAGCGAAACTGCTCCCCTCCACAGTCACTGGCTTTGCAACTTAGGAGGAGCTGGATGCGCTCAGCACCTTATTCTCGGGGTTCACGGGGAGCACAGTATTGCTCATGCATTAAACGTTGACTTTTAGCAAACCCACTTAACAATAAGCTGGTAATTCCCTCGGGAAAGTGGGTCTCTCCGGTAGTCTTTTCATTCTCCTTAGAGTAATAATTAATAGGATTGCTAACAGCAGCCCCACAAGTATTACCTTACTCCGTCTTCCAATAGCCCTGTAAGGTAGGCCCTGTTCTGATCCCCATTTTACAGATAAGGAAACTGAGGCTTGGGAATTTACAAGGAGTACACTGTTGGCAGGTGATTGGATTTCAAGCCCAATCTGGTCCCAGAATGAACTGCTGCCGTGTGCAAACCTCACAAGGACTCTCCGTGAAACCTGGTCCTTTCCTGAGAATGCAATCAAAGGTCGGTCGAATGGCTATGAAATGTAGACTCTGAAAGACGCTGTTGTGGAGGCGCAGGGCTCTGGCAGAAGCACCAAGCCTTGTGGAACTTTGCTGGAGTGTCAGGAGGACCAGGAGGGCTTAAACAATTATATATATATATTTTAGTTGTAGTTGGACACAATTCCTTTATTTTATTTATTTATTTTTATGTGGTGCTGAGGATCGGACCCAGGGCCTTGCACGTGCTCTTCCACTGAGCCACAACCCCAGCCCCAGGAGGGCTTTAGACAGCAGCATCCTCATGACCAAAAGGAGTGGCTTGGCGTAGCCATTGGTGAGGTTTGTCTGTCTTGAGGCTGTGATTTAAGCCGCACCCTCAAACTTCAGTTCTTTGTTTGTTTGTGATAAATCAATCATTTGTGATAAATCATTTGTGATAAATCATAAATAATTTCTCAATCTACCTAATGACAACGTCATTTTGTAATAAAGTCACAGCAGGACTTTGACTTTATTCCGCCTTCCTCTCTGATTCCTGGCCTCCCAGAGTGGAGCAGCGCTCCTCCGCCAGGATGCTCTGCCTCACCTCTGGCCTGAGCAATGGAGCTGCCAGGAACCGAACCTCTGAAACCAGGAGCCAGAATGAACTTTCCCTCTTCTCTTTGACACGCAACTAGCATTTGCCTAGCCCAGGGGAAACAGGTGGCTTAAAATACTGGGGTAAAGATACGGACTAAACTGTAAGGGAACAGCATGGTGACTCATTTCAGCTCCACAGCATGACCTGTAAAATGCCAGAACTGACACTATTTTTTTCACATTGTCATCCTAATGTTACACGCTGCTGCTGAAAAAGCTGAGTATTTTACTTCCGGGGGAAGTTGATACTACTTTGGATACAACTGTTTACCCAGACATGATGAGTTAAGGACTTATCTTGGAATATTACAAACACAAAACAAATTTTTTATAGCTTTTATTTGAAAAGCAAGTAAAATGATAAAGGAAGTAGCCTAGTGTTTTTTTAAAAAAAATTCTCTACAAGTTTTTGTTTCAAGGGGGTGAAGATTGGGGCTCAATTGATCATTCAAGTAATAATTATTGATCACCTACATTGTGCCAAACGTTGTCACCGAACAGAACACGCAGAGACATCTGGTGACATCAAGCTTTGCCAGCAGGGGAAGTAGATGGTAAACAGGAAGTACATAGAGTTATAGAAAAGGGGGAGCAATAATTCTGGTCTCTGTTGCACAGGATGGTAACTGCACATAATGTATGGGACACGTGGCAAGCCCCTGAGATTTCAGAGCTGTTTGTTAACGATGGCAAAACCAACCAATATGGAGTCATTCTGGATGGCTGTATTTTCTAGGTAACCAAATGGTTTCTTTCATAGAATGTAAGAGTAATTAAATAGTCACACACTTCAGAAAAATGAAAAATTATGCCTTTCAATTCATAGTTATATTTAAGGGTTGTTAAATATAACTCCTCTTTGATGACTTGTGGTTTTAAAAATTTACTCGTAGTTACATAATGCTAACCTAGGTGCCGTTTATGACATTTTGTAGGTATTGGTTTCCCCAGACTCTAGAGATCCTGGAGGAAGGAAAGGGGACGGAGGCTGAGCAGATCAGCACCTGGTGCCTGGGGAAGCTCATCAGGAAACAGGGAGGAGAAGGGTGGGGTGGGAGGAAGGGGAAAGGGGAAGAGGAGGAGGGGAGGAGGACTGGTGGGAGGAGGGGGAGGGGGAGGGGAGGGGGAGGGGAGGGGAGGGGGAGGAATCTTCTGGAGCAGCTTGCTGGTCTGAAACCCACTTGGAGCCAAACTTTCTTGCCTCACGCTCTGCAGCATCCCGCGATCCCACCCACTACTACTTTTTAAAATGAGAGCTAAATTTTTTGGAAACATGCATTCCTTAGGGGTCCACCTTCCTCAGGATCTTGACAGTCTCTGCAGGGGAAATGATCCTCAAGGACACGTCTGAGAACTGTGTCGCTAGGTGATTTCGTCACTCTGCAAACACCACCAACTAGAGCCACGGAGATGTCACTAGGCTGGGGCATCTCATGACCTCTGTGGTCCACGCAGCCCTTCCTTGACCACACCCTCTTTCTAGGGCAAATGACTGTGATGGAGAAACAGCCCTCCCCCGTAGGTGGACGCCCTCCCCCACCTGTGTCACTCAGCCCACTTCCCCAGACCGGGAGGGGGCTTCCCTGGAGGGGACTCTCTGTGTGAGTTTGCGGTGGCTGGAACCTGATCTAGTGACCAGAACACTATATTGTCTACGTCGCTTGGTCCTCCTAAGTGACCTAGCTCACCAGGTCGGATTTGAGTTGACTTAGGCAGCCTGGCCAGCAGGCTCTGCCTCTTTTCTGGGGAGCAAGCCACCCATGTGGGAATAGCAGATGTGTCATTCAAGAGTTGACACGGAGCTGTTCCTCTGGTGGCATGGCCTTGGGGAAGAAGTTACCTAACCCACTGTCTCAAGGATCTCGTGGTGAAATGGGCATACTCCTCCTCCCCTCCGAAGCGTTGTTTGGAACATTGGCCATTAAGTACTTAACGTGGTTAGGGCAAACGGGTGGAAGCGTTCTGTAATACTAAAATGATCACCGCAGCACCGATCTCTGAAACGGAACCCACTAGCACTGAGACTGACCTCCTAACTTTAAGCCACATTTTCTTTCATTCTTAGGAGTAAGTCTAGGATGTTTGGATTTTTTTAAAGTCGATTTTTTAGCAATTAAGAAAAATCCCAGAGTGACCACATATGCCCCTGCGATCTACTTTAACATAAGGTGACAGCCAGGCAATGTCTCAAGGTCACCGCACATCCCTCAGGAGGGATCCTTGGACAGGGTTTCATAGGACCCGCTGTCCCCCAGGCCCGTGTTTCCCTTGGCTGCTTCTTCATCTTCCACTGCTGTGAGTGTGGAGATGAAAAACCGTACCTTCTCTAGAAATAAAGCCACCCACCAAGGACAATAAAGCTGTGTCCTCGTAAGAAAAACTTTCAAACATCATTCTGGTCACATGATCCACTAACCAAACCTTGTTCGCGGGGAGGAAGGAGCGATAGCAAGATGATCCAGCTCCTCCATTTCTAAAGCCAGACTACACCCCAGACTTCAAGGTGAAGTACAGAGGCCAGGCCCCAAACGTCCCCTGCCTCAGCTCACTAGAAAACCGATTTTCCAGATGATGGGAATCCTCTGAACAACGGCAGGCAGGCATCTCCCCTTAAATAGGTCAGATGAGAGCCACCCACATGAACCCCCAAGTCAGTAAATTTTCAGCTTTCCCAGAGCCTCCAAGGGGTTCAGACGGATCCTCAAGGTCAGCCCTCCCAAGAGAGCTTTCTGGAGAGACACCAGATGCACGAGGAAAGGCCCCTCTGGAGCCAGATGAAAGCGTTTCTGCATCGTGGGGCTGTGTGGACCCATCACACAGAGATCCTAGGGAATTCTGATTCTAACCCCTCGCTCCAAACCACAGATGGGTGGGGACGCCAGGGGTGCTCTTAGGTTTGCACGGTGTCTGGGTGGGATGGATGGGTGAAGTTAGAATGCAGGGGGCTCTCGGGAGGAAGGGTGCTCTCTCATCCTGGGGAATGACTCTCCTGCAACCTTGGCTTAGTTATCAAGCAATCCCAATAGCTCCTTTATCCGGCATGCCTGTGATTATTTATTGATGATCAACCTATCTTTTCCATATCTGAGTTACTAGAGAGCAGGTGTGTGTGTGCGTGTATGTGTGTGCAGTGTGCACGTTGACTGCCCATCATAAGCATCCAGTGGTGTTCTGGGAATGAATGAATAAATGACTGTATGGATGATGTATTGGCACCAATGATAATTTTTGATGTATAAGAAATCCTAAGAATTCAACCATCTACATCTGTCATTTTCTGGAGTGAAACATGATGCTCAGCTCTGTGTGTTTCTGACCCCTTGTGCTAATTTGGAAATGTGCAGAAAAGCAATGAAAAGTGAAGTAATATCTGTAAATATGTACCAAGCATAGCACTCCGGGAGGTACTGGGAAATAAAAATGTAAGGAGTAGTTCCCTGCCCTTCAGTGCCTGTGATTTGCTGTGTGTGTGTGTGTGTGTGTGTGTGTGTGTATGTGTGTTCACGTGAGTATGGGTGCATGGGGTGGCAGATGAAGGTAATTATATGCACTGTAACTGTGTAAGGCATCACCTGATCAGGCCAAAGGACTGGTACCCGTGAAAAGAGAATTACCATATATAACCGGGGGGAAGGGAATAGCATAGGAAAAGTCAAAACACAAAAGAGGAACCGAGCATGAGCCATTCCAAGGTGCCACATCCATGTCCTAGAGCCCAGCCTCGTCACCCTGTCCTCAATCTGTCCTAGCTCAGAGGCCTGTAGAAGAAGGGGTACAGGGATCTAGAACATCCCAGAGAGCGTGGGATGCAGAGGGCTCAAGACTCTTGGGGCCTGGAGGGATGTTTTTAAGACTCTGTTAAAATAAATTCGAGATTCTTGGGCATATCTGAGAATCTGTGCCACAGCTGGCTGCCCCAGGCAGGCCCTGGGAGGACAGTGGGTTCTGTGGTCAAGCTTTGCTCCCTTGCTCTGACCCGCCCTTTGGGTGAGTTGTGGGGACCCACTGCTGCAGTGCCGATTACTGCCTCGGGGGGCAGCATCCATTCAGCCTCCTGCAGGCCAACACTTCCAGACAGGTGTTTGGAGGAGCCTCTGCCGGAAGCTGCGGGAGCCCCATTAATCAGCTCAGCAGGGGTGTCCACAAAGCCATCTTGTCACATCCATGCAAACACTGGAGCATCACCACACCAGCCCACGTTCACGGGAAACATTCTTCTAAGTGCTTTACAGGGATTCATTTATTACTGAGCCCGCAAAGCCTCCAAGGCAGGAGCAAGAGGCCGGGACCCATTCCGTATTTCAGACTGGACAGGGGCCATCCAGAAGGGTGAGTGATTTGCTCCAACCAGGGCCACAGTCATCATGGCGGCTAGTCCTAATAACTTCTCTCCTTTTTAAAAATCAAAATCGTTTCCATCTTTTTCTTGTTATTTCTGTGTTCCACTTGGAGGCTCTTATTTGGCCCATCTGTTGATTAAAAGCAGATGAAACATTTCTTCCACACGCCCCAATGCATTCGTTAGCACTTGTTTTTACGCATTTTTATGGTTTTTCCCCCTAGGTTTGAGGTCATGACCATATGGTGACGAGGACCATTTCCATAGGTCACACAAAGTCCTTGTGTGGATCTGTTCAGTCCTGCTCCCCTGGGGCACAGGTTCCCCTCTTGTTGGAGCCTCCCTGTTTCTTTATGAACCTCAATTCTATCCTCTCTACAAACTATTTGCTTCCCCGTTCTTTTCTCCTTCAGTCCCTGTCCCTTTCAACCCTGTTTCCCCCAGAGATTCCTCGAGATCGCTCATGGGCAGGTAGCGACTCCTGCCTCCCTCATCCCACCCGTCCTCTCACACCACCATCGGTCTTGGTCCCTTTTGTGTTGTGATAACAAAATACCTGAGGCTGGGTTTTCCATAAAGAAAATCACGATCCTAGTACTTGGAGAGTTCATGCAGCGTGGTGCTGGCATCTGGCAGGGGTACCCTGACTGTGTCCCAACATGGCAGAGAAGCAGAAAGGGGAATGGCCATGGGGAGAGGGGGCCACCCACTGTAGGGTTGCCTCCTTTGTAATAACCTGCTCTAACATGGACCTGTGAGAGCTGTACCAACCCCTTCTGAGGGGCAGCCCACGACCTGACACCTCCCAGGAGGCCCCACCGCCCTTCAGGACCACGACTCTGGGGACCAAGCTTCCAGCACCCGAGCCTACGGGAACACACCGTATCAAACCGCAGCGCCTTCGTCATTGGTCAGCAGGGCCCGTCTGTTCCTTGGCTCTTTCCCACCTCCAGGGCTCTTTTTCACTCTTTAGCTCATTCTTGCCTCCTCGCAGCAGAGGTTTCCAGAAGTTGAATCTTCACCCTCTGCTCTTCTCCATATCTGTTTTCTGCCTCCATCCAAAGTCGGAGGTTCATTTACATATGCAAATGTGTTCATACTTATTGAATCTAACAGTGCTTAACACCATTTGCGAGGATGTGCTGAGTCTTGCCATGTCACAGACGATGTTCGGGACCCTGGAGATACAACGGGGAGCAGGACCACACCCCTACCATCTTGGAGCGCCATCTTTCCCGGGGAGGCAGAGAGTGTAAGTATTATGGACTAAACAGAACAGGGTGACAGAAGGTGAAGGGAGATGCCCCCATCTTAAGGTGGTCAGGGAAGGCTCCTTGGAGGAGGTGACATTTGAGCTGAGCCCTGAATGATAAGAAAGAGCCAGCCATGGGCATTTGGGTGGGGATAGGAGGAAGACAGGTATGCTATCATTATAGATGTCTCCAGGGTCAGGACCACACGGTGACTTTTTAAAGAGCTCTCCATTATCCCCCTCCTCCTCTCTATTACCATGGTCATAGCAGGTTCAGAGCATCTGAAACCAAGGTCTGTGTTCTTTCCACCTGCTTGCAATGGTTCCAATATGGCTTGTCACCATCAAAACTCATGGTGAGATCCAGTCCTTAGTGCCGCCATATTGGCAGGACCTTCATGAGGTGTTCAGATCATGAGAGATCTGGCCATCTTGTGGGAGTGACCAGGTTCTCACTCTCCTGGGACTAGGTCAGTTACTACCAGAGTGGGGTAAAGCAAGGTTGCCCAGCTATGTTCTTCTTTCTGCCATGATCTGAAGCAGCATCCGGCCTTCACCAGAGCTATGTTCTTGGAATTTCCAGCCTCCAGAACCATGAGCTCAAATATACGTCTTTTCTTTATCCATTTCCTGGTCTCAGGTATTCTGATATAACAACAGGAAACAGACTAAGACAGCGTCCTCTGTCTTTCCTGGCTTCTTCCCCTTTCTCCTTTCCAATCAAGCTGGAAAGTTAGAGCCACCTGACAAGAAATCATTGTCCCCCTTCCCAATATCAGAGTTAACGAATCCATACCTTCCTCTTCCTACATCTTCTGCCCCCGGCTGGGCTGCCAAGTCCTTGCCTACACAACTCATGCCTAGACCCGTGGCTGGAGGACTACCCGCCATTGAGGGCCACTCCCGGCTCCCGCCTGACACCTTCCACACGCTGGCTGACGCTCCCTGTGAGGTACTATTAATAGTTCTGTTTTGTTCAGATGAAGAAACAGGGGCTTGATATCCCCCTGAGCGCCGCCGGCTGTGCCATAAAAAATTATAATGAAAATTTTTATTAAAAATTATCATGAAAAAGATCACATTTCCTAGCCTGACAATGAAAGGGCTCGCATTTCCCTTTGAACCACAATGCACCTGTTCCCCCCCTAGAATTCTCGGACCCTGCAGGTCGGTAAGTGCCCTTGGCCTTCCCCTGTTGTGTTGACCCACGCTGACGTCCGCACCTGAACCCTTTTCATCTGTTGGAGTCCTGCCTGGCCTTAGCTTTTCAGTGATGTGCTCCCATTGGCTTAGGTTATGAAAGACCCACATTAAACATTTTGGGGTCCATTTGCCAAAAGCTCTTAATCGTGCATCAATGTTTCCAAACTACTGTGAGCTCTCGGGGGCATACCTGTCTTGCAGCCAGGCATGGCAGATAAAAATCTGAATTTGTCGGGGTTTGGAATCTCAAATATGTCCCGGAGTCACCATGTGATTTATGGGGCTTCATTTCCTCATCTATAAAATAGAGTTGATGGCAACAGCACCCACCTCCTAGTGTCTATTGCCATTTTGTGGGGAGGGCTACTGGGGATCGAACCCAGGGGCACTCTATCACTGAGCTACATCCTCAGCTCCTTTTTAAATTTAAAAAAAAAACTTTGGGACAGGATCTTGCGAAGTTGCTGAAGCTGGCCTTGAACTTGTGATCCTGCCTCAGCTTCTGCTTGCTGGGGTTATAAGGATATGCCACAGAGGTTAGCTTAGTATGCAGAGGCATGCAGGGATGTAGTAAGCATTTAATAAATGTGAGTGCTTTGAGTCCCATCCCAGCAGGATGTTTTGGGAACAGTGTTGCTTGAGGGGATATCCTTTCACTATGGATCTATTCACATCATGAAAAGCATGCACCAGGGTCTTCAAGTTACTCCACAGGATAGAGGGCGGTACCCTGTAAGAGCAGAAGTGCCACCGTCATCAGTGATTGCTGATTTTGGAGTATTGTTTTGCTTGTGGGGCTGGAATGAGGTTTGTGGAACCCAATGGCCTGGGTTCGGATCCTGTCACTTTTACTCTGTGCTGCTGGAGGCTTCTGGAAGCTTCCAAGCACCCAAGGAAAGTGAAGTTAGGGTGCAGAAAAAACCAGGGTCCCCTAGTTGCCTGATTCATGAGGCTCCCCTACTTGGGCATACTGAGTGGCCCCAGGCCAGGGAATGATTTTCTGCCCATTTTTCTTTCTCAATTTCCATGTTCACCTGGCAGAACAGCCCCACGCTCTCTCCTCAGAGGGCTTACCCCTCTGTCAGGCCTGTCCTCTCCCTGTCTGCCCCTCGGCCCCTGCCTAGGTTCAATCTCGTCCTTCTCCTTTCTTACCCAGACAGCTGTCAGCCTCTGGGACTCCTCATGGCCTCCAGCCACAGCCTCTGCAGTCTGCGGCACACTTGGGCAGTTAGCTCCTTGAAAATCATGACTGCAAGCAAGAGCTGAATTCCGATGTTGAATTCACCGCAAGCCGCCTCGCTCTGCACCGTGAACAGCACCCGGCTGCTACATGTGCGGTCTGTGTGCTGTGGACGTGGACAGAGGCGGGGGTGAGGTTGAGGATGGAAGAGCGATTGATCGCATGGAGCCATAAATTCCAAACGAGCCCTTTGAAAACGGTGCAGCTAAATCCGTCTCACACCTCCTTATCCAGCTCCTCCCTATTTAGACAACAGTTCCAAAGGACAATATATCATCGCACTTTCAGGACCCAGGGAAGTTAGATGGGAGACAAAGCGAGTTAATGATGCTGAACGGCTCAGGAATGCTCTAAATATTTCAAAAGCAATTCAAATCTCAGAGGCCTGCTCTAAAATCTCCAGAATGAACACTTTACCAGGCTCACTTCCAACTGCACTTGGAGATTCGGGCCCCACCATCAGTGCTTGGTAATGAACAGCTTCGTGTCTGTCTCAAGGATTTGGTATGTAAGTTAGCGAAGCTCCTCCCAGAAGAGGGTCAGTTCCCTGTGGGCAAGGACAGGGTCTCAAGAGACACACTTTCTTGTTCAGGAGCTATTGCCAATTGATTCTCGAAATAACTTTATTTTTTCTATTTCGACTCTATCTTGAAGATGCAGAAGTTGATTTGGATTTGTGGTACCAAATCTGGTCCCAAACTAGGGCTTACCAGCCCCGAGGGGGAACAGAGTTTTTGCAAATGTCCATCCACGCCATTGCAGCTTAGTATTTTCTCCATCTGCAGATATTCCAAGTATCTGTGATTTTGCGGGGACCATCACAGATGGATTATAAGAGGCATCCTTAAATACATGGCAAAACATTGGATAAGGTCCTCTCTGAGGTTCTTGATTGGCCTGATGTTCATTCATCTCCTATTAAGCACAGATTTACTGAGAGCTGCTCTTTGCCCGGCACGCTGCTAGTGCCCCAGAGTCTGAAAAGGCATGATCTTTGGCCTCAAAGAGCAACCACACACAGGCCACCACAAGCCGCCATGCTCTGAGCGGGAAAGCCACCTTGGAGATGTTCCAAGTTTCACCTGAGTCTATGACGGATCTCCCTCCACCACTGGATGGGCTCTCTGGTCATGCCCGTTTGAGAAAACAGCAGCTATGGAGGATGTGGATAAGCCCAAGTGGAAGAAAATTCCATCTGACTCCAAGGCCTGCATTTTGGACACTAAATCAACGCTGTTGTGAGGAAGGGGAGCTTGGAGGGCGGTGGGGGTGGGGGAGCCAGAGAAAGAGGATGTGAGGAGCAGCTCGCTGACTTAGCCTTCAGTGATCACACACAGAACTCGAGAAGCAGCAGCCTCTGCAACCCTGGCACGCACGCGGCGTCCATTGGACTGTGACCCTCTCAGCGGTCACCCTGAAAACTTTGCCTTGAGGTGAAACTTTCTGGTGATTCCATGTGTCAACTTAGAATTTTACAAATGTTCATCCAAGCCACAGCACCTTGGGGTCATGGGGTCCCCAGATGAAACTGTTCTAGCGTCATCCAATGAGCGCAGGGACAGAGACAAGGGGAAGGATGGAGGAGTGCGCCTCCCTTCATTCTTCCCTGCCCGAAAGCTAGGACAGTTCACATCTCCTGCTTTCTAACGAGGATTTGCACCACCAGTTCCCCAGGTTCCCAGGTGGTTGGACTTGGTCCAAATTATACCATTTCTCCTGGGTCACCAGCCTGCAGATGCTAGATTAGGGGACTTAATCTCCATAATCCTCTGAGCAAATCCCTTCTAATTAACCTATCTATAATCTACACCACCTGTAACCACGGTGAAATCTCTGTTCTATTTGTTTTTCTAGAGGACCTTAGTTTACTTGCCTCAGGTTGGTACAGGTTGAGCACATTTTTTTTCCTTGATATAAATTTTGGAATCCATGCCTTAATCTGGGTAGTCTCTTGAACCTGACCATAGAGATTAACCGTCTGCATGCTTGGCCCTGCAGGAGAAGCCTTCCCTTAGAAGACAGGGACGTATCATGCTCCAAAGGCAAAGGTAAGCTGAAGTTTACAGGATCATTTTCTCACCTGAGCTGATTACTCATTGTTTATTATTAGCTATGTGATCTTGGATAGGTCTCCTAACTGCCTCTTGCCTCAGTTTCCCCATGATTAAAGTGGGAATAATAGCAATAGTAATCTAGTTATTGGGCCTGCTGTAAATAATGTTCCCATTGATGGATTATTTTAAGAGGACATAGTTAATATATGCTTTCATTTAAAATAGGGCCAGATGCATTGTAAGCAGCATGTACATAGTTTTTCTTCGTATCATGAAGCTGCACAGAAGGTGGAACAGAGGTCCAGGCTCTGCTCTGCTCGGTAGGCCCATGCTCTGCAGACAGGCACCTTTACCCAGATGGCACATGGGCACCTGATGGGCCAGTAGCAGCCTTGCTTATAGAAGACATGGATCTGTCCTTACGCACTCATAACACTTTGTTTTCTTTCTTCTGTGTTGATAGAGAAAGAGCCACGAAACAGAAACATGTCCCAATCTTCCCATCCACGTTTCTAGCCTCCCCAGCTGTATTAGAACTTTTGCACAAGAAGTACATCGTGCAGCACGTCCTGAGTACCCCATGCAGCATCACCTTCTCTTTATGCACTTGGAGCTTCATGAGCCACACATAGGCGTGTGGTACTGTGTGGCTACATTCAGTTTCTCCAGCCTCTCAGGAAAGCTTGAGAAACCCGGTGCCAAGCAAGCCAGGCTCCTCCAGCCAATCCACTCACTGGAAGGGATTACACCTTCCATCACTGTGTGGAGCCCACACACATCTCCAATGTCAGCCCAGAAAACAGGAGTGACCCAACGATGCTGGAGGGCACATCCTGGTCAAATTGCACTGGGCAGCTTTCATTATTGGTCTTTGCAGAATAAGGGGATAACAGGATGATTTTTATTCATAGGGGCAGCCCAGAATGTTGAAGAAAGCCTTTGATTTGAGATCAGAAAATGAATCTTGGCTCCGGGTGACCTTGGCACCAGATTCTACTTCCATTTAGCAGAGCAGGGACTCTCAGCCTTGATTCCTGGCCCGGGGCTCTTGGAGATCCAAGAATCCTCTGGAGTTATGATGAAGAATAAATGATTTTTCCAGATAAATTATAACATACAGTCTATGGAATACATTAAGTATGAAGTCCATGTGTGAAGTTTCTGTGGGAATTTGATCCTTATGTCTCTGAGTCATTTGGCATTAACTCATCTAAATGTTATTCTTTTGAGAGCCATTTGATGTCCAAAGTGCCCTTGAAAGCCTGTTTCTTTTGATATACGTATTTATTTATTTATTCATCTATTTATTTATTTGGTGCAGAATCAGGAAGTTCTTTGCCAAGAATAAACACATTTGAATACCAGAGGATTTTAAATTTTCTCTCAAAGGGAATGTCTGCCAAATCCGAGTTGGTTCTAATCCCTTATTTAAAAATAAAGGGAGCAGGCTGGGAGGTGGGCATTCCCAGCCTTCATAATAACAAGTTGAAATATGCAAAGCATACCTCAGGAGTGAGCAGCGCTCCTTATTTTACTGCAATGTTATAAAGATTTTTGAAAGGGGTAGGTGGAAATAGCATTCTTATTGTAGTTGTTACAGTTCAAGTGAGAGATTCATGGAATTTGCCCTTTTTATGTTTCATAACATAAAAAAAGAACCTCTTTCAGTTCAATACTGCATTTGGAGATGTGTTTGATCTCCAAATAATTGCAGGTAGGAGAAGGATGTAGATGGGGCAGCTCCATGGGGACCGGGTACATGGTAGAGCCTTATGGGGCCTATTTTAGCTCAAAGGAATAGAAATGGAGACACAAGGAATGAATGCAGATCCTACGGTGACTATGGAATAAGGCTTGGGTTGAGGAAGAAGAAAGTCATGATTAATAACCACTTGGGATTTACAAAACCAAGACTTTTTGTCTTAGTTTAGTAAGTCAGGTTGTATTTAGAGATGAGTTCTCTCTTCCTATTCTCAACTGGCAGACGCCCTCTGATGGCCTGGCATTCTGGAAGACCAAACCCTGGGGATCCAGACTTTCTATAGAGCCTGCTCCTCCAGGTGTGTTGAGCTGTTAGTGGCATTAACATCACTGTGAGCTTCTTAGAAATTCAGGATTTCAGGCCCACCCTGACTTGCTGAGTCAGAATCTGCATTTAGGCAAAAATTCCCAAGTATTTCACATGCACATCAAAGTTTGAGAAATACTGCTCTACCGCAGGGGTTGGGAAGCTTTTTCTGTAAAGGGCCAGATAGTGAATACATCAGTCTTTTTACATTAAGAAACTCTCTTTTGTAACAACTCAGTTTTGCCTTTAAGTGCACAAGTAGCCATGAATAATCTGTAAACAAATATACATGACAGCATTTTAATAAGTGTTATTTACTAAAAAAAGGTCAGGTGGAGGCTGGATCCAGTCTCCAGGGCTGGGCCTTGGGCACATGTTGCTACGGTACAAGGCAGAAAACCAAGTCCTTTCCTGACATCCTCTGCCCATTCATTTTCCTCTGCCTTTGGATACTCACATCCCTGTTCCCAAACATTTTCTGTCCCTTCCTATGGTTCTAATTCCCCCATGACCAGGGGTCCACAGACGCCTTTCTTTCCAGGCTTCTTCTTCTGGGCTTCCTCAGTATCCATCTTTGTGCCTCAAAAGCCCTTTGGATGACTCTAAGGCAGGGAAACATTTTCCTCCTCCACTACCTCTTGAGCTGCTTAAAGTCTCTGTAATGAACTTACCTGTCTGCACATCTGCCCTCCCACTAAACCTCGAGAGCAGACTCTGTGTTTCATTTATGTTTGCACGTCTGGTGCCCAGCACAGTGACCCAGTAAATATGGATAAACATTTATTACTGTTCTCATCTGTCATCTCAACTGGGTCTGACCTTAAGAGCCACACTGAAGAGCAAGATGACAGAGGACTGCAGGGGGCATTCTGAAGACAGGGGAGAAAGAGGCTGGGCTACAAAGTCACATGACTGGATCCCACCAGGCTCACAACTCATTAATGTGTAATAGGGGATTCTCATTTTGGGGGACTAAAATACTTCTATTCCTCTATGTTCTTCCTCATATCAACAAGCACAGAGAGTTGAGTGATTAAGTGATTGTTCTACGTACATAAAACCGTAAAGAAAGTGAAAACGCAGGGGGTGCTTGTGTGTGTGTGTGTGTGTGTGTGTGTGTTGCGCACATGTGCAGGTGTGTGCGTGAGAGATCTGCCCATTATTAAACTTTTTTCCACGGTACTTTTTAAAGATTCATGAAGAGTACAGCTGACAGGGAACCAACACCCATGAATCTATCATTGACCTTGAACAACATTTTCCAATCTTTCTACTTTTGCTTTTGGGTTAGGAGATTTTAAAACAAACCCAAGCTCTCGTGACCTTAATAAATACTGGGCATAAGAAGTAACTACTTTCCCCCATATGCTAATGTGGATATTGGATTTTTAGAGTGAGCTAAATCAAAGCAACAGCAATAAAAAATAAGAACAAAAATAAACCACTCTGATGAAGACCTTTCGGGGGCTGGTCCAGGCTTCTAAGCTCTTGCCAGTCGGAGGACTCCCGTCACGGAGTGCATATATGTGGCTGATCCCTCTCAGATGGAAGAGGAGGCAAGACGAGGGGCTCCTGAGGCTTTGATGTTCTCACAGGGGGAGACTTAATGTACTTCAGTGGGCAAAGGAAGCAAAATAAAAGAGTATGGGTGGGCCCAGGCCTGTTTTGCTCTGTGGATGTGCCATTATGGATACACCTGATGCAGACCTGTCACATAAAATCCCAGGCCATCAGCCTGGATGATGGAATTTTAAACTTCCCAAAGGCTCACATTTTCTAATAAAAAATCATTCTACCAAATATCATTCCAAAGGGGGAGGTGGTAAAATCTCTTTGATGAAACATATAATCATACATTAACCAATCTTCCCTTTAGAAAAATCGACTTAGGTTATACAGCCACCGATTGAAAAAGAAAGAGAGAGGAAAAAGAGAGAAAGGAAAACATTCCCAAGAAGATGCACATTTTCTGGTGAATAATCTTTCCCTGAAATGAAAGTGTCAAAGGATGTCTTTGAATTGACAGAGCACTGTGTTATTACACCTACGTGTACTGCTGCATTCTCTGACATCTTATTGAGGAATATGTGCATGTTTGCTTTAAGCCAATTAGGGTTGCTGTTGATACAGGAGAAGCATAGGAATCTTTTTTTTTTTTTTTTCTTTAACCATGCCCCTATTCAGCTACAGGAATCATTCAACCAGCTAATTTGCCTTCCTCTTTTCATTAGATCCAACAAAATGTACCAATGAGCTGTTACAGGCACTTTTCCAGATGCGGTTGGAACATACAAATAATCAGACTATACAATAAAGTCTTGTAAAGACAGGCTTAGTCACCTTAGAGCCCCCACACCTGGAGTGAAATCTGACACAGTGGAGGAGCTTGATGAGGATTTGTTAAAAGGATCTGAGGCCTTGCATCATGTCAATCTTGCTCATCGCTAATGTGGGAGAGATATACAGGGAGGCCTCCTACAATACAATAGAATGTGTGAAGTCCTGAGTAAGGTAAATAAAATGAGCCACGAACAGAGAAGATAGAAAGAGACCTTCTGATCCATGTGGAGCTCATGTGGGTGATAAAATTTCAAGAATAGAGCATTTGCATTCACGGACAATAGACATTGTTAACAGAAACACCATGGTTAGTAGGAGGGTGGGCCTGGGTTTCATACGCAGTGAAGAGCCCAGTTTAGTTGCAATGTCAGGGCACAAGGGTGGAATGCCAGGAAGAGATGCAGAGGTGGGAGATATGCTGGAGTATCAGGAACAGGTGCAGGGGAGGGAGATATACTTGACTCTAAGGAACAGGTGCTGCTGGGGTTTGAGGCAAGCCTGGACCAGTAGGCTGAGGATGCAGGTGGAAACGGTCTACCCCCAGGTAGAGGTGGGAGTTGGAGGTCATGTTGAGCCAAGGGGTAAAAGTGCAGGCAGCAGGAGACAGACAGGTTAGACTAGTCGGTAGAGGGGCAGGGAATGTAGAAAGGCTGGAATCTAGCTGGGTGATGCAGCGGGTGTGGGGAGAAAGGGCAGGGCACTTGGGGGAGGCAGGTGATCAGGTACCTGAATGTCACACCAAAGTTCTCGTCACTTTGCATGCCTCCAGGACCCTCTGTCAGTGGCAGGCTGGGCAGGTGTCAGTGCTCTATGAAGCGCTCTCATGGCCCAGGGTTATTAAACCTGAAGCCCAATCATAGCCCTGACCCACTTGCAGATTAGGAGGATGTGGGAGGCAGTGGGAGGGGCTTGGAGGAAGGCCAAAGTGTGCAGAACCATCTATTGATTGCAGAAGCAGAGTTCATGAGGAGGGGTTACCCCACACCTGAGCCTAATACTGGGAAAGCGCGAGGCTACTCTCATCGATAAGGTGATTTACGAAGTGGAGTTTATGGGTGGGATTGCGGTTCTTATATCTTTGGGGCATTTGGCAAAGGGACCATTGGAAGGTGTTAATTTCTTGCTGGGTTTGGTGGTGCACACCTGTAATCTCAGTGGCTCAGGAGACTGAGACAGGAGGACTGCAAGTTTGAGACCAGCCTCAGCAGCTTAGTGAGACCCTAAGCAAGTTAGTGAGACTCTGTCTTAAAATAAAAAAGAAAAAAGAAAAGGCTGGGGATGTGGCTTAGTGGTAAAGCACTTCAGGGTTCAATCTCCAGTGCCAATAAATAAATAAATAAAAGAAGGAAGAAGGTATTCGTTTCTTGTTGTCCTAAATGAATGCCCCTAGACCGCCTGCATGGGGTCTAGATCCTGGTCATGCGTTAAACCGTCCTTACATTTTATAAACCATTGTTCAACTCTCTCCTTATTCCTCTGGGGAAAGGCCAGGACATAGGACATTTGCTATATTTGAGGTATTAAGAAAGAACTGGCAATGTCCTGTGCTTTCCCTCCCCTCATCCTTTCCCACCATATCTCTTTCTCTCTCTTCCGTTCTGTGTTGCTCTCTGGTGTATCTGTCATCTGCCCTGGTGCTGTTTGGGGGACAACTGATAAGAAGGTCTCAATCTAGAAGTCTTGGTGGATGACAGAGGTCTCCCACACCCTCCCTGCTTCATGGGTTCTCTGCTGCTTCTGGACTTGACTTGCCTTCTGCAGAATGTGTCTTCATACCAAATTCATCTTTAGAGTGTGGGTTCAGGTACCGTGAAAAACAAGGGGGGAAAAGATGGCTATTATGCTTTACGGAACTTCAGAGGCACGGAAGTGTCAGAGGGGTCGTCTGGTGCACCAGGCAGGCAGCATATTAGTTTTTATATGCAGCAAAGATGTCGAATGGGTTCATTGAAATGGGACCACTAAGAGGTGTGGGCTAGTGGCAGTGTGTGGCCTTGGCGTACAGACAGGCCCATACCTCTGCCCACACACTGACCATGGGCCAGGTCCTCCCTTCCCTCTGCCTTCATTCCTCCAATAGTTTAGTTCAATCAAGCCCAACACAGAAGGAGAGGGACAGGCCAACCCACCTCTAGGTCTGTCTTTTCCTGTTTTGTCATCTGAGTCACCATGACTCTCAAGTTCTCTGTATTGATCATGACATTTTGCATTCTGTGAAGTACTGCTTTATGTCAGGCATAATGTGGGCCGTGATAAGGGCTGAACTTCTCCAGCAATAGCTCTGTGGTTGAAGTTGTAACTCCTCCATCTACCAGTATCTTGTCAAACACTGTGTTAACTAACCTCCGTGAGGCAAATCACTTACCTTCTCTGTACTTTGGTCTCCTCATGGGTGAAGTGAGAAGAATAGTCTAGAATCATTATAATGTACAAATAAATGAATTGGCCCAGGCTAAGAACTTAAAAAATAGAAAATGACTTTGTTTCTTCCTCTGCGTGTGTGTGTGTGTGTGTGTGTGTGCGCGCGTGCACACACACACATGCACACATACTAGGGATTGAACTCAGAGGAACTTTACCACTGAGCTGCATCCTTAGCCCTTATCAATGTTTTTATTTATTTATTTATTGAGACAGTTGCTGAGGGTTTCACTAAGTTGCTGAGGCTGGTCTTGAACTTGTGATCCTTCTGCCTCAGCCTCCTGAGCCACTGGGATTACCGGCATGTACCACTATGCCCAGCAGGAACTAACTTTCATAGTCACCTGATTTAATCAACAGAAGAACGTGACCACTTGGGCCTCGCTATTCCTGTTTTGCAATGAGCCCAGTGAGGTTCAACTCTCCTTTGTCCCCTTGAAACACTGGCCCCGAAGCCCAGCAGGTACATGAGGTGAAGCCTGCCATGCTGGTTAGAGCATTAAGACTGGGCAGGAACCTGACTTTGGTCTTGACCTCTGAACCAGAAAGACTAAGGGCACATTGGTGGTCTGGAAGCAGCCTTTGCCTAAACCCGGTGCCAGACCCTCCTCTGTTGGGGGGCCTGTAGTCCCTCCAACCCCCATGGGTGCCTGAAGCAGCTCAGGAGCTGTACAAAGGGCATTACCAGCAATTAACTAGATGACCCCCAGACAAACCAAGACATCTCTCTGGGATTTTCCCTCATTTCATTTCTAACAGCTGGTGGTTAAACTAGATTATCCATCTTTTAAATTCTGTGGTTTTTGGTTTAGCATTTACATAAGTGAGGGTCAGGGCCTCCTCTGGTTTATCTCCTGCCTAACTCCACTCGAACCACGATTCCCAGAGAGGCCACCCTCATCCCCACACCGGGAAATCTGGGACCAGTGTCTCTCTCTCCTTTTCTCTCCGTTTGTTTTTCTCTCCCTGTATCTCTGACTCTTCTTTCTCAATGGCTATATCTGTGTCTCTCAGCATCTCTGTCTCTCTGTCTCTCTCTCCCTCCCCCCTCCCTAGTTCCAAACTATTAGCTAAGTTAAAATCTTAGCAAACACAACAGGCAGTTGTGAGGAGAGAATAGCAAGAAAGAGAAAGGCCTTCTGCAAACTGGGACTTCAGCCCAGGGACACAAAAGGGACCATTGAAAGTTTCCTTTGAAAGTTCTGCTTCAGTTCAACGGAAGTGAGAAACAGAAAGACTAGTTTAGCACCTGCAGGCGCCTTCATTCCCCAGCACACAACCCTGCTGAAAACCCCTCCCACCATTGTTGATGATTTCTTTTCTGTCACCAAAGCATGGCGTCTTTTCTCAGCAAGGCAACTTGCATGACATTTTATTTGCAGAGGGAAGTTCGGCGCCCTGTAGAGGCTCCTTAACCTTCATGAACATAAATGGTACATTTTGAATATGGTTTCTCAATTACTCCATCTCAGCCTACAAAGAAGTGGAGCATGTGGGAGGAAAGAAGATTGAGCGGGCTGAGCCTTTTAGGTACCAATTCTGGCTGACAGCAAGAACAGCAGCTCTGAGCTGCAGGGGGAGAATTCTCGAAACTTCCATGTTCCTTTTTGGGGAGAGAGGGGCTGATAAAGTCCCGCAGAGTTGCCTGCAACCGGTCCTTCAGCTCTGTCCCCAAGGATGTGGGGGTGGAGGGGGAGAGGAAGAGGTTAAAAGAGACCATAAGTGAAGTTTAAAATGCAGCCCAGATATTTCTCTGTAACTCTTTTCCTTGGTGGGAAAATGCCAGGTTCTAGGATATATGCACTCTGCTCACCCAAGGTACCACTTGCTCTGGCTAGAAGGAAGTGACAATCTTTAAGCCTACAAACCCAAGCATCACCATCAGCTTGAATCACCCAGGCACCGTGGAAGAACAAACTCTGGCATATGTATCACGATGATTGTTCCCCAAGACTGTTGTTTCAACTGAAATTTGCTGCGTACCACGCCTGTTCACCGAAGATGCAAAACACAATTCAAAGAGCGGTAAATCTCCTCCAGGATCATGTTTTCAATCAGGAAGACAGTAACTCAGAGGCTCCTTCAGCCCTTTGTGTTGGAGAAGGGTGTGTTTCTTACAGTGAGGAAAGAGGTCAGAAAGGTGACAGGTAAAGAGTGGGACCTGGAAGCTGCTGACCAGGGACTAAATCCTCTGAAACTGTGAAACAAAATAAATAATTTTTCCTCTGTGTTGTGTCGGATATTTTGATCACAGTGATAAATAGCTATCACATTAAACAATTACATAGAATCTCAGCAATAGGTTCAAGCTGGAAATTAGTCAGAGTAGTAGGTACAATCTTGACGATATTTGTCAGATTAATTCGTTAGTATTGATGGATATTTTTCTGGTCCCATGGTCTCTTCATTGTCAAAGGATATTGCCAGTCAGAAGCAGCCCAGTTAGCGTAAATGGCTTTATTAGTAACCACTGTCCTCCAAGGTCATTGGTAAGCTATCCTTCCCTGAAGGTGACCAACTATCCTAATTTTCCCAGGACTAAGGGATTTCCCTGGATGGGAATATTCAGTTTTAAAAGCTGGGATACTTCCAGGGAAAACTGGAAAGAGTTTGGTCAAGATACCTCCTGCCTACTCTTTCCTTGCCTTCTGCTTCTTGCCCTTGTCTAGCACTAACTAGCACTAATACACCAAAACCAGTTATGCAGAGAGAGAATAAAACATTCAGTGACAGAGAAGAAAACCAAGAACAAACAGTGAAGTTGATTAGGAATGCCGGGCTGGATAGTCAACCGTGAAACCCTCTCAGCAACGGAGATAACCCACCGTGGAAACGCAGCCCTGTGTGCTAGTCTGCAGTGATCTCCATGGTTATCTCATGGCTTTTAAAATCTCATCTATTCAAAAGCTCAGATTAGCCAAAAAAAAAAAAACAAAAAAAAAAAAACAAAAAACTATTTCTTAGAACGTAAGGCTCCGTGTTGGGGTGTGATCTCTCTCTTGATTGCACAGAGTCTCTGGCAAAGAGACCAGCAGCATCAATATCACCCGAGAATATGTTAGAAACAAAAAGTCTCAGGCCCAGCAGGCCAATGTCTCATAGATTCTGGAGGTCGCCTGGCAGTCTCTGCTTGTTCATCCCCACCACGTGATTCTGGTACACACAGCCGAAGTCTGAGAAGCACTGAAACAGTGCCTCCTTATTTATGACCAATACTCAGTGGATTATAAAGACCCCAAGGATTCAGGCATTGTGTCCAGCTTTTACCATCCTATGGAGGCAAGGAAATTAAGAATTTTGGATCCCTCAATCAAGGGAAAAAATTTCACATGGTATCAGACTCACGATCCTCAGCATCAGTGTGTGAAACTCAAACACGGGCACCCTCTCTGTTCTCCACTCACCCTTCCCGTCTGCTTACCAGCTAATACCTCACTCAGGAATTGCTTCAGAGTTTACCTTCAACTGACCCCTGCCACTAGGTAGCACCTGCAGTTCTGCAAGCAGTCAAGTTTATTTTAGCATCCCATTGAAGACTTTTTATTCCTTTAAAGGCAGGGAAAACACAACAAATAATTTCTTTGAAGAAGGAAAGAGCCATGCAATTATCATTCTGTCCTAAGATGCAATCCTCATCATCCAAATTCGGTTTCCTTAACATCTTTTTTTTTTTTTCTCTTAATTTCTAGGGATTGCCTGGAAGGACATATCCTATTGAGGCTCTTGGCCTTCAAATGAGAAAAACTCAGGACATTTTATGTTATCTTGAGTCATCGTCTTCTCATGGGTAAACAGAAGCAGTGGTCATCTCAATACAGTGCTATGCACTGAACGTTTGAGTTCCCCATAAATATGAATGTTGAAATCCTAACCCTCAGTGTCTTGGTATTTGGAAATTGGCCCTTTGGGAGGTAGAAAGTTTAATGAAGTCAAAAGGGTGGGACCTCCACATGGGATTCGTGCCCTTATAGAAAAAGGAAGCAGGCTCCTTCTCGGTACCATAGAAAGAAACAGAGGGAGGGCAGCTGTCTGTAAGCCAGGAAGGGGGCCTTCAAGTGGGCCAGCACCTTGATTTCAGATTTCCAGCCTGAAATAAATGTCTGCTGTGTGAGCCACCAATCTGGGACATTTTGTTATACCAGCCTGAGATGACTAATACATCCAGCAAAGATTCCAACTTCCTGACTTTTCATCTATGACTCTATTAGTAAATGAGGCTGCTGCTGATAATATTTTAGGGTTTTATGGATTATTGTGAGTGTACCTATGAGAGTCCTCATTTAAAGGTAAAAAACTGAGGTTCTGAGAGTTTTAATGACTTGCTCAGGCACATAGCTGGTAAGAGGTAGCTCGGTATGGTGTCCATGTCTTTTCAAGCAGAAGACATTGTTTTGTCCACCACGTGCCTGTACAGGGCCCTCTCTGGCCACTTTTAGACTCTGCTATGTGGAATCCGGCACAAGGTCATTCATATCCTGAGTTACTCTGGTTGATGTAGAAGGTACCCAGAGAAGCCCCTCAGTGTCCAGACCTATCAGATAAGCTGTGACCTCCTCCAGTTCCTTTCCTCTTTGTCCTAGGCCCTGTTGGCTGCAAAACGCACAGTTGTCAATCCCTGTGGCATGTGATAATGGAGAATGTTGGTCTCATCCTGTTGGGTGATAACTGACCACTGACTGCACTCCCGTCTCAGGTTTGACAGGGAGGGAGGTGTGGCTCTTCACAGGAAGTACCACCGTGACGAGAACCATCCCTCCATGTGTGCAAAGGCCCTGGGGAAGCAGAGAGGCCTCCCCCTGTCTCAAGGTCTCCCAACTATGGTGCGTTCCCCTGTCCTGAGCTGTGGCCCCAGGGGTGTCCTTTCTTTCTGAAGTCTCAGTGGGATGCCTTGTGCTCAAGGGTGTGCCATTGAGCTCCCCACCATTAGCCAGGTGTGCACCTTGGGCTGAACTTATAGCTGCCTGGGCCCCGACTCCAGTGTCTAGAACCTTGAGATTGGCTTTGTCGTGTGTGTACACAGTCTTTGCCCTTCCCCTCTGTGTCATCCAAGCCTTTCTGTCACGCTGGACTCCACGCTGCTCTCACTTACAAGGACACGCGCTTCCTTAGAGGCACAGACAGTGCTGGCCTAGCACCTCACACACAGTGACCACAGGTACACAGCCACACACACATGCCCAGTGCTCCACACACAGACATGGGTGTGCATGTATATGTATGTACACACACACACTTGTTCATGTATATTTCTATTATTTTATTTTTTATGGTACTGGGAATAGAACCTGGGAGTACTCTACCACTGAGCTACAACCCTAATCTTGTTTTATTTATTTTTTATTATATGAAAGGATGTCAAAAAAGTTGCCAAGGCTGGTTTTGAACTTGTGATCCTCTTGCCTCAGACTCTGGAGTAGGAAGAATTACAGATGTGTGCAACACAGTTGGCACTCTGTCTGTCTATATATAATATACACATGAGTGCATTTACATGTATATATGTATTTATTTCTGATTTGATTGAAATTCTTTAAAATGAATTGATTTTTAAATTTTTTAAAACTGTGAACTGATTCCAGTTTTCAAACTAGCTCTCTGGCACAGGGCCCGTTTTCAGCTGGCCAGGAAGGATGAGGCCAGATCTCACACTCATTATTTGTGCATTGGATAGTTACAGTTTAAAGACAAGATCTGAAAAGAAAAACTCAGCAACTGCACTTTCTTAACTGACTTAAGTAAAATGCAGAGGACGGCCCTTCCTTACGGCACAGAGCCCCCGTCCTGCTTGGACCCACCTACTCCTCCAGCAGGGGCGGCCCGTCCCTGGTAAAGGGGTTCTCACCCCGCTCCTCTGCTGGAGTTTCGCTCGGCGTCTGCTTTATCACAACACGTGCCTCTAGCTGGGGCTCGTGCATCGGGTCCAGAAGACCATGGAACTGCTGTTCTTATGTCTGTGTTTCATGGGGTCTGTGTGTTGTCTCAATGAGCCGTGGAGTGGCAGACCCTGCAGCGCTGCCCTGTTCATCTTCTGAACAGGAGTGCGGCTGACCACTGCTGCGCCCCTCATGGTACCTTTCTCTCGAGGAATCAGGGCCTAATACTTTGTTAAATGAAATAAGTCAGACCCCCGTCTCTTCTTCCGCCTTTTGCTGCTCTCCGGCCATACGGTAAACAGTTTTGTTCCACCATGTAGCCCTTGCCCTGGCCATCCTGCACCCTTCCAGAAGCCCAAACTCAATGGGTCCACCCGATCAGGGACTGGAACCTCTACAATTGTGAGTTCCAAAAAACCTTTTCTCCTTGATAAGTTGTTATCTCAGGTATTTTGTCGTAGTAATGGAAAGTTGACTAACATATTAATACCACAGATTTTGGAACCATTGGATTCAAGTTGTGTCTATGAATATTACTAATGTTAATGAGCTATTTAAATTCCTTAAGCTCTACTTTCCCTCTTTTTGAAATTGGCATAAGAATATCTATATCTTAACAATCAGAAAGGACTACATAAAAGAATGCTTTGAAACATTGCTGCAGTGTCTGGTTTAAACACTCACTGAATGGTGGATACTTTGCTAGAATCTGATCTGCAAATTTTGCAACATACTTATCAAGTAGGTAGGGAATGATTTGTCCATACCATCATTGCTGTGTTGACAGATGGGACATGAAGATCCAATGCCCTGGGGATTTATATCTGTCTCTAAATTGGTGAGTTATTTTATGATTTCTGTTCTTTAGCCTTCTCAGAGTATGATCAACATGTGTCTACCTCCCTAAACTCGATGGCCCTGGGACCCTGACCAAACAGAGTTCCTAAGCCTATAACAGTAAGGATCACATGTGAGGATTTGTCCGTATAAATGTCACTTTGTGAAGTCCCTTTAAAAGGCCTTCCTGGATTTCTGCCCCACTTGCTCTGTGCCTTCCACTCCAACTTACATTATTTTAGCTTTCATATTGCAGGGTCGTTGCACATTTATTTCTAAACTCTACTGTAAACTTAGTGAGAACAGGCTCTATCTTTTAATCTTTGCCTCCCACATGCCTGGAACAGTATGTGGCATATGGAGCTTTCAGTACATGTGTACTGAAATGACCTGCAGAGATTGCTGTGGATAAATGGCAAACTTAGGACTTTAGAACTAGGTCACGTGACTGCAAAACCCTTATTTTGTTTCAAAAGGTTTTAATCAAAGCAAGGTGTTGGAATCTTACCTTTTTACTTATGAGTAGAAGAATCATAACTAGACCCAAGATTAATTCCAAGATTAATCTTGCCGAAGTACTAAAAAAGGTAGCCTAAGGCTCTAAGGATGTTAAAAGAAAAAAAAAAAAAAACCAAACAACCTAAATCCATACTGCTAATTCATTCAGAATGGTCTTGTTTTAAATTACCAATTGGTACTGTTCCTACCTAGGAGAATGTTGATTTAAAAAAAAAATCATATAAAAATATTAATTTGACTTTAAGTATAAATTTTAGGTCTTTTCCCTAGCAAAAGGCTTGGCCTAATTTTTATCTAAGCAATGAATTCCCACGTAACTTTGGCTCATAGGCAGCAAATAGCTAATAGAAAAAATAAACACAAACCACCCTGTCAATAAAATGAGATTTGATTGATGGCACACCCAGACCTATTTTTCGAGAACAGGAAATTGTTTTCTAGCCTTCCTGTTTGCAATCATACTTTTCTTATTTGGTTGCTTAGATCTGTTGGAAGCTGGGTATTCCTACAGCCTCAAGAGAGAATGAAAATGACCAGGGCTTTAGGTTTCACAGGCTGAAAAGATTCTGAGGTTTCATGACAGATATGATGCCATTGCCCTTTTCCACGGTCACAGTATTTGGGAAAATTAGGTCTCTGCCTTTGGTCATTGGTAAAGGTGACCATGCCCAGGATGCCTCTGGCTTGTTTCTCAGGTGGACACCAACGTTTTGTTGTTGGCAGAAGGATAAAGACTTATTACGGCTCTCTCCCTGGGGCTGCCGAGAACTGATCAAGGCAAACAGCTAAAGCAGAAGGACTTTAGGATCTTGCTGGCCATCGGTCCCAGCCGTCATTCTAATACAAACCCAGCAAAAAGGGGGATTCTCTGTACTCACAAGGCTCATGTGTATGTGATTGAGCATAAAAGAAGATTTGCATTTGTTTGTGTATTGTTTTTTTTTTTTTTTTAGATAATTCTAGAAAGAATGAACTTTTGGAATTAAGCTTAAGTAGACAGTGACTTAATGATTTGAAAAGACTAAACAATTCTGCTCCCAGAGACCCAAGGCTGCAGGGGGCTTCAGATCAGCTGAGCTGTTCCCTTGGCAACTGCTTTCAAAACCATTGTCATTGAGAATCTCTACAACCTACAGTCACATTTGCCTTCCATTTCAGCAGCCTGGGATCGTGACTATTAATGTCACTGTTGATATGCCCAGGGCTAGAAGGCTCCAGAATTAAGAGAACCAGGGATTCACTGTCAGCCACTCTGCCAGGATGTAACCAAAGGGATCAATGCTTAACTTGTGTTTCTCTCCTCGTGCCAGATAGATCTCATGTCATTTTTCAAATTCTGAGCCTAACTTTTAAAAATTAGATATTCAGGAAGTCCCTGGACAAAACTGTCCATTTTACACTTTCCCAGGCCCAGAGCAGAGCACTCCATCAGGATTTGACAGAAACGAGGAAAGTGCTCGCAAGGCGCAAATATCTTTTGAGACAAGCAGTTCAACCAAAAATACCTCCTATTAGCCTGGCCTACTACCCTACATTGAGGAAATGCAAAGAGAAAGGAATGCACACATTTCCAAACACAACTATAAGGAGATCACGGAGGACCCAAGCGCCCGGCGGTTCTTTGGAGAAGTGAGCACTTCTGATACTTTTTGCTCTATTTTAAATAAATTAATTAAAGTAATAAGTTGCTTTCCCTCAAGAACATTTCCATTATCACAAGGGAGAAGCTGAATTTCCTAAGACATGGAGATTTTCCATAGCCAAACTCTAAGCCACTTTCGGGTTCTCACTCTATCCTTATGTACCCCACCCCCATCAGATGGAGTTGACATTCAGTTCTGCCTGCCTGGCCCCATGCTTTGTCTCTGCCATTGTCCCAGTGGGACAGTGGTTCATGGTCCAAACACCCCCCCACCATCGACATCATATTCATTTGGTCAAGTGTCATTAAACACCTTCTCCACAAAGCCCTCCTTGCTCCTTTCCTGCTCAGAAGAGATGGCCCTCGAGTGTCACTCTCTCAGCGCATTATTTGAGTCCCTGCTTAGCATTCAGAAACAAGAACGGTCGTGACTCACGCCTGGGGATGGGCCGACCCGGGTTAACGAACAGATCCTATGCCTGGGCCAACTCTGATCAGCGTCTTCTGCCTTTCTACCTGTTTTGTGGAAGATTCTGAAGCTGAATCCAGCGACAGGAAGAAAGAAATGTCTGCAGGGACACCAGAGTAGGGCTGCAGTGGCACATGGGCCATGTTGGCCGTTTCCGGCATAGATTCTGTGGCTTCTGAGGCTGGGATCGTTTCTCACTCAATTTTATGCATTCCTCAGTGCTGTGCTTTGTGGCAGTAGGCGCTTAGTATATGCCCTTTGAATAGGTTGAAGTCGGCAGTGCTGGAGACTCGGGCTATAAGGTGGATTATTGGGACTTCTGGTTGTGTAAGAGAAAAGATCTGACAGAGGCCAAGGATTTCCTGCCCAGAGATTCCAGGATAGGGGGGTTACTACCCCTCCATGCAGGATGCATTGTGTCTAGGGAGAGAAAACCCTTCAGCCCTGCAATGAAGAATTGTTGAAGGTTTCTATTTTTTAAATAGAAAATTTAGAACTGAAAGTTCAAACTGCTTTAGAGTAAGTCCTTAGAATCTATCATATTATTAAAGATTTGGAAAATTAAAGCAGAGGCAAGTGAAATATATGCTCTTACTCGGATGCTGGAATCTGTTCCAACCTGGCTTTGCCATCATCACTCTGCATTATGAGTTATTGGTTACTTATGTACTTAATGGTTAAGTGGTACCTTTTATTGCATTAGACAACTATCACTTATATCCATTTCCCTGAGGAAACTTGAATGCTGTTGGCTGATTGAAAGGCAAAATTTGTCCATTCTTGGATTCCCTTCCAAGCAATTTCTTCTAGCGCCATCAAAAACCCACTGCTATTCTCAACAGGACTGAATTTCCTTGCATGAACTCATTAATGCCCTCCGTTATTATTGACTCATCTAGATCATGTTCCCTAAGCATTACTGGAAGTAGACTACTTAGATCCAAAACCTCATCTTATCCTCTGCACGTCTCCCCCTCAGCACCCACTTCCTGGTACACCATATGTATTCTTGTTAAGTTTGACTTACTAAATCTATTGGTTTGATAGGAGTTTTGAATGATCATGTCCAATTTATGAAATGCGGATGAGGTAGAATTTTTCGGAACATGAGCTCTCTTGAAATCAGGAAGACTAAGATACATGGATGTATTAAGACAGCCCACGGGAGTATCACCGTGGGTTTAATCGTGTACCCTAAGAGGGGATGTGTTGAAGTCCTAGATCCCAGAAATCTCCGAGGATGTGTCTGTTTGGAGACAGACAGGGTCTTTACAAAGGTAATCAAACTACTCTGATTTCATGGGCGGGGGGGGGGGGCTTACTCCAATGTGATTGGTGTCTCCTTAAAAGAAGGCACACAAAGGCACCTGGGCAGAAGGAAGAGGATGTGAAGACACGCGGGAGATGACTGCCGATGACTAGAGCTGTGTGTGTGCAAGCCAAGGGACACAGGGATGAACAGAGAGCCGCAGCTGGAACGGTCAAGGAGGATTCCCCCGGGAGTCCTCCGTGGGAGCAAGACCACGCTGCCACGTCGACCTCAGATTTCTGATCTTCAGCGCTGTGAAAGGTTATGCTTCTCTTATTTTAAACTCCTTGGTTGGGGGAGCTTTGTGACCTCAGTCCTGGGAAACCCAGGCCAATACTGATTGAGGCGAAGGGCCCCTGAGAGATTCAAGTGGGAAGGAAAGCCATTCTCTGCTGAAGTGAAGACGGATTATGAAGAAGCAAAGCTCCCATTGGAGAGGTGGCAAATATAGTTCATCTTGTGTGCAAAGTTGGTGACCTGGTGGTGGCTGCCTGGAGCACAGGACTTTGCATGGGCACGTGGGCATGGTGGGAAAGGGTGTGGGCAGTCACCATATCTACAGTGAATGTCCACTCGGGTGGAGGAGTCTGTATTAGCTGCAGGCAGAAGCAACTGTTGCTCTGAAGCCTTCCTGGAAATTGTGAAGGAGGAAGGAGATTCAGCATGGTGTCGTCTTGGGAATAAGAACAGGAAGTGGAGGTGGAAAGGTGAAGTCGGACAAATCCGTCAGGGGCAAAAGGAAGAAGGAATCCCTGACTGCCCCAAACTTCAGTCCCTGCATGCAGTCGGATCTTGCAACATGGCAAGAGAAAGGACATAGAAGAAAGAAAAGTGACCCCCAAGAACACACAACCAGGCCAGGCCAAAAGAAGCAGGCACTGACTTTTGTTGAATGAAGCCACTCAGGAAACCTCAGCAACTCAGCAGTCTACTCTCTCCATTTTGAATAAATGTTGCTTGATTTATTTTTTTCTGGAAATTTAAACCTCTTAACATAACTTTGTGGGCAAGCATCGTGGGTTTTTATTTGGTATTTTAAAATTTCTGAGAAGCTCTGGAGACAGGAGAAGGAAGCCTTTTTGCTCTATGACTGTCCATTGTCTGGAAGATGGACATGTCAGGAAATGTGACGGTTGGTGAATATAACGGTCAAAGTCACAGTTGGTGAAACCGGAAGTCTCCCAGGCCTCTCCAGTTCTGCAAGCCCCGGATGGCTATGGCTGTGCTCCTCCAACAAGACTTCTGACCAGCTGTGTTTTAGCACGCAGTCAAGGTCATGAACACCCGAATTCAGCATAGGTACTCAGGGTTACAAATATCTGCTTATGAGCATGTGCTCACCGTGTAACCTGTTGGCACTGGGTCTTCTTTGGCCTGCACATAAAAAAGGCCTCAAATGGAAAGATTCAGAGTTGGGGCAGGGGGGCGGCGCTGCCTCTGGATACAACATGTCTATGTCCCGACTGTTTATACTCCCAGTTCCTTCTGTTGACCACCATTACTGTGGACTGCTCCTCTTCCCTGCTCTGAAAATCTGACCCATCACCATGGAGTGCTACCTACAGCTCCTCTCCACAGGGGGCTGCAGACAGACCTCTCAGCACCCTCTTCACACCCCTGCCCCTCTGGACACCTCCTCCTCTGGCTGTGGTAAGTGTTTCAGAGCCACCCACGGAGGTGGCAAGGCCTTCCTAAGTGGCTCATTCTCTCGCACACTCCTGGGGAGCTTCTGTTATTGCTCATCTGCTGGGGTCTTCTCTCCACCTCAGGCTACATGGGAGACTTCCTGCCGGAGGAGGACCTCTGCCTCACTCAACAGGAGTCATACTGTGAAAATGAGTCAGTGCAATCTGTGAACCCAAAAATTTACAGAGAGAGAGAGAGAGAGAATATGAATATGAACCTGCTTCCGTTATATCGCAGTGGATTTCTATCTCAGGGCAGTTCCCCTAGTGCTCTCTGACAGCTGAGAGATTTGAAAACACATTCGGAGCAAGAAACCCAGCTGTTTTCCTCATTTCTGCTCAAGTTCCCATGTCTTGTTTTTCAAAGTGATCGGTAACACTGAAATGTTTATCAGTGATGCGGAAGAAAAAGCTATTAAATGTCATTTAAAGTGAGATCATCTTCAGACACGTTGCAAGCCAATTATCTGGAGATTTCTTTTTTTTTCAAGTAGCCTTCCTCCCCTTTCTAAGTGAACTGCTATGACGTTTCCAAATAAAAGATCTCCACCAGTTGCATTGGATCTTTAACGGAAATCAGATTGGCATCTTGATTCAGTCCAGCAGATCCCAAAGACGCTTGGGAAAAGAAGATAAAGTAAAAAAAAAAAAAAATGAACCAATTACCCTGTATGCATATTTGTGTTTATGTAAAATCTTATCTACTTGGTGTACGTGTATATGTGTACTTGTAAGAGTATAGAGAAACTGATGTCTTTTAACTTTCCATCAATGGGTGATCATTTCCAATGGCTAAAGATAAAGATGTCAACACACAGACCTGATCTCTCTGGGGGGAGGGGTTTAGTTTACTCTGTCTCCAATTAATATATGCCATTGGTCTAGCTTGAGGGTGTGGTTAATAATTCAAGTCCAGTTGAGTTGCACCAAGGCTGACATTGAATTATTATGGGTCATGGGGTTCATTCTTCCTTCCTTATGGATAAAATGCTCCATGCTAGCTTTGCCCAAGGATCTGCTGTCGCCCCAGTAAATGCTGTTCTAACTACATTAAGACAGAGAGACAAAAGAAGTTCAAATAAAAGATAATGTTTCAGGAAATAGCTAATTATTTTTCAAACCTCAGTTAAATGGTATCATGGAAGAATAAATGGTTTTAAAGAGGTACATTTTGGTGTTTTTTTTTTTTTTGTTCCTTTAAAAGCTTCACTTTAACTTTTCAAAATTAATTTTGGATGGAAATATCTCCAAATGATTAGCTACTTCCCTGCCTTTGGAAACAGAGCATCCTAAATATAAAGCAGCACTTTTCAAACAGTTAGTTAGCATGAATCTTAAATTAGGATATTGTCCCACTGAAACACCTGGCAATGTGCTCAATCATTTTTCTCTTCAGCTGGGTGGTCTCTGGCTGCTCTTCTCTGAGTTTTCCCAGCTTCACTAACAGTTTCTACTCATTGCCATTATCAATCCTAATGCTAACCATCAATAGCCAACTAAATGTGTTAAAATTGCATAGGAAATAAGATTTATAGATAATCGGTGAGAACAGAGAAGTTTTTACTGTGGCTGAGATCCAACAGCTTTGGGTCATGGATTCTGGCAACTGAGAGATCTTTTTGGTTTGTTTTGTTCTTGGAATTTAATTCATCTCTTTTGTCATAGATGAGGTTGCTCAGTCTTAGGTTTATGAATAGTAGAGGGCGTGATTACTTATTCACATCTATTTACTACCTATCTGTACCTGCACATATCTATCTATATCTACATACATATATTTACCTATCTCTAAATCTACATCTATTTCTATATAGCTGCTGTTAAAAATGACATCACTGACTGTGACCAGGCCAGGTGAAGTGGAATTACCTACTAGTGTGAAACTATGCTGCAACACACAATGCCTATCATAGAACATCACCGGACAAAGGCTGGGTACTAAATGGGCACAAAAGACATCTACAATGATCACATCCTCTCTGCAGCTTCGGCTGAAGGAGCCTCTCACAATGGAGTGAAGGTGATGGTATCACAAGTTTCTGTATTTTCATATATTTTCAAACTTTCCACAAGGTTAGGATCATCTCAAAAGTTAATAAGCAAATGTATGACTAAAAAGCCCAATAAAGATCCCAAAGTTCTCGCCACTCCTTGCACATAGAAATCGGATTTCACTTCGTAAACAACAACCATGTATGCCTTGAAGCTCAGAATCTTAAACTCATGCTCTACACACAGCTTCATCAGATGAAGAACACCTGCCTCTAGAGTTCATTGCCTCGCGGTAGGGACCCTTAAAATGCGGAAAGGAAACTGGATTTATCAGAGCACAGAGTCCTTAAAACTGCCACTATTTTGAAGGAAATCTGCAACATGATCCCAAGGGCAGAAGATGATCTGTGGTATCACATTAGAATTCCCCGTTTTCATAATGTTGAAGATTACATTCTCAGCCTCAGCTGTGGGCATTGATTAACTGACTCGTTGCACAGATATTTATTAAGCTCTCACTAGGTGCCAGGCTCTACATTGACACAGGAAGTAGTAGGCAAATTACATGGGCGACGATCATCCTTCCCAGAGGTGCAAAGTCCTTGTACAGTGTTTGGGGATCAGCTTCTCTCTCTCTCTCTCTCTCTCTCTCTCTCTCTCTCTCTCTCTCTCTCTCCTTCATTCCAGAAATGCCTTCAAAGTGTGTATCAGTCCATTTCTCTTCACATTCCTCCCCTTTGCTATCTGTAAGTGAATTAAACTATCCACCTTGCTGGCTTGATTTAGGAATAAAGTGGAGAAGAGACCCATACTTTCAGCAGATGCATGGGCTCTGCCCACAGGTAATTGCTTGAAATGTTAAGGATGATAAAAGAGCTCATTTAAATAAAGAAGCCAAAGTTACTCTCACAGAACCTGAGAGAAGGCTGCCTTCTTGCCAGACAAATTGTCTTTTAAAAGGAACGAGATAACATACATTGCGGAGATGCATGCGCAGGATACACACCAGAGCCTACGAAAGGAACCTAATTGAGCAGGAATCTGATACTCAGATACGTGGGAGCCCACAAGGAGATGCATTAACCCCAATAGTTCCTTTCTCTCTAACCTTCCTTTCAGGGCTTTTTTTGGGGGGGTGGGGTGGGGGTAAACAGCACACAAAAGCTGTACATGTGATCATGATTCCAGTGCATTAGACCGTCTCAGAGCTGAGCAGAAATAGTAATCCCTGGGGGAAGTGCCTCTGTGCCAGGGACTGTAATACTACCATCTGATGCTGCTGAGCAGGAGAGAGAATGCTCAGCATTAGGGGGGATTTTTCACAATGACATCTTTGCACCCTGCTCCTCTCTCCCTGCAAAAGCTCAAGCCAGCAGCTGGCACTAGAGACTGGGATGCAAAGGAGAGATGGGGGAAGGAGTCTCAAAAGATCTGCAGGCAAATGTGATGTGGTGGCACCTACGCATCATGGGATATGGGAAGGAGAAGAGAGACCAAAATAACTCAGGGCATTTCTTCACTTTCCCTCTCCTAAATCATGCAAGGATTTACAAGCACACCAAGCACATATTTGCACTGTAAATTAAAAAGTCACAGTTGTGAAAAATGGAGATTTAACACCCTGATGCAGTTGTGTGTAACCATATACATAAACACTCATGTCACATGTACATCATTAAGGTCTTTTTATTGTTGTTGTTTTCTCCCCCAAAGCTTTTGCCAAATTGAAACAAAATTGGTGGCCTTTTCTGTAGCCCTTTGGGATTGCCCACTGTGGCCCTGGCATTGATTGCTGTTACTCACTCCAACCGCTAGAGGGCTCTGCATGGAGGCAAGTGCTTTCCTTCCTAGGAGGATCCTTGCTGTTCCCCCGCTCCTGCCCCAACCATCTTTACATCTTTCTTTCCATCCTCTAATAGTTCTTGAAACACTGAAGACTCTAGAAAATAGATTCCCTATCTAATATTTCTCTGCATTCTACAACAGTGTTTTGCATTCATTATTAAATTCTATCACTTATTGAACACCTTCTTACCAATATATGAACTCCTAAGGTCCAGGAACTGTCTATATACTGCACCTTAGTATCCCCTATGTGAAGAACAATGACGGCACATCATGAAGAATATCAGGAGCTGTGTGCCTTAACCTGTGCTACCTTAGAGCCTCGGAGTGAGCTAGTTGATCCTTAGTGTTGAATTTGCACTGTAATTTGAAGGTTCATTTTACACAGAGGAAATGTTGATTCACAGATGCCAACTGATTTGCACAAGGTCACGCAGGCGGTGGGCATTCAGCTGCAATTCAGACCACATCTCTTTGGTTTTAACATGTAATTTGTTTCTGCTACACTTCACTGATGCAAAGAAAGAAAAAGCATTTATGACCACATAAAACATTTTTACACTAAAACAAACAAACATCAATGTGACCTGTTTTCAATGAAGGACAATAGGAACCATATTGATCAACTTCCCACAAGGTGATACTCCCAGCATGGTGCCTGTTCCCCATATTATATCTTCCACTTGACGTTGGTTTATTAACCATCTTTTAATGTCTCAAAGCTTAGTTCCCATTTAAGTCTGAAGTTCTTGATCTTATTCCCACTGACATGGGAAGAAGTTGGTGATTTATGATGCACGATCTAATACTTATAAGGAATCAATGGTTTCTAAGCAACTGGGTTTCTCATCAGCTTCCAAAGAAATAGGTATTTCTAGGTAAATCAGTCTTCTTGTCTGTCTGTGTATCCATCATCCATCCATCTATCTACACACACACACACACACACGTAACTGCTATTTCCCATTCTCCTGGCTCTACTCTTCCCATCTGCCATCTTACCACCAGATTCTATGGCTCATGATTTGACTCCTTTTTTCTTCTGGCTCTTGTAAATTTTCACTGAAATGAGGAGCAAGAAGAAACATCAAAAGTCTAGATATCTGAGGTGCCTGCTGTGTAAACTTCCAGAGCTAGTCTTTTTGGATCTACAGAAATGATTTTTATTTTAATGTTCTCAAAGATTGACTCAAGCCAATTACTGCTGTGAGCTGTTAATGAGAACATTTTGAATATTCTCCTATCTATAAGAAATTTTAAACAAGAGAAGAGTTTCAGTTCTAACATCAAGATACATGGGCCATCAAGACATTAACCCAGAGTTATTCTACTTTAAACAAGAAAGTTTAAGAACATGTTTAATTTAGGTAGCATATAAAAGGAGGGAAGTCACATTGTGACCCAGAAGGTATTTATAATTATGTACTAGTTGTCCACTTAATAGAACATTGAGATTCCTTAATAATCAGTAAGTACAGTACATGAATGCTGAGGTTCGGAAACCTGAAGTAAGATTCAAGATATTATCAAAAGTTTCAAAAGATATTCTTTCATTTTTAAAATAACGGTGTAAAGATCCCTCAGGCAACTAAAATAAGCAGCTTAATTAAGTGATAATGTCAATAGAAAGGAATATTTTCATAGGCTAATCATTCCCACAAGAGATATACCAGATAAAGCAAAATCATTACCAAAATGAACTTTGGTATAAAATTGAAATGTTTACAGCACTCTTTCTTGGTCAGATCCATTTATTTACTTTTATACCTATCATTTCTATGTTTTGATAGCTGGATAGCTACAGTAAACACTGAAATGCTAGGTTATTCTCTTTGGTTAACCATTTCCTCCCAAGCATGATGGAAATTTGATCTTAATCCAGTCATCAACATTTCAAAAAAGGTTTTTATTTTCCTAACAATAGAAACAATAGAAATCTTGATATCTGATTCTCAATTCACACATATCATGCTCTGCTCCCTGTAACCATGAGTGTATAGAGCTGAGACACTTTGAAATTCCTCCCTTTTAAACTTAAAAATAGTCTTCCAGAATTTCAGGGTAGTGTCCTCTCAAATCACCCTAGCACAAATGTTGCAGAGACATGCTCTTTAAGTAGAATGATGTGACTCTGTATCACAAATGAGAAAAAGGAGGAAATAACACTTTGGTGCAGTAGAGAGATCATGGTCCTGAAGTCTGAACCCTGTCTGACAACTTAGTGTATGACCCTAGAGGAGTCACTTCTCCACATCTCAGTTTCCTTATCTTGTACCTGCAACATTTGCTGAGAAGATTAAACGAAGCAACTGTTGTAACTTGGAACTGGAATGTCCTCCAAGGGCCAGTGTTGATGGCCTCGTCCCCAGTTTGGTGCTACTGGGAGGTGGAGGAAGCTTTAAGATGCGGGAAGTCTTTGGGTCACTTCAGGTGTGCCCTGCAGGGGGACTGTGGGATTCCAGTCTCTCTCCCCCTCTCTTTCACATCCTGGCCATGAGGGGAGTGCTCTTGCTCAACCATGTGATCTTGCTACTACGTCTGAATCACCAGAGGCCAAAGCAACACGGCCAACTCATCATGGGCTGAAATCTTCAGAACTGCAAGCCAAAATAAACCTTTGCTCTTTGTAAGTTGATGGATCATCTTACATACTTGCTATAGTGATGGAAAACTGACTAACACAAAGAGGATTAAATGAAGTCAAGTGCATCTGAAGAGTTTAAGGAATACCTATTCTGCAATAGACAGCAAAGAAACCAAAGTGGGATTTTATATTTTTTACTATAACAACCTCAAATATAACTAGGGCATCCTGTCCTATAGAGTGTCACTTTCCTGAGTTCCATGTCCCCACCCAGTCACCTGTACAAGGTCTTGTCTGAGCATGGCTGAGGGTGGCTGTGCCTTCCACAAATTCAACTCAGCTGCTGACTCTGAAGTCTTGTTTCTTATCAGCTCATTGCAACAAGCAGTTATTAAATGCTTCTCTCATGCCTAGGAGACTTCTTTAAAGTGGTGATAACACCCATTGTTTTTTTTTTTTTTTTAAAGGAAAGAGGAAATGGTCATTACTTTTGACAAGCTACAAATCTGTGGAGTGGAGAAAGACACCTATGTATTTTTTTTGGTAGAAAGGGTGAGAAATTGCTCAAGTGTGTTTATAGAAAATCTTAATTCTAAATTGCCTGTTTGTAGCTCAGACTGCATTTAGAGCTGCTTCATCAGGTAGCTCCAGAAATTTCCAGTTCTGGGAGGCACTGCTGCTTGTCTATGCAGATGAGGAAGCACATTTGGTTGGCAGGCAGTGGGGAAGAGTTCTCTGCTATAGTTAGGGTCTTGCATATTCCCCAAAATGTCCTTGGTTAGAGACTTGGTCCCCAGGGTGTGCTGTTGGGAGGTGGTGGAATCTTCAGAAGGTAGAAGCTTGTGGGAGGTCTGTAGATCACTGCATGCTTGCCCTTGAACGGGTTTGGGGGACCCCAGCCCCTCTGTATTCCCTTTTGCTTCCTGACCAACTCTACAAGTTAAATATTTCAGGTATTTCATTACAGTGGCAGAAAGCTGACTAACAGAGTCTCCTTGCGCACTTTCCTGACTGGAATCTGTTTCTACAAGGCAATCCTTGGACAGAGGCCCCCACCAGCCCCTTTCTCATGCACAAGTCCTGTTTCTCTGTTCAGTGTGGCTTATAAGTGTGACGAAGCAAGTTAACGGGATGGGTGGCCAGTGTTTTAAAGGAATACAGTGTAGCCACATCACAATATGGATTCTAATAAAGTCAATTGTTCTGCCTTTTTACATTAATTTCTGGAAAGATCTTTATCGTGAATTCTTGGAAGAATTAGCATCAACAAAGAACAACACAGAAATAATTGATACTTTTGCAACTAAGTTTTGAAGTTGGTGATACCTAACTGGGTCTTTTCAGTCTCCCACATACCTACTCATCAATATCTATCCACCCCCATTGGGACTGGGGGCCATCTCTAATATAAAACAAGTCCTTTGATATCCATGGGGGACTGGTTCCAGGGCCTCCTGCAGATACCAAAATGGATGATGCTCAAGTCCTTTCTGTAAAATGGGACAGTATTTGCATACTTGACTTACAGTACCTCATAATACAACTCAAATGCTATGTTTATAGTGGTTATGTTGTCTTAGCATGTTCAGAATATCTGACTTAGTTAGTTAGATATTCTGAACATGCTAAGAACAGATGCAAATTTTGGGTTTTCAAATATTTTTGATACATTGGGTTGAAGCCATGGGCGTGCACTCGGTGGTTGGAAGGCTGACTGCGGGAAGCAGTGGTGGTTTATTCTTGCCTCTAGCTGCGTTCCACCTACCTTTTGCCTCCCTGTTACTCCTTCTGCACAGCCTGCCCGCCCGCACCACATCTGATCAGGATGAAGCACCGGAGATGCTACCCAGCAGCAGCGTGCACAGATGGTTGATCTTGCTTCTTTAGCCTCAGGAGATGTGTGTCCTGGCTGAGGGTAGCTGCACTGTTTGGTGTGCATATTCTAATCTGTTTGTGATGTGTTTTCTGCTTCTACATCCAACTGTGGGCTTGAGTGGAGAGGCTGAGGTCTGAGAGAACAAAGATAGTCCTGGTCCCCTTGCAATGGGTCAGTGGAATTGGGTGGGAGGAGCCAGTCCCCAGGGCCTGTGAAGTACTGAGAAGGGGCAGTTGACCTTCAAGTGGCCTGGAGGTTCTGCCTTCTACATTGTACAGCATGACTTTTCATGAATCCCAGGAACGACATGGTGTGGGTTGGAGGGTCTGAGAAACCCTCTGCGCACTCCCCGCTGACTGGCTTGGAGGACAGGGACAATAGCTTGCTCTTGCCTGGCACACACAGCAGCCCAGGGCGGGGAGTGGGTGTGGGAGAGGCTGACACCATCCCCTGGCCACAGTACAACACACCCATCTTCAACAGTCAGCCCTACAACACTGTGACTTAAAGTTCCCAGTTCCTCGTAGCAAATTGTCAGGTTGAACCCCTCTGTGGTTAGGATCCAGGCCCTGCCACTTGCCAGCCATGTGACCTGAATCTCTCTCAGCCTCAGTTTCTGCATTTGTGAAATTCAAATAAAAAGCTTCCTTCCTCACAGGGTTGTACTGAGTGCACCTATGAGCCACCCAGGATAACTGTCATGTAATAAGCACATAGTAAATAGGAGCCATCGTGGTCATCATCATCGTCATCATCATCAGCAGCAGCAACCTTATAATTACTAAAATGCTGAATATAGTCTGAAGAAGACCCCACTTCTCAGACTCCAGGGACCTGAGACACAGTGCATGTCAAATGTCTAAACTGCCCAGGGTGACTAATCCCTGCACTGATACTGTTCTGCCTCATGTTGGGGCTTGGGGCCATTGAACTACCCTCAGGAAAATAAAATCCACAGCCATCTGAAGGCTACTCAGTAAAATGATTCTGTGGTGCCTGCTTCAGGAGTGCTGGGTCCTCACTGATTCAGATTCACAATCATTTCCTCAATGAGCCCCAACAAACTGGCCTCCAAAGCACCCACAAACAGGAAAGAACAAAGCTTTCTGTTTTATGAAATTCCACCTAACGGTTCACTTTCCTGATGCCAAATGAACTTGTTATAAGTCCCAAGTTTTGATATTTCCCATTGTGAGTTGTCTTTTTCTACTTTATCTCTGTGGGATTCTAAAGTACTGACAGTGACTGAATAAAGAAGATTGGACTGACAGCAGGGGTTTTCATCCTCTGACCTGGGAGTCAAAGAAGGGAAGAGTGGTAGGGCAGAAGCGGAGGAACCAGGCGGATACTTCAGGGGGTGACCCCCGTGATCCCCGCCTCCTTGTTTTCACACCTCAGAGGAATCCTTCTTCTTAGGGGTGGGCAGGCCCTGTAACTGGTTTTCACTCAGTAGAATAGAGCCAGGGAGGCTGGCACTTTGGTGGCTAGTATCTCTCACTTATGCAGCAAGTGGCCATATTGGGGTGGTCCTCGTGGCAAGGGCTTGAAGACAACCTCTGAGACCCGAGTGTCCTTCAGCTGATAGACAGTAAGAAGCCAAGACCCTCAATCCCATGTCTACAGGGAATTAATTCTTCCAACCATCACATGAGCTTGGAGGTGGACTCTTTCCCAGTTGAGCCTTCAGATGAGGATGGGACCTTGGCCAACACTACTGCAGCTTCATGGGACCCTGACCCAGCAGCTGTGAGATAATGGATGTGTGTTGTTCTGAGCCACCAGGTTGGAGGCCATCTCATCAGGCAGTGCTAGATGACCAATACCACCTTGTTGCTGGAAGTCACTGGCTTCTTACTTTCCCCTCTCTATCTCTACAACACTCCTAATGATTCTATGAAGACGGTTTTGTCCACATCTAAAGGGAGAAAGGTGATGCTCATGGATACCAAGTAACTTCTCTGGCCCATTCAGCTACCTTAAGGTAGGGCTGTGATTCAGAGAGAGAGATTTTCCTGTTTGGTTTAATCGCTTGCTTTGGTAAGCTGTGTTAAGTTGGATGAATGGTGTCTTTGCTTATCTTTTACTTTTCATAAGTAGTATGGAAAAGATGCTAAATATCTGTTCCATTTTTTTTTCATTACATCAGAACTAATAGAACTGATGAGATAATGCCTTTAAGAAATTCTTCACTCCCTGGAGAAAGACTTGTTAATGCAGTTAATATTTGAAATAATTTTTAAAATTCTAAATTATAAATGAAAATTACTGAGGAAGTGCTTTTGCTTTCTGAGAACAAGTCTTCCTTTTTTTTGTAATGAAAAGACAGTGATTTTTGAAACTATATAATTTACATCTCTAGCAATATTACATAGTTATTTCAACAATCGTTGCTAGAAATGGACTCCAAAGTTGAATGAGTCTCTCTCTGGGATTTGTGATCTCTTTATGGAATTCTTTACTGGATTTGTTCTGGAAAATCTGCAAAGAGGACAGTCCAACCAGTACTTGAGGATGCCTTTTCACCTTCCAGCTTTCCTCAGTCACTGCTAGAGAATTCCCATGCCTATATTCAGCCCAGGATCCTCCACTCCATACAGATGCTCTTAGCTTCCAATAAAGGAGCTGCGAAAAGGGGCCATCCTGATAACCAATACTCAAACCGAGTTTTGTATTTTTCTTTTTTTAGATTCACTAAACTGTGCGGCCAGATGAATCCAGATAAATTGCTTGGCCAATGGAAAAATAGAATACCTCGTTCCTTCATTTATCCTGAAATAGAAGCTGGAAAATAAATCCAAGTTGGCAGGTGAAAGAGAAAGATGGCAGTTAACCCCGAGAGCCAGGCTTACTCTTCACGCTTTGAGTCTCTGTGGGGGCACTCTTGGATCCCTACAGAAGTCAGGTGAGTCTGATGGCTTCTTGATAAGGCTTCAGAAAGTAATTCACGCTGAAACAAAGGCCCCTGTACTTAATTCATAAGCACCGGGACCATTATTAGCGTTGCTATTGTGGCACTAAATAAAAGACCATTATGTTTCATTGGATTTTATAAAAAAACAATATAGACACACTGAGGCTTTTCTCTTCTTTTGCTTCAAAAGGAATCTAAAACTTTCTGCTCAGCAGCTATTCAAAAAGCCATGGATGAAATTAGTATATGAGAAACTTCATTTGCAGTTATCTTTAACTATTTTCTTTCCTTTGTGCTCCAAAAGACCCAAGTCTTAATCTAGATATTTCCATGAAAGTGCCACTAAATCTTGGTTATGTTACTTAAATTTTCTGAGCCTGTTTTCTCAATAGTAGTTGAGAATATATATAATGTAAACAATAATCTCAGTCTTGTCTACCTTATGCATTTGGCAGAATACAACGAAACTATGGTAATGAAGAAGCCAATGTGTGAAACATAATCTTCAATCTATCCTCAGTCTACACTGGCTTCTTCAAACTATCTCTCAGAAGGGGTAGAAGAAATGTCTTTGGTGGGAAGGACATTTTTTTCTCTCTCTAATATACAGCCTCTTTCTACTTCTGAAATTTGGGAATCATCATGTAGGGTTTGTTAAAAACAAGTAAATGAATTTCAAGCCCAAAATGTTTGAAAGGGTTCCCTCCATCTGGCCTTTCTCTTCAAGAGCAGTCTTCAGGCCTGGCACACCCAGTGGCCACCCATCGCTCAGGCGAAGGGCTGGACAGAGCAGTCCAAGTTGGCTCCGTCCTACACACGTGCCCTCAGGGCCTTATGCTCAGACACAGATTGCCCAGAAACATCTCATTGTCCTCTGAGGGCTGGAAAGGACGAGGGGTCTCTGGAATCTACCTGTTCCAGGTCCCCTCTTCTAGCAGGCACTGTTTTGCTCTGGGCTTCCTCCTTTTTCTCAGGCGCCCAGTTCTCCTCTGACCCCAGGTTCTCTCTGGAGAGACCTGCCCACTCCTGAGCCCCTGTCTGCCAGCTCTCTGCCCCCTACCAGGGCCTCCTTCCACTTGCTGCCAAGCCTTCCATCCTCTGCTCATCACCCCTCCTTCTGAATTCCCCTCGTGGCTAACCAACTGTGACAGAAAAGCTGCCCAACTGCACTGTTCTGGGGACTGGGCGAACATCTTTAGGAAGAGGGTATGTGGAGAGGTGCAGATGCTTCCTTCCACTGCCGATAGCCATCTTGTTCTAGGATGTTCTAGCATGTTCCTAGTTGTTCTATCACCTTATCAAAAGCAAGTCACTCTCAGGAGCTTGAATCATTCTGTATGGCTACTCATGGGATTGCAGCAGTGGACCACAATAAGAGAGACATTCATGTGGAAGTTTTTATAATCTCATTATTACAGCTATGATTGCCCCACCTGTAAATCATGGCAATCTGTGTTGGTATTATGTTTCACCTGTGTTACTAATGTTTTGTTTCCACCCACTGGACACCTGTTGCACCTGACTGTACCTAGATCTGTACGGATTTTGTCCTTGGGTGCTTATCCTGCATATAGTACAACCATATAAGTTAAAGATACAAGTCACATAAACATCCCTTGCACCCTCTCTTTTAGTTTCTTGGTTAACACTACCATTTGTCCTCATTGATTGAAACCCAGTTAACTCCACCGTATGTGCTTGAGTCTCAACCAGTACAGCACCAGGCTTCACAGGCCCAGCCTCCCAGAGAGCAAGGCAGAGACATTTCTACCACTATCTGTGGGCCATTGGGGCCCCAGAGTTGATGAAACTAGATGATTCCAATCAAATATAACATTTTTGTTTTCTTCTAGAGTCTTTTGAAAGATAGTTATTGAGCACCCACTGTTTGCTAGGTACCGTTCTAGCCCATACATCAATGAAAGACTAAGCAAAGTCTCCTCAAGCATTGGGGGGCAGGGGAGGAAGGAGAAATGCAGTGAATGAGTACAAAGATAACATGATTCCTGTTAATGCTAAGTGCTATCATGGAACTAAATCGGAAGGATCAGAACAGAGGGTGACTGTAAAGATGGGGTCCAGGAAGGTCTCTCTAAGGGGGCAGCCCCCAAATTGAGATCCTTCAACTGGCAGGGAGGGCCCCACCATGTGATGATGGCGGAAGGCCATTTCAGATGGAGGGAGCTGTTAGCACAAAAGCTCTAAATGGGAGTGAGCTCCCAGGGTGTGGGTGTGAGGGGCAGAGGAGACACTGGGAGGGACCAGGCTTGTGAGCAAGGGCTGGAGGAGGATGAGAGGAGGCGGGGCCCATGCCCTGCAGGATGTCCCGGGCAGCCTGGGGGTGGGTGTATTCCAAGTAAGGGGGAGACCACTAGTGAGTGTTCACTCTAGCTGGTACATGGAGAAAAGATTGTGTGTGTGTGTGTGTGTGTGTGTGTGTGTGTGTGTGTGTACATGCTCAAGAATGGAGGCAGGAGACCACCCAGTAACTCAGATGAGAGACATGGTCTACTCCCTTGGAGTAGTGGTGAAGATGAAGAGAAGACACACTCCAGTCGTGTTATTTAAGCCCCAGAACATTGTAGAACAGAGATTATATAGTGTGTCCAAGAGACGACGGATGGGGACAGCTTTAGCACCAATAGGAAGCCAAAATTGAATAGTATGTAGATGGCCACTTCACACTACAGCACTTTAGGGGCTCTGGGGGCCTCAGAGGTCAGTTTAATGGTGGACAAGACAGTGAGCCCTATAGGTGAAGTGACTTCCCCAAGGACACACCGTTCCCGGGCTGCAGAACCTAGATCAAGTTCCCTGGCATCTGTCTCCTCCCTAGGTTCAGGCCCAATGCTAATTCGGAATTTGCCTTTTCTGATCACACTGTGGTTGGTGGTCTAAAGCTGCAGGCTACATGAAGAAAACCCTAGAAAGCCTTCTTTCATAGCAGTATAGTTGTCCCTCCATTTCCACAGGAGGATGAGTTCCAGGGTCCTCTGCAGATATCAAAATCCACAGACACTCAAGCCCCTTATATAAAACAGAGCAATATTTGCATAGAACCTACACAAATCCCCCTGTATACTTTCAGTCATCTCTAGCTTATTTATAAAATCTTGTTCAATATCAATGTGATATAAATAGCTGCTGTATTGTATTGTAGGGAATAATGACAAGAAAAAAATCTTGGCATGTTCAGTATGGAGCAATTATTTTCCCCTACGTTTCCCATCTGCGGCTGGCTGACCACCGATGCTGAACCAATCCATAGGGGGTGGGCTGCCTGTACCTTGAATGTTCTAAGATACCGACTGAACGTGATGGAAAAGAAGCTAAATGTCCTAGCTCAGAGAGGGCAGGCATTTGAGCATTTAGAATGTCTTTCCACATCCCCGGCTCCTGCACTGTGATTTTGGCATGCCTGGCAACACAAGAGGAATGAAAGATGGAGGAATTTTTCTCTTCCAAATAACAGTTTAGAGATGTGAAACTAAATTATTTCTTCAGGCAGAGAATGCTGAAATAAGCAATAGAGTAAATGAACTCTTCGCATTACATTAAATTTAATAAAAGTATTTCAATTTTGCCTGCTTTGAGAGTTCATTAGCCTTCATGTGAGAAGTTCTTGAGTCCCTAAAGAGTTTATTTGCATCCCAATTACCAAAGCCAGATTGAAAGAGCCCAGAGTGCTTCCTGTTGTGGAGAGACAGAGTCTGTGACTATTTGAGGCATGCCACAGCCAAGAGGGATTTTTTTTCAGTGTTTACAGTTCTATATCGATGACTGGACAATGACTGGCTTTCTTCCTCTTCATGCTAGAGTGTGACCAATGTACTGGCCTGGCAAGGAGACCTTCAATTTTAAAACCAAATTTAAATCATCCAAACTAGTTTAAAGGTTAGGTGGTATGAATTGCATTTCAAACTTCTAGTGCATAGCAAATGTTTCACCAAATTTGCATTTTAGGCTGTTTTCGTCAGGACATATGGCAGAGTACCCCTAGTTTCACCACGGTTCTCACAGAAATGGACATGACCCTCGTCTGCTTCCTCATCAACTGTCTGAAGATTTCCTCCTTGTAAACTGTTGGTTTTTGTTTCCTCTTTAAATCAGAAGGGTTTTCAGATGAGATGGCCTAAGATCTTTTCCTTTCTTCCCTCAAATTAAAAGATTAAAAGACATAGCAATTATGTAAGAACTTGTTTTTCTGTGCCCCGAAAAGCCCTCGCCATGTTCATGAGAAGCATATTTTCCGATCTTTGGCCTTGACCTTGTCTTATTTCTCCTATTAGCCAAGAGGAATAAATAGCGTGCTGTTCGGGTGAACAGTGGAGACCACCAACAGTTCTAAATCACATCCTAGTTGCCATTCTTGGTATGTTTGTGAGAGAACGTGACAGAACACAGACCAGTCTCAGACTACCAAAAGTCTCGTAGGAATTACAAAATTCTTCAAAGTAAGCCACCCCGGGAGTGTGCAATCCTGCAGCACCCATTTGACCAAGGGAGCAGCCTGCGGATCCAGGCTGTACATCTCCGTGTCCCAGGAAGGCCTACATGTCAGCGACTTCGTTATGAAGTTGTAGATGGAATTTCTTTCTGTTTTAAGGATCCATCACCTACTTTTAGGCCAATGAAGTTCAAACTGCAATAAATATGTGCCTGAGGCCCTGGGTGAAGGGTTCTTTTCTGGATGATTTTCCTCATTTGGGTTGCATGGTGCTTTCTACTTTGTGACAATCCTCATGTCTCTAAGCTACAAAGATTGTCCTCAAGCATTCCCAGATTCTTAAAAATGCAGCCTAACTCATCGTTTATTCATTTACTTGCTCATTTTTAATATCTATACAGTGGTGTATATCTATTGAGCCTCTACTGTGTGCAAGGCAATGGATTTTTAATAAGAAAACATGGGGAAACATTTCGATTTTCTTTATTTTCTCTTTCTGGGAGAAACTTAAATAGAATGAGAATTCTTTGTTTACTTTTGTGTTTAGGTTTGCATAATTTGACTTTTAAAAGCATTTACTTATAACTCAGAAGAATGAGCCTTCAATTAGCATATTCTGCGCCTAGATGATGATAAACTGGTGGTCTACACATCCGCATTCTTCAGTGTCCTCCCCTTTCTCTTTCCCTCTGCACCTCCTCTTTCTCTCTCCATCTCCCTGTATTCATCATTGTGATGAACATGTTCAATATCCACGACGTGATCAATGTGAGCTTGGAAGATGTTGATTCTACAATGCAGGGATTTAAAGAAGCAAATACCTTACATCAATGCATTCTCAGATTATCTTTTTCTCAGGCCCTTGAATCTCAAAAGCAATTGACTAAGAGAATGGAGAAGATTCTGGAAATCGGGTCAGCAGGGTGTCAAACTTGATTGGAGTTTTTAGACCATTTCAATTTTGAGATTTCAGACAGTTGTGCATTAAATAAATGGGGTGTCTCAGAGAACATGAAGAACAGACATCTTTTCTTTTCTTTCTTAATCTTGTGTGTATCTCTTTCTAGAACTGGGAGCCTGATTCAAGTTCTCATCTGGGCTTTTTCCCACCCCACTCCCTGGTACTGGGGATTGAACCTGTGACCTCACGCATGCTAAGCAAGTGCACTCACATCTCGACTCATTTAAACTCATCCCTTAAACTCATTCTACTATGATTCCATCACCAAGCCATTTACACAGGACTTCAGATTAATTTTTCCGAAGCATAGCACTAATCTCATCACCTACCTACTCAAAGGCATTTCAAAGGAATTCCCATCACTTTCCAAATCAAGCACAAAACTCCTTAGTCTCATACTGAAGGCAATAGTTTGCTCCCCATCCTCTCTTCTACTAAACCTCTGATGAGTCCCTTAAGGCTACACTAGACGGAGGTACAGCTGTGTGAAAAAGCTCTTTCTGCTACTGAAAGCAAAGTTTTTTTTAGCTTCGAAACTCTTATTTTCCACTTTTTTTTTTTTTCCTTTTGAGCAGTCTCACTCATGTGGCCCTCAAATCAGGCTTTGCCTGGAGTCTATAACGACTCCCTCAGGTCAGGGGCTCTGAGGCACGTCAGGCCTCCATCCCAAATTGCTTTTTCAAAGAGCTTTCATCTTTTACAACAGAGCATTATTATTTTCTTCCCCAAAACGAACGTTCTTTTGTTGATTCTTTTGCTCATTACAAAAGCAATACATTTTCATTACAGGAAAATTGGAAAATAGAGATAAAGAAACAGAGGGAAATAGAAATCATCCATAATCCTACCCAGTTCAGCCACAACTGCAGCTGAATTCTCATGTCTCTTCTTTTCCTTTTGCAAGACTGTTACCCTTTTAAAGAAGGGTAGAGTATATTCTATAATTACGTCACAGTCATTTGAATTCTCAAATACTTTCCGTCTAGTGGCAGACTTAAAGTAATACTGAGATGCCAATCATTACATATAAAAGAATTAAAAATGCATAGAAACTCTACCGCAGCATGTACTCGATTATCTGCTTGTCATAGTTATTTTCTTATATAAACAACAGCATGTCTCCATAATCTTACATCATTTTACAGCATCCAAATTTCACTTTAATTTCTAGGTTTTCACGTGTAATGTTTTTACACTACGCACATATAAATATGCTATAGAAAATGTACTGCCTAAGAACCGATACTATTTAAGTAGGTAACTGCAAAAGTCCGTGACAATTCCTAATTAGGTGGAGAATAGAGAAGCACAATGTTCCACTTTAAGCTGAGAATTTCATGATCTTCTATAAATAAATCCTTTTGACGCACGGGCATCACATGCAGCAAAATCAGAGAACGACAATGCCATTACCTTCCCACTCAGCCCTCGTGGATTGGGTGAGGTTTAGGTAGGTAATCAAAGCCCACAGCTACTTCTTTGTAGAGATAATTCTAGCTCTGATTAACCTGACAATCACATTCCAAATTAAGTTTTCTACCAGAAAAGAGGGACATTAAACACTTGCTGGAAATCAAAGTGAGTCATAAAAATCAAAAAGGCCCAACTACCAGGTCATAATAGATCCCAATATTCTCTGCATCGCAAACCCATCCCCTCTCACAAGACAGAAGATAAAGCTCTTGCGCTCTTTATGCTATCATGGATACAGTTGGCAGACGGTTGCATTAGAATCCACCTCAGCTTTCTTTATATCATCATGTGCTAGCCAAGTGCCAGTCTTCTCAGGAAGGGTGGACAATTTAAAGCTGGCTTTCACTTCCATGAAAATATTAAATTCTGTCAGCTCTAAGAATATCTCAGTCATAAACATAAGTTTCTGCCAATCCTAGCAAATTGAGTCTGTATCTTTGTGAGGATTCAGTGTTGTTTTTAAATGAATAAAAAAAACTTCCCTTTACACTGTCTATTGACACTGATGTTGTAGGCATTTCAAATTAAGTACCAGAGCTAGATTGCCCATATACAGATTTTCATATAGAAGTATCTCTCTTAAGACACCCTATTTAAGTTGGAACAAGTGGACTTTGCATAGTTTCTAGAAGGTCTGTAACATTTCTGAAATGACACATAAAATCTCATGTTATGGTGGGATGGTGCAATTCCAGCATCTAGGGATGCTGAGGCAGGAAGATCGCAAGTTCCAGACCAGTCTGAGCAACTTAGGGAGACCCTGTCTCTTCAAATAAAAAAATAAAATGGATTGAGGATGTAAGTCAGTGGTAAAGCATCCCTGGGTTCAATCCCTAGTAGTACCATACAAAAAAACAAAAAACAATTCAAAACAAACAAACATGGAATTTGCAGGGAAATGGATGGCACTAGAGCAGATTATGCTAAGTGAAGCTAGCCAATCCCTAAAAAACAAATACCAAATGTCTTCTTTGATATAAGGAGAGCAACTAAGAACAGAGCAGGGAGAAAGAGCAGGAAGAAAAGATTAACATTAAACAGAGACAGGAGGTGGGAGGGAAAGGGAGAGAAAAGGGAAATTGCATGAAAATGGAGGGAGACCCTCATTGTTATACAAAATTACATATAAGAGGTTGTGAGGGGAATGGGAAAATAAACAAGGAGAGAAATGAATTACAGTAGATGGGGTAGAGGGAGAAGATGGGAGGGGAGGGGAGGGGGGATAGTAGAGGATAGGAAAGGTAGCAGAATAAAACAGTTACTAATAGGGCATTATGTGAAAATGTGGATGTGTAACCGATGTGATTCTGCAATCTGTATTTGGGGTAAAAATGGGAGTTCATAACCCACTTGAATCTAATGTATGAAATATGATATGTCAAGAGCTTTGTAATGTTTTGAACAACCAATTAAAAAAAAACTAATGTTATAAATCTTTATGCACTGTTCTTGGGAAGGGGTCTTTAGCTTTTGCAATTTTATCAGTTTGTGACACTAAAATATCCAAGATACCTTGCTTGCATAGATTCAACTGAGTGTGCTTGCTTTCATAATTATGCAGTGAATTTAAATATATCTAAAGTGATTAAGCAGAAGACAGGAAAAGTCATTTCCAGAAAACTCCGGTGATTGTAGCCAATAACATATTTCAGTATGGACTGTCTGCCTAAATAATCATTAGTGCAATGACAATTGGCTTTATGTGCAGAAATAAGAAAGACGAGGAATGAGAAAATCAGGTGACCCACTGCCCACAGTTAGTGGCTGTTAGGGTGCTATCAACAGCCCATTTTTAAGGCTGTTAAAACAATTGGTCCAACGGAACGCCCCAGTACTTGTACTGTCAGGGTGTTCCAGAGAAAGCATTCATTGCATGATCTGTGCTCAGAGGACTCCCAAGAGAAATCCCTACTTGTTCTTCATAGCAAGATTAATTGTCCTTATCCTGAGTAATTATTTCCCTTTACACTTGATACATGGATGATGTCAATTGTGCAGGCCTAGAAATTCTAGGTAAATTTAAGATGCATCCTGAGTGATTCTTATTATCAATATTAAAGTTATGAAGTTTATAAATTATGCTCATAGGAAATAAGGAGGACTTATATCAGAGAGGACTCAAGTATATTCTATAATTATGTCACAGTCATTTGAATTCTCAAATACTTTCTCTCTAGTGGCAGAAAGATGAAAAAACAAACTGCCAACTGGCTATGATTGGGTCCCCCCATAGGTAAAAGCCATCAGTCCCTAACATAAAAGAAAATATTGGGAATTGTGATCAAGTTTTTTCAAGTTTTTCCTTTTTCTAGTGAAGGAATATTCTTAAAGAAGTTCGGATTATGATATACATGTTAAATTGTTTTGAACATGACATAATGTTTAGCCCCTGGTTCCACTTTGCCTATAATTTTAAATTTATTCTTATTCTCTCTTTTTTTTGTGTGTGTGTGGGGGGGGTGGAGTACAACTTTGAATTCTTGTTATCTTGTTGGAAAGTATATATCCTTGTATGGTACTTAATTCTTTTTGAGAAAATGGTAAATATATAAATAGAAATTTTGTAATAAACGTATACTCCATCCACTTTCTTGTTTCTAAGTCCACTGGTGAAATGCTTGGAATTTTGGAGTTAGCCATGGGGGAAGATGACTTTCCCTCCCGACACTACAGAGTCTTGTAAAACTATGGGAATGCACACATTGATACTGAGAAACAGTCCCAATTGATCAGAATTATTAATTAAAATTTAAACAAAACTTGAAAACTTGAATTTGAAAAAAACATGAAGTTATGAAGTCTCCTGAAATCAACCTTTTCTTTCCTTTTTTTTCTCTTCTCTTCTTTTCTTCTCCTACCTTATTTTTATTGCTTACCTTGTGTGAATAGAGAGGTTATCAAGAGTAAAGGTGAGTTTGGGAGAATTTAATTTCATGATTGAAATTAAATATAAATAATATATATTAAATATAAATAATATATATAATGAAGGAAGGAGCAAAAAGGGAGACAGAAGAAGATTCTAGAAGAAGTCGCAAAGGAGAATGAGATTGTGGGAGGTGACTGAGGAAGTGAAAGGGAGAAAATCGGCTTTTGAGATTTAATTGTTTCTCTGATGTCACTTGTGCATCCACTTGCAAAAACAAGAATGATGGGATTTATGGCTTCTGGCATGTGACTTTTCAAAATTCTTAAAAATACAAATAGGTTATATTAATACACTAACTTAGATATTACAATATCTAATATATATCAATTTAATATCAATTTATATATCAATATAACATCAATTTACTTTGTTCCATTTGTAATGTGCTTTAAATAACATGGAGAAACAACATTAAATAAGAAGTTATCCTTTAGTTAAAAAATAAGAACAGAGAAACAGAATAAATAATAATGGTTAAGATTTATGAATTACCACCCATGTCACCATCCACATTATGGCCACCTATGCCACTCACCCTTCTAGACAGTTTAAATATTAATTACTTAATGTCCCTTCCAAAGATGTAGAAGCCCATGTCACCTGCCCAAGGTCACCATGGTAGTAAGGGAGATGGAGCTGGATTTAAGCTCAGGGACTCTGGTTGCAGAACCCTTGCTTTTAGCTGTCACACGAGTGTTAGACCAAAACACACACTGCCAGCCACGCACACTCATTTTTGTGTGTGTGTGTGGGGATGGATGGAGCACAATATCAACTGGGGATCCACATGGCACAGGTGGATTTGTACACAGTGTTAGTACAAATGTTAGTTTTCTGAACCTTCAGGACCCAAGTCCACCTCCGTTCCATTCTCCCACGGTTGAGAAGAGATTGAGCGCTCCAGGACAACAGAGCGAGGCTTGGACAAGGCTTGGCCTTTCCTGTCCGGGCTGGAGCCATCCTTCACCAGCTCTTTCAGACTTTCCATCCTTAAGTCATCTTCTTCCAGAGAGGTGGAATAAGAATGAAAAGTATTTACAAGGCTGAACTCTTACTTGATAGTATGCAGATGCATAATCTCACCAGGGGCATCAGACAAGCAATACCATTTTCTTCTCTTAAAAGGAAAATCATGAAAAAGGAAGCTCAGAAGTACATCAAATCGATGTGCAGTCACACCCCAGCGAGGCAGCAAATGATCCTTAAGAGCTGATGAATTTGAGCTTATATTTGTTTGCAAAATAAGGGGGAAGTGGATGTGAGGAAGGAACACCAAGTAGATGCTTCTACAATGGCAGGAAATGACTTCTGCCCTGTTATGGAAACAGACCAAACCACAGACAGAAGGAAACAGAGAATGAACCTGAGGCTCCCGCTGACAAGAGCACTGTGCACAGATCCACCCGTGCCGTTCAGCTCTGAATGTGCAGGTGGGTCATTCACCTCCAGAAGTTCCACATTCCATGTGGATCCCCAGTTGATGTGAAGCCAACCAGACAGGTCCCCAGGTCCCGAGGCAGGCTTGCTTAATAATGAAGAAAGAATAGATAGCACTTTATTTTTTTCCTCTTGCTGATTTTTTGAACATTTGTTATATGTTATTGTTTTTAGAATCACTCTCATTTAATGAGTGACTGCTTTCAAATTAACTGCTTGGATTCACTGTGTTGATTTTAATAAAGTTCATTTAAAATACCAAATTAAGTGTTTTTCATTCTTCTAAGCACTTCAAATATATCAAGTTATTGACTTCCCTCCCAAAATCTTATGAAAAAGTGACATCGTTCTTCCCATTTTGCAGATGCAGAAATCCAAGCACAGAGAATGTAAGTCAGCTGCCTCACGTTAGCTCAGGGACAGATGGGAGCCGAGTCTCCAGGGCTGAGTGATGTCTACAGTTGGTCAGGTTTAGCAATTTTACCTTGTTATACAATCTTTCTCAGATCTGATGCCAAGATGCCCATTACCACCATCCGGGTCAGTAAATCTATTAGCAAATCACCCTGGCTTATTGTCACTGCTCAGCCACTCCTATCCCTAGGCCAGATGCTATTGTTAACTTGAAGAAAAAGGCATTTATTTGCTCCCTTTTATTCTCTTGCAAACTTTGTGATTTGATTTTATGCTCATCTGCCTTCTCAGAAATGATGAAACAAAATCCTTTTCTTACTTTAGATCTTGAAAGAGTCTCAATTCAATATCTGCTATTTCTGGTTTGGTTTATTCACATGTTCAATGTTACCTGAAGGTAGACGTGTGGGCGAGGGCTGCTGCAGGTCAGAAGCCTACTCTGGAAAGGGAGTCGGCCCCCTGGCCCCCTTACGTTCTTTCCCGACTTGAACCTGCCCTCCACCTCCCACCATCCACTCACCAGGTGCCCTGCTCCCTCAGGGCTTGGGACAGCAGGGAGGGAGCAGTGATCAGGAACAAGCAAGGTCTCTGTGGCTTAGAACTGCAGTGAGCTTGTCTTGGTGTCCACTGGTGGTAGCAGATGTTTGTAGTCAACTCTCTACCCTGAAGGGCTTGGTGGATAGTCAGGAGGCCTCTGCCACTTAGCTGTCCTAAAACGCCCCTCACATAGTATCTCCCCTAGTAGTTCCCTGCCTAGGGCAGCTCCTGGCTCCTTGTGGCTCCCCTGAGGGTCTCTGGTTCTCAGGAGTTCACATTCGTACAGCTTCTCTCTCACAGGGTCTCACTGTCCCTCTGGATGGCTGTCTATGGCAACATCCATTGAGGCCAGTTCTCTGTTTCTTTTTTGGAAGCCACACAACTATGACATTTAGCCAACCCAAGTCCAGTGCCTTCCAAACCACAGACCTCCATTCTGCAGCCATCTCTGGTTTCCTGTCCCTTCTATTTCTCAGACAGTAACAGTCCATCAAGTGCTATCAGCATCCCGAGGACACATACCAGACTCTCCTCGTGGCTTTCCTAAAGTTTCTCTTACTTGGCTTTAGTCCAGGGGGCTGTATTTGAATTATGGTGTCTTCATAGCACTCAGAATGGTTTTTCCCCAAAAGTTCCCTTTCAAGAATTTTTCAGAATAGCAAACAACACTTACAGTAAAATCTGCTACCTAACCTCATTTGCTTATAGAACTGGCTTTAAATCTGATGTAGCTTGGGTGACCTCTGGCTACTTATTTAACATCTCCTTCACATTTGTAACGTCAAGGGGATAATACTATCTGGAGATGTTTTAAGAGTTGACAAAAGCAGTTAGAAAGAACTTCTTAACTCAATATCCCAGCAGAGTAAATAATAAGTGGGAGGTGTTATTCAAAAGTCTTTTTTTAAAATAAAATATGCAATGAATCATCTTCATTTCTATAGAGTCATTAAGATGTCAAGAGATTGGCCACCATGGAGTTCAGGAGGGTTAGAGGTGAGAAACGCCCTGGGGTTCCTGGCCTGGGGTTTAGGGTCTGAGCCACATTCATTCATCCATGATTGGCCTTCATGCGCTTGTCTTTTTTTTTTTTTTTTTTTTTTTAAGTATCCAAGGCAACCACCTGCATAACCACAAGGGTGGACCTCAGAAAGACGGAGTGCCTAACTTAACACACACCCAAAAACCAACATTCTTTCCCGAAAAGCTCAGATCTCTATGCTAGCTTTTTCCATAAGAAAATATTTGGGAGTGTTTTGAAAAGGTGAAAGAGACAGACAAAATCAGGCATTCTTATCATCTTCATCATCTATCCACAGCAGAGAGGGAAGGGTTCTCTTTGTATACATTTATTTTCTTTCTTCCTTCCTTTCTTTCTTCTTTCTTTCTTTCTTTCTTTTCTCATGTTTGGTTTTGGTGGTGATAATGAAAACTTTTTTTCAGAGTTTTATAAATGGGACCTCATAATTTAGCATTTCAGTTTCTATCCTTAATCAAAAGAAGAATACTGGAATATATTTTTAAGTATGAAAAATGCAGAAGTCAAATTTTAAGTTAAATGTTTAAGGTCAACGCTTAGCTCTTCAATTTCAAATCGATTTCCTTTTTCTCTTGCCAAGTGGAAGCTGGTCCCTCATGGATCTCCCTGTTCTGTGGCCCCTTTGTCAAGACACGGTACTCCAAGATAAGAGAGGATGCGAGAAGAACATAGAGAAGAGAATGGTGGGGGTGAAATGAGTGAAGGGCTGGGGGCGGGTATCGTATAATGCATCTCTTTGCTATCTTTAGAGACATTAAAAACATCTGTTTGCTCATGACAACATAAACACACACACACCTGCCACAAAGGTTGGCCATACTAAGTGACGAACACTCCCATGAAATACCCCCTACCAAGTCCCAAAACAGTTCACCCCTCACTTTTCACTTCCTCCCCCACACCTGCACCAGGAAGTGAGCTGCTGCGACTTGGGCAGAAGCCATGCCTTGGGGGTGTCCCCTCCACATAACAATGTCCTGGCACCTTGATAATGCAAGAGGCTGATGGCTGAGTGGAAATGGGGCAAAACTGACCCACAAAAAAAGAATCATGTTAGATTCTTTATTTTGACCTCAAAATGGTGAAGCACACCTGCTACTCTTTGGAGGGACTGGGAACATGCCTTTCTGAAACTAACGGGAATAATGATGACAATACTTCCATCTCGATATAGATTTTATTTTTTAAATTTGCAAATCGCTGTCTCATGTGAGCATCAAATTGCCAGTCAAGGTTGACCACTGCAGTATGGGTGTGTGTGCACATGTACAGAGGGCACGTGTGTGTACACGTGCGTATGTGAGCGTGCTCAGGAAACTAGACAGCCACTGTTGGACTATTCAGCCTCTGACTGCACAGCCAATTTCATTTGATCATCAGAACAACACCTCCTGGGATAGGCCAGAAGGGGTAGAGGGAGAAATAAATAGAAATGGGAGAACAAGAGTGAGATGATAAATTTCACCTGTTTCATAATTTTTCCTGTATTCACTCTTTCCTGGGTTATAGTCCCCCTTGCAAAAGAGGGCATTCTCCCACCACCCACTAAAAATACCAAAAGGTAGTAAAGGCTTAGGTGTAATCACCATCTTCAGACCACTATAGCAGTAGGACCCAAATGCTTCTTCCCTGCACATCAAAAAAGCCATATTACCACCATAAAAATCCTGTCACTACATGTGTGCACAGACACACAAGCATGCTCACATACACATGTGCACACACACATACTGTGGTGGTCAGTGTTGATTGGCAATTGGATTGGATTGAGGGATGCCCAGAAAAACAATAAAGCGTACTTCTGGGTGTGTCCCTGTGAGGATTTTACAGAGACTCTTGGCATGGAGGTCAGTGAACTCGGGGATGAGACCCACCTTGAAAGTGGGTGGCACTGTCAACAGCTGGGGGCCCTGAATGGAACAAAAGGAAGAAGCCCCTCAGTTCAAGCAAACTGGATTCTTCTAGAATGTGCTGCTGTCACTACTCATGGACAACAGACTCCAGCTATGTCAGCTCTTCAACGTGAACTCACTCTCCAGGGGCTTCCAGTCCTTCTGCCTGGACCGGGGCTGCATTGCTGGTCCCTCTTGTTTTGAGGGCTTCCAGCTTCTTGGACTGAGTGGCCATTGAATTCTCTGTCTCTTCACCTGCAGACAGCCACTGTTGGGCTACCAACCTCTGACAGTATAAGCCAATCTAAATAAATCCCCTCTTTTAATTATATATACAAAGTTCCTTTTATAATTTTATATAGACATTCTATAAGTCTGTTTCTTGAGAGAACCCCACACATGAGCCTGTACATGCACACACATGAACAGACCCATTTCCTTTTTTCCCCCTCTGCATTATAAATTAAAAGCATCATTCTGGATTGGCAAAGTGGTATTTTTCTTTTTGTATGACTAAACCCCATGGGGATGCTCCAGTTAAGGCAAGCTATAATTCTATTGCACATCCTGCTCCAATACAAATATTGTCCTGATATTTCGGTCTTCTTTAGAAATGAAATAGGACTCCTAAAGTCTTTTGATACTTGTCAATGCAACCTTTGGACCAACCTAGCTTCCTAATAGGATATGCAAGACTGTTTTATCACAAAAGAAAAAGAAATCAAAGTCTGCCTTCTAGGCTGAGGCTCTTGCAACTTATATAGACAAAAATGAGATTTATCACTTCTGATGAAGCGTGTGATACTCTCAGAGTTGCAGCTAGGGTTTCTCTGGACAATGAATGACACGCTGACAAATGTCTCCCAGCTATGATGTAATATAATGCAAATCCCTCAAGAACAAAGACACCGTGTCTCAGAGCAAAGATTTTCCCCCTGGGGAGGGAACCTAATCAGGCTTTATCTCTCCCTGTCATGAAACCCAGGATGTACACCCACAGAGTTTAATTACCTACGTCTAGAAGACTGAAGGGGATGGCTGCGTTTACCTTAGAGAGAGCTTCAGATTAAGAGAAGGATAAAATGTTCAAGAAATGACATCCATTCTTTGAAATTCAAAAAGAATGACTCTGATAAAAGATCTCCCATACATGACTGAGTGGCTCATGCCTCTCTGAATATATCAGGTATCATGAGGTATATTCAGGAGATAAGTTGATGGCTTCTTTATGTTTACGCTGACATTCATGAATCTCTAAGAATCATTTATGCCCTTCCAATTCTTCCAATTAATGTGACATGGAATAACTTGAGGTGGCACAGGTGGAAGTTTCCAGAATCTAATGATATGGATGTATGCCTGTGTTCCCTTTCCTGATATCGTCCCCCTGTCTGGATAAGGAGGTGTGCTGAGTTGACTTCCTTTCATCTTGTCCATATTGGAGAGATTCCGCTCTTTGAAAACTGAGTCCCAGGAAGTATTGATTCTTTCCCTTGGAAGCTGAGCACAGGCCTGGGACCACCTACCCTGTCCCCTGGAAGGTGCACGTACATGAAGAGACAGGAATTGACTTTACTCCACCCAAATCTTCAGTCTCTTATAGAAAGACTCTGATGTACTTGTACTTGGTGGCCGGGGGCGGGGGGGAAGGACAAAGGGTTCATATAGAAGAAAAAAAATACCTGAAGGACAATAAACAGACCCCTTTCACTACTTTCCCCAGAGACGTGCATTTGGTCCTCTGTTTCCAATGTGAACTGGGATTTCACAGGTCTGACATAATTTGGAAGCAGGTGAAGGAGTTGGGTGTCCATTTCTGCTTTACTCCAACCCCCACCCCATGCACCTGCCAACCTACACTCAGTGAAAGAAGAAGCAGATAATTTTCTCCCTTTTCCATTTCCAAAGTACAAAAAAGCAAGAGTAGCTTGGTTGGCAGCCACTAAACAGATGAATTTGTCACTGTTGCTATATCAGAGCAATGATCTGGCTCCAGAGGGAATGAGCAAAACAGGTAAATTTGGGAGGAGAGATGCAGGTAGTGAAAATTCCAGAGTCTGAGGCTGTCAAGGGAGAAGGGAATCTTTCATAGCCAGATGGGGGGAAAAGGCAGACTGGGAACCTAGGAATACAAGGAAGAAGAATTACAGGCACTAACAAAGACACCCTTGGTATGTCTACAGCTTTTAGGGGACTCCTTGAAATGTTCTGGAGAGAAAAGCAGTAGCTACAGGTTATTAATAAATTTCTGAAACAGCAAACGAAGCGTGATGGTCCTTCCTTATTGTATGGGGGCTGTTTCCACACTGAATTATAATTTAAAGCACAGCAACTAGAACAGACTCCTTGAGCTTGATTTTTAATTGTCTGCATCAGAGACTAGATTATTACAATGACAGCTGGCACCGTGATGGATAAACACGAGTACTGAAGCTCAAAATTAATCTTTTCATTTTGTCGCAGAGGAATCTGCAACTGTGCTTAATTCACAGGAAGCACGTTGCCCTTTGAGGCCAACATATTGGAGGACGCTTCACAGAGGAACAAAGATTTGGGTTTGAAGTTGCATCAAGCACTCACAGCGACTCAGAATCACTAATGGAGGGGGATTCGCGTCCAGAGAAGTGGAACTGTGAAAACACATGAGTCCCAGGGAGACCCTCCAAACCTTAGATGGAGCCCACCCACCGAGGATAGCTTTTCTCGCCATTTGTCAAACATCTGGTGGGCGAGGGCTTCCTATGGGAAGTAGCACGTAATATGACAGAATCAGAGAGGACCCCAGACAGTACAGTGGTCAAAGCCTCTTTTTTTTTTACAGGCTGAGAAATCAAGGGGGAGAGACTACCCCAAATTCACACACAACTAGTCAAAGCCTGATCAGGCACAAGGAGAACAGATTCGCTGGTTCCCATTCAGAGTCTTTCCTGAGAGTACCTGTGGCCACTGTGCAAATCTGTGCAGCCATTCCCCGCTTTACCCACGGGTTCATGTTCATAGTTCCAGCTTCCTGGGGTCAAGTGCTGTCTGAAAATATTAAGTAGCAAAACCGAGAAACAATCAATTCACAAGTTTTAAATTGCGCACTCTTCTGTGTGGCATGATGACATCTGGCCCCATCCCAGTGAGGACAGAGCGTTCCTGCGTCCATCATCAACACACCGTATATACCATCTGCCTGTGGGTCACCCAAGCCATCTTGGTTATCAGACCACCCTTCACAGAATCAAACTGCCAAGTACCCTTAGTTTCCTGAAGCCCCCCACACAGCACAAGGTCATGATGCTGGTTACTCTAAATAATTTGGATACTCTAAAGAGGAGTCTTAAAGTACCTCCTTTTGTGAACAAGTAGAAGTACAGAAGACAGAGAGGGTGAGGGAGAGAAGGAAAAAGGCAAAGAAAATAAAAAAGAAAGGTGAGAGGGAGGGGGAGGGAGTACATTTTATACTTGTTTAGTTTTACTATTAATTATCGTTGTTAATATCTTACTGTGCCTCGTTTACAACTCAAACTTTACCATAGGTGCATATGCATAGGACGAACCAGAATCAGAGGGTTCCGTAGTAGCCAAGGTTTCGGGCCTGGCTGGGGGTCTTGGAACATGGCCCTGCAGAGAATGAGGACAGCTGCAATGACAGGGACATTTTTGGAACCTGTGCTCCCTGCCAGGCACAAAGCGCATCCCCTAGGTACCTTTGCTCAGTCCTTGGCAAGTCCCCATGAAGATGAGGAAACTGAGGGACAGGAGGGAGGCATATATATACATCTCATATCCACGTGGCTCTTGCAGAAAAGTGACTGCAGAACCTGATCTCACGGTTCCCTGCCCGTCTCTTATCACAGCACAATCAAGATCATGAAGTCAGAGGGGTTGGTACTCCAGAAAGGGACCCAGAGCCCAGACCACAGGTGACATGGCTAGAAACAGGCCCTGGAAACTGCTGCTTCCTGAGGCGACATGACAATGGTAGACGCCCCACCTGATGCTGAGGGGCCAGAATCACGGCAGCGCCGGAGGAGGGATATGGCTTCACGTGGGAGACAGAAGAGAAGGGATTGGGCTGGGAATGTTCGGAACTAGGTGCTTCTCAAACCATAATCCAGGGATCCCCTGGTCATGCTGTTCAGATGCAGTTTCTGATTCTGCAGGCCTAGGGCAGGGCCTGGAAGCCTGCATTTCTAACAAGCTCCGAGGGGACGCAGATGCTGCTGGTGCATGGAATGTATTGCAGTTGCAAGGTTCTGGTGGCTTTCTGTACCCCCAGAACACTCCTTGTAAGGCTGGCCTTCATCTGGCTCCTCCTAGTTTTTGCTGCAGTCTCTGATCTCTGGCATAGTTTGGTTAATTAGTAAGACAGGGTAGGTGGAAAGTGCAGAGTGACTTTTCCAAGGTTATCATCCCTGGAAGGGCTCTGAGCCCCTGCTAGCAGCTGGTCAGTCATGGTCTACTCTGAGATGGCAGAAGGCTCCTCACACACCATAAACGCATCTCCTTAAATGGAAGAGGGAGTTTTGTCTTCAGATAGCTACACTGCTATTTTTTGATGACTCAGAGAGTTGGAGAAGATGCTGTGGAGTTGTCGATCCCAAACCACGAGAATCTGGTAAAAACCCTGTGCCTTAATCCCCCCAAAATGCACACATGTGTAACATTCTCCAGATAATCTGCAGATGTTCGTAGACCCCTGAAGCCGGGTCATGGATCCAAGTTTAAGAACAAGGCTTTCCAATCCCAACAGGGCTCTCCAAACTTGTGTTAGGAAGCAATACCCCAGCGTAAATAGAGACAGCACTCATTTATGAAAATAAAAATCATTTTCATTGAAGTGCCATTTGTAAATATTTAAACACTCAGGGAATAATTAGGGCGCCCGGTCTGCTTTCTATCTCTCTGTGAATCCTTAATACCCAAACTCAACCAAGTTTTTCAAAATTTTTAAATTTTTAATTGTTTCACTATCTCCTAGTTGATATAACTTCTCAGTCAATTAGAGAAATAAATTGGCCTAATGATTTAATTATTAAAAATCCACCTCTGCAGTTGCCGCCTCCGTGGTGCTCATGCATATTCAAAGCCCCCCCTCCCCAACAGTCCACGCACAGTGTGGCGAGGCTGTCTTTGATGAGCGCCAGGGGACGAAGGAAAACTGCTTTTGGGCCTCAATTTGTTTTGACTCCAATTACGCCCCACCGCTGTGCAACAGAGATCTCTGCAATGCTTGCGATATGTATTGTGAAACCTAACACGTACACTTCCACATCCAGGAGCAAGGGTCTGTTTGGCCCACTCTGAAATGTCCTGCATCACCACTGTCAGCAAATGCAGATGCTGAGGCTGGATGGGTACAGTCATTTGGGTGCTCTGCAGGAGAGGTGCCCTGGAGGAACTCTGTGCTAAAGCTCAGGAATGAGGTTGCATGGTTTGGTTGCTCTACAAACACAGGCTAGACAATCCACTTCTTCAAATCTCTGTAAAATAGAGATCATAGTATCTACATCTGGGGCTATTAATAGGACTCCCTCAGATTACACTTATAAAACATAACAGTGTCTGTTGTATCTTAGTGTTCAAAAATGTTAATGCTTCAGGGGGTAGGGCTGGGGCTCAGTGGTAGAGCACTTGCCTGGCATGAGTGAGGCACTGGGTTCAATTCTCAGCACTGCATATAAATAATAGATAAATAAGTATTGATTCATCAACAACTAATAAAAATGTTTTTTTAAATGTCAATGCTTCAGCCACCAAAAGGAATGAAGTACTGATTCGTGCTACAGTGTGGTAAACCTGAAAAACATTATACCAAGTGGTAGAAACCAGGGGGGGAAAAAGGACATCATTATATAATTCCATTTGCATGAAATATTCAGAATAGGTAAATCTACAAGGACAGAAAACAGATTAGTCATTGAATAGGATGTGACTGCTTAATCCTTGTAAGGTTTTTTTGGGGAGGGGGGGGTTGATGAAAATGTTTCAAAATGAGATGGAGGTGGGGAACTAACTACCGTGGAATGGTAAGCTGTAATATGGTTAATTTCATGTTGTGTGCATTTCACCTGAATAGAAAACAACAGCAGTGCTTATTCGTCCTTTTTGCCAAATACCTGTGGATCGGCTTCCTCTTTCAGAAAAGATGAAGGGCTGTGGATCGCCATGGTTCTGTGCAGTTCTGACACCCTGATTTGTACAGTCTTAATGAAATCCCAACGTGAGTTAAATCCCGTGCAGGCTGCCGCAGAGTCATAAGGAAGAATAAGATACAGCACTTGCCTTCAAAACACGTGGGGCTAAGTAGGGAGTGAGAGGCAGGGTTATTTGCATGATGGTACCTGATGACGACAGAGGCAGCCCCAGCTGCTGCAGGGGAGGTGGGGGTGGGGTGGGGCAGCACCAGGAGGAGCAGTGGGCAGTGCCCAGTGGGAGATATTCAGGGTACAGGTCCAGGCAGGAGTTTTGGGCAAGATAGGAACAGAAAGTGAGAGAGAAATCATATCATCCCTTCTAAACTCAAGGACGATCAACCTAAAATTAAGTAAATCCAGTAGACTAATGGCAAATGCGTAACTCAAGGCTGTTACAGGTAAGAATACAGCCTCATAACACACCTCTGGGTTACAGGGCATTTCCAGGTAGAGATCATGTTTGCTTTCAACAAGTCAAATTATTAAAGCCACAGTTATTTGGGGCAATGAAATTCTACTCTCCATTTTATGTGATGGTTTTAATGAAACCCGGTGCTAGATCCTGTCCAAGCTCGATTTCCTTCATTTTGTAGGTTTATGTGACTAGACAAAGTGTAACCCACTACAATTTCCAACACTTTCTCCAATCTGTTACATTTCTTTCCTCCCATGCTTTCTGAAACTCCCGTACGTAATTTCTGACTGACGATAAAACAAGCAAATGAGGCTTCTTCAATCACACTACATCCCAGTCACCAGACAGCTCACGAAATAACCTAGGAAAGAATCAGTCTTGTGCTGAACATGCCACAGGAGTCCTCCGAGCATCTGCCACACCCACAGCCATCCCTGAGGCGAAGGAGCCTCTCAGAGGAAGGAGGATGGAAGACAGTCCCAGAGCCAGAGGATCACAGTCAGGACAGCAGCCCCAGAGCCCTACGGCTTCCTGGGAGCTCTGCCTGCAGGTAGAGGGTGACTGGCGGGTCAGACATGTTCCTCCTTGAGAAGTGAGAATGTGACACACAGGTGACGTACAGTCCAGGAGCACAGGCGCCCACAGAAAGGAAGCAGGCGGAAGCCCAGACAGCAGAGTGTGAAGGAGGAGGTGAAGGTCGCACAGGGGGAGGAAGGTCCTCTGGGGAGAGAAGTGGAGCGACAGCGCTGAGCTGTGTGCAGCCACTCCATGGCAGAGACTAGGCTGGGTCACAAGGAGAAGCTCTGGGAACACAAGCCCTTGTCACCTCCCGACCAAGGGAACAGACTTCCTGTCCTGCAGCAGCTGAGACCTCTCAGAAATCCCATCCAATGGGAGAAGCCAGTGCATCTCTGTGTGGTGGAACCGGAAGAGCTTCACACAGATTCTCCAAATGTGACTCAGTGGGAATGTGTCTGTGGTCACTAGGGGCCGGGTGAGGCGGGCACGGGACTGACCTGCGGGAAGGGCAATATGAATTCTTTAAGCCAAAGAACAGAAGGGCAGGAACCAAGGAGCAATTCTGGTCTTTTTGTTTACTAAGAACCAGTGAGAAAAGGGAAATGAAATCTACCTAGATTTTGAAATTCACATACCTCGTGAAGGGTCATTTCATCTTCCACCCAGGTAGGTCTCATTAGATCACATCTGTTTCATACCAGCTGAAACAGCATGTGCCTAAGACCTAAAACCTTAAGCCTCTTTTATTTATTTATTTATTTTTTTTGCGGTGCTTGGGGTAGAACCCAGGACCTTCTGCATGCTGGGCAAGGACTCTTCTCCTGAGCCACATTCTCAGCTCTTAAAAGACTTCTCAGGAAGCAAAGGTGATTAACCTGACAGCAGAATAGGTTGTAGATCTAGATTTTCAATAAGTTCAGTTTGTTTATTCCATGTTTTCATCTCTAGTATTAGGGCCCTAGACACTTTCCTTCCAAGTGTGAGGTTTTGGACATTAATGTGAAGATGATAAGAATTCTTGTAAAATCAATTGTTTTAACCACTAGTCAGAAGAAGAAAAGAATCAGAAGTTTTGTTATCATCCACAAAAGACAATTTTTAATATAATTTTTTTTTTGTTCATTTTTTGGATGGAGATGAAGTTCCAACCCATGGGTCTTCCCACCTCTTATCTGTTCTTGCAAGAACAATCCAACCGCAGCCCAGGGCAGTTCTAGAGCACTTCCCAGCATGCACAAGGCCTGGACTCCATCCCCAGCCCCGTGCAGAAGAACCATGAAGCTTACTTAAAGCATTATTTTCTTTTTCTTCAAGAAAGACTTCTATCACATTATTTGTGGATGTAATATTCCCTGCGGGTGAAGAAAAGTAATTTTTCTTTTTGTTTGTTTGTTTTTTATAAACGGAGAAAGATAAATACTGTGTGAAGATCTGAATGCAAAGAGATAATTTTAAATCTAAATTTCCAGGAACAGAGCTTTGTTTTGTTTTACTTGTGTGTGTGATTGCATAGTGTTGGCAAACAGGTCTTGTCTCTCGTGCCAACTGGAATGAAGGGGCAATGGCTGCCACGGGCATTGTGCTGAGGGTGATGGGTTCACCAAGGACTCAGGGCAGGGTCCTGGGATGATGATGAGGTCTGTGGAGGTCACAGGAGCAGGTCTGGGTGTGGGGTACCTGCTATTCCTGAGTGACAGGGGTTGGCTCCTCTCCATGCCACAGCAAGAGTATCTGCGTAAATATCAACAATGGCTTTTATTTTCCCTACTGCCAAAGCAATCTGTGCTCTCTGTGCAAAGTTAGAAAATAGAACTCAAAATAAGATATCAGAAATCACTACCATTCTATCAAAGAGCTGCAATAATACTGATATTCTCTTTCTGCTACAGGATTACTTTCTAAAAATAGATATTCATCTACTATTTGAACCTTGATCATATCTCATGAAAATCTTTCCATATTATTTAGAATATCTTCCTTGCATTCCCTTAAGCCACTTTTACGTGGTTTCATATTATCATGACTCCTAATTTTTACTATTTTAATTACCCCAATTCTGTGAGATTTTTATAGCCAAATCTTTTGGCACCTACGTGATTATTTTACTAAGGTACATTTTTTATGAGTGGAATTGCCGAAAAAAAGTTAATACAAATTACTTTGGATGTGTATTGATAAACAGCTCAACTAAAATGTTATAAAACTTATTTCCCATAAAATTTTTAAAAGTTGAAATCAATACTTGAAATGTGCCCAAAGACTGAATAAGATGTAAGAGACTAATAAAGAATTCTGTTGTATAGATTAGCAATTAGCTTTCCCAAAACTGGTTTCTGTACATGTGATTACAATGAATCATATCAATGTCATATTTGGCACTATGTGGGTGGCAAAATACTTTTTTTAAATACAAAAATATAATGGAAAAAGTTACCTGCTTGTCAGGAATATCTTGACTCATTAGATGGGTCAGGACTCCACAGTGAACTCTACTTTGAGAAGTGTTAGAGAAAATAAGAAAAAGTTCCATAAATAGCGAGGGCAGAGTTCTAAATTATTATCCTGATTTCCAGCATAGCCTGGTGTATAAGTTAGAATCAAACTAAACTAGTTAACCTTATGGAAATGATCCTGCTGCCTAAGTGGAAAATTTGGTCTCTGAAGACTGAAAATCAGTTTAAAACAATGAGACTGAGGTGCGCGTATTGAATAAGTTTACCCTCTCCAAATCGAATTCAACAAATTTTGGGCAACTGCATCCACACAGTGAATCCACGTGGCAGATGCAATGATTTTTAAAACATAGCCCTGTCCTTTATATCTGTAACAAGTCTATTGGGGGCTAAGAGTAAGGAGCACTAGAATTGGTGAAACAAATCCAAGACACAGGGACAAATTCAAGCACAAACTATGCCCTGATCATTAATGCAGATTTATAAATGAAGAACTAGTTAAGATAGATTTACTAGGGAGACTGGGTTGGTACAAGATTTTTCATGATATCACACTTTGAAGCATTTCACATGCCTTTGTTCTACCCTAAACGGTCCACAGGCAAACTAAAACATCTGAAATCAGCACTCTGCCGCAGTCCCCGTCCATCCACTACCCTTTCTAGCTTTCTCAGTTCATAAGGTCAAAACTACACGGAGATCTCATCTCAATCCAGCTAGACTGGAAGCCATCAAGAATATACATAATAATAGGCACTGGCGAGAATGTAGGGGGAAAGGTACACTCACACATTACTGGTGGAACTGCTTTGGAAAACAGTATGGAGACTGCTCAAAAAGCTAGAAACGGAGGAACCACCATGTGACCCAGCTATCCTATTCTTTGGTGTTTATCCTAAAGAAACAAATTCAGTATATTACAGCATACTATAGGCACGTCAGTGTTGAGAGCAGCACAATTCACAATAGCCAATTGTTATGGAACAGGCCCAGGGGCCCATCACAAGAAGAAAAGATAAAGAAAATGTCATATGCACATATAGGAATGTACCACAGTGAATTTCTATCTACAGAGCACCAATTTAAAAAACCACAATAAATAGAGGGAAGACCAGCAGAGGACAGAAAAGAGGAAAGGAAAGGGGGAGGAGAAGAAGTACTGGGAACAGAAATGGAGCAAATTACGCTCCATGTATGTATGATTCTTCCAAAATGCACCTCAGTATTCTGCATAAGCTTGAACTTATCCCATCAATAAAAATATTTTTTAAAAAGATTTCTGTAGGTTGACACAATATACATCAAGGAGAAACAAGACGTTCCCTGTTGGTGCGAACTTCTCCAAAGAAAAACTATCAATTCAACGCCATCAGTCTATTGGGGGAAGAAAAGAAAATGGAATCAGTAAATATATTCTTTTCCATTCATGGTTGCTCATTTACACAAAATATCCTTTTTAGAAAAATACGATTAAATAATCCAGATACTATTCGCTCACTCAGCCATTCATGGCCGACTCCTTAGCTATCTGCTCTGTACTAAGCTCTGTGAGATTTAAAATAAATCCCAGCTCTATAAGATAATTAAGCCCGAGAACATCTATGAAAGCACACATGTGTTACCACATCATCTTTCAGAATCAGACTCTTCATGTTTTGGGAAACAGAGATTTGTTTGCCAAAATACTGTAGCATGGAAATAAAAAATAAGAATCTTTGTAGTTTTAACCACAACAGCTGCTTTCAAAAAATGTCATCATAAAAATAGTTAAGCATGGAATGGTAATTGCTCAACTTGTCATCTGATTGCTAGATTAAAAACTCCAGATTTGTAATTGCAATGATCATGCAAACAAATTCACAATTCTGAAAATATAGGTCCTACTAGCTATGTTTTTTAAGGACAGTCATTTGGCCCAGCATTTCAATGTATCTATTTTAATCATTACATTTTCACTAGTAATAGCTATAGATTCAATCTTTAGGATGATTAAAATACATTAAATTGAAATGAATAATGCAGAGCTGATTCATAAAAATAATTGTTTCATGAGCTTGTTTCCTATAGAAGAAAATTTTCTAGCATGAAAACATGCTAGGAGTGTCAGAGTTCATATTCCTTTAAAAAGTCTTTAAAAATCCAACTAGAATTGTCTTAATCCTCCACTAGCCACAATTCTGTCATATCATAGTCCACATCTCTATATTCCATTACCTGGTCAATTAATAGATGGAACCTAATGTGCTCCAGGGGTCCTCAGGGTACTGCAGTCCTATCACATATTTACTGCCAAGTGTTTGCAATGTGTAAAGCTGACTTCTGTTATACCTGAATATACTATAGGGGCCGTCAGGCGGAGTCATTGAGAAGATCCACAACAAGGTGCAGAGGAATGCACAGCCAACTTCATGCTGCAGTAGATAAGATTCTCCTATGGCACAGTGAGAAACTGGCCTCACGAGACTGTGGGAGTGCAGGCAGTCGGAGCCACTCATAGCTCTGTTCATGGCCCACGTGATGCAGAGGGCAGCAGCCTGTGGCTATCAGCAGGAGAGGAGGGGTGCCTGTGTGCACACTGAGCCACGGCTGCTGGAGCAGGTGTATGCTGGGGTTCGTGCTGACTTGAGGTGCTTGGATTCCTTTACATGCACTGCCAAGATTTTAAAAGGGCTACACACAGAAGCCCTGTTAATCTTTGGAGGGAACCCATGAGTGTTCAGGTTGAAGTCTGGGAGAATTTCACTGTGTGGCCTGCAGGCCCTTGGACAAGTGTCTTTGTCTCCCCTTGCTGAAGCATCCTGGCCCATGGGGAAGGTCTATCTCTCCTTTTGAAGCTTTAAGAATTAAAGTGTCATCTTTGAAGTGTTTGCTCTAGAGTTAGGCACTCTGGGCCTTTCCCAATTTAGAAGTCATTATCTAATAGTCTTTGGGGTCAGTTGTTGAGAGCCAGCTAATTACAACTTTAATGGCCCACCCAACCCCAAATAAAGCAACAAAATGAAACTAAGGCTCTCTGCCACTAATGGTTCATCTGAAATTGTGGGTTGGGTTCCACCAGCAGCATGATGAACTAGTCTTACTCCCAACCGCCATCTTTTCCTCTACTCCGTACTTGAGAAGATATGAAGTGTTTATGCTTGGTTATTTTATCTTGTATTATAACCAAATAATTCCCTAAACAAGCTCATAAAAATTAGAGAACAAAATGGAATGAGTTCAAATCGCAGATACAGGATGATGGAATAGATGAATTTAGACATATTAATTTCAATACTTAAACTTCAGACACAACTGGAGGAGCTTTCTTCTTTGCCTCTGGTCACTCTTTGAATAAAACAAATGGTAGGAAAAGCAACGGTAACCGTGAACTTTGTAGGAAACAAGACACATTCTGGAAACACAGCTCTGTCTCCATTACCATTGCCTGGGAAAATTTTTTTCAAGAGATTAGACAGTCAAAGTGATCTGGAGTAAATACCACGGAACCAGCAAGGCCTCTCACCAGGGGACAAACAATAGATTTAGTTCACCAGAGGAACAAAGCTGCTCTGCCTGGGGTTACGTGCTATTTCAATTCTCCTGATAGTTTTCCAGAGTCTGATAAATTACATCACATCCAAACTAGAAAAATTTAATGTATTCCCTTAAAAATTTTAAAAATATAAAACAAATGACAAAATACCTGAACAAGACATAAAGCAAAGTATATCACACACACACACACACACACACACACACACACACACACACGTGCACACACGCGTTCCTGATCCTTGAGCTTGGGATCTACAGGGAAGAGCCAACACGTGCATGTGATTGAAAACCAAGACAAGATTTCAGAAATGACGTGATAAGGGCACCAAAGAGAGTTACAGGAGCCGAGTGGAGAATCAGGCAACCTCAGAAGGGACAACATTTAAAGTATATTTTGAAAGATGGAGAAAAGGATAACAGAAGAAACAGGACACTGCAGTCCATGTTGGCAAATGTCGAATCCATCAAAATCCCCTAGAGGGCCGCTTCTAAGGGGTTGTTGGACTTAACCTTCAGAGTTTCTAAGTCGGCAGGGCTAAGGTTGGCCCAAGATTTGCATTTCTAACAAGTTTTCAGGTGCTGCTGGTGCTTCTGGTCATGGGGACCAAGCTCTGAGGACCGGGGTGTAAACAGAAACACAGGACACCATGGGGGGTGGGGGAGGGGACTGTAGGTAGGGAACGGTGGGTGGTCTGGGTCAGCCAGGGTGTGGATGTGTCAAGGTTAGACAGTGGAAGCCATGGAACACTGCGAGGAACCACTGGAGGTTTCTGAGCCTGGGAAAGACACCACCATGTTTTAGGAAGATCCCGTCTTTGCAAACAGACTGGCTTTAGCAGCAGCCTGTGGGACGGACTGGAAGGGAGACCCAGGGAACAGGAGCCCGACCTCAGCCCAGATCTAGAGGCGAAATGGGAGCAGGGGGTCACCCAAGACCCCCACGAAGGGCTTTCTACCTGGTTGGCACCTGACACAATGTGGGCCAGGCCAGGAAATCGTAAGTGAAGCCTGTCTTCCAGGTTTAGAGTGTGGGCGATGGCCATGGCAGCCAGTAGAGCTTCCAGTAGAGGGAAGGGAAGGAGGAGGGCTTGGTCTGCGGAGCTGTGGGTGGTGGGGCCCGAGGAGGTTCTGAAGTGCAGACAGGAAGCTCAACGGTGTGTATTTTGGAGGCAGAAGTTAAAGCCTTGAGGATTTCTAAGAACAGTGTGGAGGGAGAAATGGACCCAACTTCAGAGCATGGAGACTCATTTGCAGGGAAGACAGGAGGACGGAGAACTGGGATTTGGGGCAGCGGAAGATGGGAAGAACGTGGCATTTTGAGACCAAAGGATGGAAATTTCGTGAAGGAAGCCCTGTTCAACTCCGGCAAATGCTACTAAGAATTGAGGAAAGGAAAATAAGATGCCATTTAAGTTGACGATTGGTAGGTCACTGGTCATTAGGGAATGTCACCTGAGGAGCCCTGTGGAGCAAACGTCCAGGATCGAGGTACACATGGGGAGCGAGGGTGGTTCACACTTCTAGAAAAGCCCCTGCAGGAGACAGAGGGGGTAGGATTCCAGAGGTCTGGCCGTGATTGGAGGCCCTCTGTGCCCTCGAGTCAACCAGATTATTTAAAGAGATTTATTTTAGAGAAGCAGAAGCATTTGGCACCTAAAAAAGTATTGTTAGATAAATTCCATATAATGTGTTAATTGATGAATTCCAAGCGTGATATTTTTCAAGAGCAGATGAATCATTTCCTTCATGATAAGATTTTCTAACGAACATGATAACTTGATAGGTTTTTTTTTTTCTCCAAACTTTACCAAAAAGTGTTAAATGGACAGATCCCAAAGAGCATAGAAGTAATCAAAAAAGCAAAATTCCCTTGAAATACATATACAGAATACAAAATAAGGACAAGAGTCTGAGTAGCATATAAAATAGTTATTGCTATTCTTGTACAATTTGTAGTGATAACCATTAAGATTGAATTTTTTGAGTAAATGTATATGGATTAATTCTTGTCATTTTTCTTAGAGTCTGTTTTCACCAGTGTGACATGCTATTATGCTCAGACTATGTATGCTAAAAATATATGATAAAATGATATTTAATAAAATTCCTATAAGATTATTTTATGCAGCAAAGAATTCTTCTGCAGTAGAACCCCCCATATTTTTGAAATAAATTTGATTTCAGGGAATTGTTCCTTTTCCAGCAAACTCAGGTACCATACTTAATTCTTCTTCTTAAGACTACCATGCCCAGGGCCATTCCAAGCAAGGTAGGACACAGGGGCAGAACATGGGACGAACATGGGACAAAGGAATTTTCAAAGGGATGGAGGAATTTTCAAAGGGATGTAAGTCAACTCTGAAGGAGCCCCCCAGAGGTCATGGAGTTAGTCTAAATGGAGTTGATGTCAATGTTAGGATCATCAGACAATTCAATCTGCTGGTAATTCAATGAGCATTTGGCTTTAAATTGAAAAAGCAAAAAGAAACCAAACTAGCCACAAGATGCTTCCAGAAAATGTTTTGGCCTTTGATCATCTTTGTTAAAGAACGAAGTCACCACACGTGTAGAAGAGCCAAGGCCAGAAGAGCAGTATCAAACAGCTCTGTCCTCCTTTTTCTCTCTGGGTGACACTGGCAAATTCTAGAAAAGGGACCCTTTCAGGCCTTCGTGGAAAATCGATCAATAGTTCGTTATCATTTGGAATTTTGTTCCATTTCCTGAAGATTTTCTTTCTGAAGAGATTAGAACAGAGGTTCCCCAATAGGGTGGGATGGGGAGAAATTTTAACTTCCAGAGAACAATTGTCAATGCCTAGAGAGATTTTTGGTTGTCACAAGTGGGAAAGTGCTGCTACTGGCATCTAGCATAGAGAGGAGATGATACTGCTAAGAGCCTGTGATGCCCACGACAGCCCTCAGCCCCTCCAGGACACAGTGGACCTGCTCAAACGTCACTAGAGGCCTGTTGAGAAACCCTGGGTAACCCAGGGATTTAGAAAAGAATATGGTTCTATTTCTGATCCTTTCCGCATAAATTCCTTAGTATGAAAAGGCAGTAATTGTTTTCTTTTTCCTGTTTATTAAAATACATTTTACTCTTTGAGAGTAACAAGGTGTGGGGGCTGGAGGTGTGGCCCAGTGGTAGAACAGGTGGTTAAGCTGTGCAACGTTCTGGTTCAACCCCCCAAGTGTGTGTGTGTCGGGGGTAGAATTCCAGGGTGTAAGATGCATATATGGAGATTCCTCAGAAAACTTGGAATGGAACCACCATCTGACCCAATTATCACACACCTTGGTATGTATCCAAAGGACTTAAAATCAGCATACCACAGAGACGCAGCCACATCAATGTTTACAGCTGCATGATGCACAGTGGCTAAGTTATGGAACCAACCTAGGTGCCCCTCAACAGTTGAATGGATAAAGAAAACTTGGTATAAGTACACAGCAGAATATTAATGAGCCATAAGGAAGAATGAAATTATGGCATTTGCAGGCAAATAGATGGAACTGGAGACTAAGTAAAACAAGCAGTTCCCCAAATCCAAAGGTTGAACATTTTCTCTGATATGTGGAAGCTAACCCACCATAAGGGAGTGGTGAGGGCAAGAACAGCAGTTCAGTAGATTAGACAATGGGGAATGGAGGGAAGGGAGGGAGGATGGGAATAGGAAAGACAGTGGATTGAATCTGACGTAAGTTTCCCATGTACATATATGAAAACAGCACAGTGAATCCCACCACCATGGGCAGCCAAAGGAATGGGATCCTAACTAGAATAAGATATAGTCCATGCTTACATAGTTAACATCCAAATAGATTCTACTGTCGTATATAACTAAAAGGAACCAATAATATTTTTAAAAAGATGCAGAGTTTAAGTAGGAGTTCCTTGAAAGTGATGCTGTTGAGGCACATTTTCATTATCTTTAGTTTCCTCTTCTTTCTTTAGCAGGCTCAGCCCCAGGCTCCCTCATCCTTCTTAATTTGCTTCCTCCTCCTCCTCCTCCCCGTGGAGGGTGGTGGACCTCGTCAGAGTTAGTGCAGGGAGGAGCAGGACAGGACACCCCTAAGTCCTGCCACAGTCTCCTCCTCCCTGGCAGCCTGATTAGCCCACATGCCTGGCTCAAAGGTACCGAGCCTTGCCAATGACTGAGTGCAGCTGCAGGACGGACCCTACAACTGTCAGTCACGAGGGCCCTTAAAGAGGTGAGATGACCTTAGGACCCAACAGAAGCATCTTCCGCAGTGCACAGATAGAATGGTGCAGCTTGTCCCCAGGTCAGGGTTGAATACCCAAGCTTTAAAAGGGCGAATGTCAGGGCTGCCTCATATCCCCACACACGTTCACCTTCATTATATCACGCAGTGTGCCTGCTGCTCCTGGTACCACCACATATAGGAGCTATCTCCATTAAGGTTTCTATTTTACCACCCTTGTCATCCAAGAGCAGGGAATTAATTGAATCGACTCAAACAAAACAAAACAAAAAAACAAACAAACAAAAAAAACCAGGAAAACAAAACTCAAAACTTATGGTCACTTTAAAAATTCCACCTCTTGGAATTGATGAGAGAGGTGAGGCTGCTGTTGGGTGCCAAGGGCTTTCCACCAGGAGAGCTGTCAACTGTGAGTTTAGAGAGGTAATCAATGTCTGTGTCGTTAAGCTTAAAATATCGCAGTTCAAAAGATTCTAAGAAGCACAACTGTAAGAAACAGTCTAACATTTAAAAACGGAAAGTGCATCTTGTAATTGATGTGATAAAAAGCGACCATGTCATAGTTTAATTGGCTTTCTCTTTTTCCGTGACAGATAAAATAATGGTGCATCCTGTAATTGATGGCATTTTAGTTTCAGTAAAATAAAGTAAATGCTTTCTGGATTTCTTAGAGTCACTAAAAGTAGGCAGGTTAGCTCTAATTGCTCTTCTTCTTCTTCTTTTTTTTTTTTTTTGAAGCTTGTATACACATCCGTTTCTAAAATTTGCTCCTGTTCATCTTCTATTTTAGCTGGATTATATTATCTATTTGTCAGTATATAAAATGATTTAATTTGGGGAATATCACTTTGTTTCTAAGACTGTTCCTTTTTTCTTTTGTGTTCATCATGAATTGCTAATGATGACTATAAACTTATGAGGGACTAAAAATATTTATTTTAATAAATAAGTTATTAGGCTGGGAAAAGGGGACCTAGGTACAAGTTAGAATCTGCTCATTGTCCTTGGTGTTAACTAGCTTTGTAAGTTGTACTCGCCTTATATAAATAATATATCACTCAATCACAAATCACAGGAGAACCTATGATATAAAGTCAAAGAGTTCCATGAACCCAGACCCCAGAAATTATATTTTCTGCCTATAATTCAATAAATAAATTTGAATTAGATAAGGATACAAATAAATAAATTTGAATCAGACAAGGATTAATATAATGGTATTAATAATACCGAACTAGAATGTCAAGTGCTTGGATTAGCCAACAATTTATTTAGTGACTACTCAGGAGCTTAATTCCTGATTCATGTAAGCAAAAAATTATAAGTGGCAAAAGGACATCCTATTCTAGGGTTTAACATCTTGGGGAAGAAGTGAAGTAGTTTCTTTGCTGAATAAAGCTTTATTAAATAGTTCTCATTTGCAGATGGTTTTTTAATTTTTTTTTATTTTTTTTGCGTTTTATCTCAAGTTCCCCCGGCTTAATTTAGCCTCATTAATTCCAACCAAGTCTCCAGATGATCTCTGAGATGCCTTGCAGCTTTAAAGTCCCAAGATTCTGCTAAACGCTTCCTTCCTGAACATCTACAGACTTTTTAGCTTCTTCTTTGCAATTAATTCCTCCTCCTCCTCCTGCCATCCCTGCACCCTACATACAGAGCTGTCAGCCAGCAGGGAGGATACTCTGTTCTTTTTTATTTTTATTCTTATGCGTAAACCTTATAATTATTTTCAAGGCCTCTTCTGAACTGGTTCTAGTTGGCCTACATTCTGTTAATGATGAGATGCCCAAGCCACACATGGTCGGGCAGGTGAAGTGCTGTGGACACCTGGTCCCAGAGGGGTAGATGGAGTGATGCTGCTGGCCAGACCGCGGGTCACGTGGTCTCTATTAACCTTCTTAATAATTTCACATGCAAAATGAGCGTTGTGGCCAAAGGAGTGTGTGTTTTCTTGGGATGCATTTGTACAAAGCTTTTTAGTGTTTCGTACCTCCTCCCCTCCAAAATATTATCAACCTGTATTCCCAGGCTCTAGATCTTAGTCTAAATTACTTGATCAATACAAATTACTAAGTTAAGGCACACTGATACAGCTATCTTTTGCTTGAGCATCTTGAATACAAAAAAATCAAAAATCCCCATGACAACTCGTAGATAATTAGCACCTGCTATCTTCCCAGTAGCTCCATCTTATTTTAAAAATTATACTCAATTTTTTGGAAAGGTTCACCTTTTAGATACTGAGAGCTAGAAGGGACAAGGACTAGTCCTGATGACTTTAAATTCTTTAACTCCATATTTTATAGACAGAACAACTCACTGTCTTGGCTACGAAGTTCTTGGTTAGGAAGTTCCATAATGAAAAACGCACGTTGACATCAGAACTCACTTTCAGAGAAAAAAATCAACAGGGCACATAGAGACGTGAATTAATTGGTTGAACGTGAGGCTGGGGGAAAGGATAACAGGCAGAAAACACCAGAAGGATAAAGTTAGCCTCCCTGCGTGTGTTGCCCACGCACTTTCCTTATTCTTGGGCTGCAATCTTTTGGTGAAATGCCCAGACTCTGAGATTTTTTCTCTTGCACATATGGAATGATAATCCCTATATTTAAAAAAAAAATCAACTCCAGGGATTTATACCCCCTGAAACTCATTCTAACCAAATTATAGAATAAACATCCAGTCTAAAGAATTCAGGAGGCTGAAGGTTTTCTTGGCCACCGTTGCTGGCACATGTGACTGTCCCTTGCTCCCTCTAGATTAGAGCAATGGATCTGATGTGGGTGTGAAGACCCAGATTTGCCATGTCCGTCCTTCATGTGTCCTGAGATCAATATTTTCATAAATAAAATGGGGATCGAAAGGATAATTTAAAACTATGACAGTGCTGAGAGATTAAAGGACATAATCCATGCAAAAAATTCTTCATAATTGGAAAGCACTATGACACACTAGAGCAGTCTGACATAGAGTTCTGACTCACTATTACCGCCAGCATCTTTATGCAGTTGGATAATAGTTTACCTTTGAATAATTACATAAAATCTATCTTTCCCTTGTTATTTTCAAGGTCCTACCCAACTCAGACGGACTCATGGTGTAAACATGACTGACACCAGGTTACCAGGAACACAGCCTCCTTGTCACTGTGTGGGGGGGGTGAGGACTGTTGCCACAACAGAAATGTGCAGTGTGTCAGTTTCTCGCAATGATGTCTGGGTTAGGAGGCAGGGCCAAGTCCTGGGACTCTGGAGCCAATCCTGGGACCACCCAAGCAAGGAGTGTTCTAGATAGAGGGAACAGGTGGTACCAAAAGTATAATTGATTCTGTGGCACTGTGTGCTTTGGTTTAGATGCTCAACTGCTCCTAACAGTCCATGTGTTAAAGGCTCAGCACCCAGGATGAAGCAGTGGGAGGCGGAACATGAAGAGGTGGGAGACAGGGGAAGGTCTCTAGGTCACGGGGGGTTGCCCCTGAAGGAGATGACGGGAACCTGATCCTTGCCTCCCCATTTTGCTTTCCTGTCACGCACTGAGTGGTTTTGCTGTGCCACATGTTCCTGCCAGGATGTGCTGTCTCACCCCACGTCCAAAGCAGCAAAGCCAACTAACCATGAACTAAAACTTCTAAGTCCATGAGTCAAATCAAACATTTTTTTTTTTTTGTTTATAAGTTGGATATCTGAGGGGTTTTGCTATAGCTACAGAAATCTTAACAACTCAGGAATCACTCCAAATGTTGTTAAGTATGAGATCACCTGGTAGTGTGTGTGTGGTATTTTTAAAATGTTAACCGGAAGCCAATATAGCTTTTATATCTGGAAAAGGACGAGAAGAATCTAATGCTATGATTCTACCTTTGAAAGTGAACAAAATCACATTGACACATGCAATTTGGTTTTGGTGGCATTGTGCAGGTATTAACCTGATGAGATTCACAGGTGAATTTTCTCCAGGTGAGCGTGACCCTGGCTTGTTTGTGACCCCATAGTGTGACCCCAGATGAAGCTCAGTTTCATCCCCATCCTCCCCTTTCTGGAGATCAGGATGCAACATCGCATGGATGAGGATTCTTTTCTAAATCTCATCACTTGAGGAAAACTGAAGTGAATCACATGTACCAAATGTGCCCCACAGAAAGGGCAAATTAAAAGCTGGATATTGCTTTTCCTGACAGTAACGGCAGCAGCGATGTGACATTTAGAACATGTCACTCAGCCCTTTCCCAATGTGACATAATCTTAAGTCTGTGAAATGCTTCCATTTGCTACCTGGAGATCTTGAACAAAGGAAAGAAAAGGGAGCAATTGCAGAACAGGAAGAATACTGGATATTCTTCTCAGGGGAACTGGGAGAATTTGGTTTGGGGAGAAAAGCTACCAACTAGAGCAGAAGTGTGGAGAGGAAGTAGCTCTCCTGTCACGACATAGATTCAGGAAGGACCATAAACATGTCACCCTTGGAAACCATGTGAATATGTAAACACCGTGCCGAGGGCACATGCCAGCGACCCACCAACATGCAAAGCCAATAGAAAAGTGTGGCCTGAAAGATAACCCAGCATAAAAACCCAGCTCCCTGGACGGAACCTCTGAGGTGACGGACACACCGGCAGGTCCCCACACCCCGACTTAGAAAGCAGGACATGCAGTCCTAGGTGGGTCAGCAAAGCTGTCAGAGATGCCACCTAAGCGCTGACTTTTACTTGGCCGTTTATTAATTACAGTCAGTTGAGCTGCGGTGCTTTATGGAAGCAGTAAGTAGTGACATTAAGGGTGTTCTCTGAGGCTGGAACATATCTTTCCCATTTGAATGAATTGGATCCTTTTTGGAATAGATTGGACTTATTTTGGGATGGACTGGATTCTTTTTGGAATCAAATCAACTCTTTGAAATGTTAAAGCATGTCTCCCTCTTCCCCTGGGTTTTCCTGTTGGCTCAGGCAGTGGGACTCTGCGCCCTGCACCTTCACCTACTCATTACATCACCGGGCACCACCACACAGGTCCCCTGCCCCTTCCCCTTGCTGGTCCAATATAACACAGCCACTCCCACCCCTCAGCTCCCTGCAGTGACCCTGTCTCCTTCTTTCATTCATCCTTGACTGGCAACTCTGTTAAGCACATTTCAAGAGTGTGTGTGTGTGTGTGTGTGTGTGTGTGAGAGAGAGAGAGAGAGAGAGAGAGAGAGAGAGAGAGAGAGAGAGAGAGAGAGAGAGGAGGGGGGAGGAGGTGAGGAAAAGAAAGCTCATGAACATTACCTTGGAAACAAATTGAAATAATAGCTGGTCGGAGAGTGGCCAGTTCCATGAAGACACAGTACAGTCGCGGGTAGTGGGAGGCTCCTTGAAATACGGTGGTCTGGAATGACCTTTGCAATGAAGGGACATCTGAGCTGACACCTAAATAACAGACTGGAGCAGGTCCTGGGACCATCCAAAAAAGGAGTGCTCTAGACAGAAGGAACAGGTGGTACAGACCCCAAGGTAAGAATGAACTTCAAGGATTGACAGGCACAAGGGCCAGCATGGCTGGAGTGCAGGGAGGGAGGGAGGGGTCTGGGATGGAGGTGGTGACATTGGTGGGTGAGAAGCCCAGGTTTGTCCATGAGCCCGGGAGGCTCCCCCAACCCCAGCTCCAGCTGCACGTGACATCTCCTCCATCCCAACAGCTGTTCTCTTGCATTATCATTGCTGACTTCCTTTCCCTACTGGTCTGTGAACTACAGAATATTATGCAGGAGATACTCAGAGAATTACTTGTTAAGGTCTGAACAAGCCACCTTTCCACTGGCATGTCCGATGGCCAGAGTCACCATAGTCATCAGGCTGAGAAGAGCCAGTGTCCCCACTGTCATATTGAAAACTCAATAAAAGTGCGTGCCCTTGAAACTCTATCCAATACTGGACCATGAATGTGCATGTTCTGGTTGCCGACTCTGTTACAGAACCCTTTCCCGGGGACCATGGGAAATGCTCAGCCACCCCTTAAGCTGCTTGCAAGCTCCTGCTACAGAATTTGCAGTGGGTCCTCCTCCCTCCACCTGGAAAGCCTGTAGGATCAGCTCTCCTCTCTCCAACTGGAGTTCTACATTAATTACCTCTCTCTGTCTGTCAGTCTGTCCTACTTTCTGTCCCACACTTGTGCATGCTTGTACGTGTGTGCACCCCACCCCTCGTTGCGCCCTCAGTTCTGGGCTTTGGAGTTTGACACACCAGGCCTAGGGTCTGGCCCTCCCACTGACAAACTCTGTGTTCCACAGCAAGTTAGTTAGTATTTCTGACTAAGTTTCTCTACCAACAAGGGAGGTGTTGATAAGTGCTCTTGAGTGGCGTTGCCCAGAGTCCCTAAGAGCTGCTGGATTGTCTACCCAACATCTGCAGCACAACGGGTAGAGACAGATGCCAGCTGCTCTTCCCTTGCCATGGGCTCTAGCTTTGTGGTGCCCCACTGTCCCTCTGCCATCAGGCAGGGAGAGTGTTTTGCAAATAGGGATGTCCCACCTCTCTCCCCTCCTCGGTATCCGTGGAAATTCTGGGCACCAACATCTATGCAGCTATACCGGGAATCTGACCTTGAAATCAAAGTTCATGTTAGCAAATGAGGTCATCCCATCTTGGGGCTCCTTGTGCAGACATGTCCCACAGTGCATCCTGTCATGATGAGAGAACTGTGCTAGTCCTCGGTCAACAGACAGGACAGAGAGAAAGCTTCCAGTCCCAAGTCTGTGCTGGGAACTAGGTCACATGAAATAGCAAAATAACAGACAGCCTGTAGCATTGTGCAATCTTCCAAGTGGCATGTCCTGGGGAAAATACTGTTTTGAATCAAACTGGGATTCATACGTAACTGCTATAAAACAAACAGCATGCGTGTGCTTACTGAAGTCAGAGGGGGCTCAAATATTGTAAAAGGAAATATGTGTTTAGAATAGAAGTGACAACCATGAAATCTCCTTAGCCCATGTACTCCCAAAAGTTGCTTTTTTTCCTTCTTTCCCAAATCCCTTCAATTTAATCAAGGAACAAATATATCAACATTGTGGGCTTTGTTTAAGTAACCTGCATGGTTTAAATCTTTGGATGCCAGAGGTACACAGGTGCACGTGTTGGAATTCCTCTCCTTTAAAATATTCACTCTTTATTTAATTAAATTCACTGAATGGCCGGGAGTCATCACATGGGAGTCTTTAATAAATTTCGAGAATAACGATTAATGTTTCTCTATTAACTTGAAGATTCATTTGCCTAAAACGTACATTCCGGTTAAGAGAAGACAGTATTCCACCCAGGATTGCCCCTTGAAGCAAAGTTTCACTCTATTGAAAAAAAAAAAAAAAAAAAAAAAAAGGGAATACAACTGGATAATTTACTATTTTAAAAGTAGAAAAAATTATGAATAAATTTATAAACTCAATGGTCCCAAGGGTCCTCCTAATGGAGATCAACTGACCTCTCAAACTGTCTAACCTGGGAAGACACAATGAAGATTCCATTGATTCTGTGGCTCCTTTCTTCCCCTGCCCCCTCCCATCACTTGGTTCCATGTCACATAAGTCAATACTGGGATGGATTAATCACATCCAGCTTTTAGATGGGCACTCCAGTTACAGTCTGTGGTTCTCCATTCATATGTGAATTGGAACATTAAATCACACACAGAGCTGGGCATGGTGGAACATGCCTATAATCCCAGGAGCTCTGGAGGCTGAGGGAGAGGGATCCCAAGTTTAAAGCCAGCATCAGCAACTTAGGGAGGCCCTGTCCATAAATAAAATACAATAAAAGGGCTGAGGATGTGGCTCAGTGGTTAAGTACCCCTGGGTCAATCCCAGGTACCAAAAAAAAAAAAAAAATCACAGCAGTTTGTACTTGAAATGTCTTTAACCATTTAACATGAAATAATGAGTTTCCTGGAAATGTTTTGTAAAAAAACTAAATTGCAAGATCATGGTTGTCACATCCTTAATTGATACTGCTAGGTACCTGGGAAGAGCAACTTCATCAGGGGGCTTAGTGCTGAGAGAAAGTTCTAGACCTCAGAGTGCTTGTGTTATTTGTTCTCCATTTCATTATGAACTAGTTTCTCTGTTCTCTCTAGGTAAAAGCAGCTTTGAAATGTTTTTCTTTGGTTCTAGATGCCTGCTCCTCTGAGTGCGGTGCCTGCCCCAGTAGTACCCGATCACTGGGAGCTGGTTTGAAATGAAGAACATCAGGCCATCCCAGGCTCAGAAAGCCAGAACCTTCACTTGAGCAAGGTTCTCAGATTAGTGATACGCACAATGAAATTGAGAAGCAAGGGTCTATCTAGATCCATAGTGACAGGATCCTAAGTGATGCTGTGTTCCTTCCCTAGCCCCCCTCCCGCAAAGTGATCTCTATGGAACAGATCTGGTCATATAATTCTCCTCCTTAAAAATGGAAAGTCCCCTTTGGTGACGTGGTCAACAGGGCCTCTGTCATCTGGCCCCTGGCCTCTACCTCTGCTCCTCTCCCCACCAATGCCTATTCTCTTGCACCCCTAGCCCTCCCTGCAGTCCACGGGTCTGTGCAGTATGGTACCCCAGGTCCCGTGTGGACTGAGATCAGTCCCGAGTGGGAAAAACACACTGGGTTTCCCAGGGGAAAAGGAGACCAAGTGTCTCTTAAGTTTTTATGCGGATGACACATTTGAAAGATCCTAGTTTAGATATGTATATGGCGGAGTCAAATACAGTATCAAAATTAATTTCAGCTGCTCCTTTTTGCTTTCTAAAGTGTGACTTCAAGAAAATTGAAAGCTGGGTCTATTTCTATGGGATAGGGCCTCTCTGTGCCCAGCACTTGCAGGCTTGCAATCTGTTTGGATGATTCCCTGGGTTTAAAATGACCCTCCATATGCTGTCTGCATGCAAATCCCTTCCACGGGCACATCCTTCCAGGACAAAGGAGGGTTGTCTCCACACTCCACTGCATGGTTATCAAGTGGTATCATAGTCATCAGTTAAGTTTGGTCTCTTGCTAGATGGATTGATCTAGAAGTTAAAGGAGAAGGCCTTCACATTTGAAGATCTACTATGTGTGAAGTGGGCTCGGCATTTTACAAAATGTCATGTTCCATCTGTTTTCATGAGTAGGCCAAGTGGGTTGAGGCTCAGAGAGGCTAACTTATTTTTCCAAGATCACACAGCTGCTAAATGACTGAACTAGGATTTGAGCCCAAGTCTCTGACATTAAACCGTACCCTTTCCACCTTATTTCTTTTTATAGTTTGATAATTAAGCATGGTGCCTAGCGTTTTGTTGGTTCATGATAAATGGCTCTTTGGGTTAAATTTATTTCTAGTTCACATGGGTCTCTACTTTATGCTTACTCAAATTACTAACTGCCATATGGCAGTTTGGGGGGAGGTTTTGGGAAAGTGATAATGACTAATTGGAAATTTCAATTACTTATCAAAGAAATTGGAAGCATAGGCAGATCTCAGAGAGTCTGATTTTCTCTTCTCCTTTGGAAAATAGTGTTAATGGCTGAGACACCCCTGAGTGTGGGAAAGCATAAATCTTAGGTTGCCTACCACTAAGTTAACTTTTAAAAGTCTCTCTTCCTTTCTGAGTTTTGGTTTCTTCAATATAATCAGAGTTTGGAGCATTAGGTATCTTCCAGCCAGAAGATGCACAAATATCTTGTTTGCTCCATATTTTATTTTGCCTTTCAAATCATGAAGCATAAAGAGACGTCATTTATTAAATTTTCCTTTGGTTCACTTGACACACAAAAAGGGTTCAGAAAAAGACACAAGGGCAGAAATCCTGCAAAACCCTGTTTCCCAAATAGCTTTCTTCAAAGAACACCAATGAGGAAAAAAAAATAACATGACGACTCTGAATGAAGGAAACATGAAATAAAACATGATATAAAAATCTTGCAGTTGCAAGATTTTATAACCCAATAAAACTCAAGGATCAGACCTCATGGGAATGGTTGCCAATTTTCACATAAGGAAACACTTGCCATATGTTCAATTTTGATTCTGAAACATTCATGAAATACAGACTTAGTAATCTCCTATCGGCGTACTTGAGAAACACAGCAGCAAAAAATGAAAAAAAAAAAAAAAAACCATGAGTGTGAAGGCTACCTGATCATTATCCTTTCATTTTTCTTTTTCCACATGGGGTGGGGATTGATGATGACCTTAGAGGGAAGAATACATCTGTGAAGAAAAAAATTAAAATGACAAATCTCAAACCAACTTGTCTGAGAGCAAGCAGATTCCAAAATCCAAGCAATGCCTGTAAGAGAAACATGCTCTAAATAGCAAGCACGTAGGTGTAGTCAAGATGGAAACACTTCAGAATTCCTTTGATGAGCGCTCCTTAAAAAAAAAAAAAAAAAAAAGGCTTTATTTAAAGCACCGGCATTGAGGGAATATAAACCTTCAAGAATCCCCAGCTCTTTTTAACATCACGAAACCCTGACTTCCATTTTAATGGGATTGAAGATGCCTCTGAGTCCGAAAGAATCCCAAGCCAAATTATATTTTCAGGATTCTGAACACAAATTGGGAACCCATGACCACCACAAACTGGTTTGTTTTTCTAAGACACGAACAACAGTGAAACTTTCACAGCCATGGATGACCTAGGATGCAGACATACACAGGATGCTTGTAGCATTGTGGATTTCTGGGTGATGAGAACTATTCTGTTTAATTTTTCTTTCTCAGGACCATGTCAGGACTCTTCATTTTCTTAATTCTAACCACAATCTATCAATTCCATCGATATCTAAGCAACTACAGATGTGAACATATACACACACGTACACACACACCTATGTGTACTTTCATACATGTACATCAGTGCATGCATGTCTATTAATGCCTCCTTTGGGTCTTGGCTTAAGTGTTGCACATCAGAGAGGTCTTCCTGGATCACCCTTTATTAAATAGCCTCCACCCACCTTCATCCATTATTTTCTCTCCGCCTTGCTCTATTTTAACCCATGGTGCTTACCTTACCTGTGTATTATGAAACATATTATGTATTTACTGTGTGCTTTGTCCACTGTGATGTACCCTCCCACTGAACAAAGAGGGTTTTTTTTTCCTGCCTTGTTCACTGCCACACCTAGAATAGAATCTGGACAGAGATGTGGTCAGCAGGCATTCCTTAAAAGGACAGACCTTTAGCAGCTGCTTGTTTTTGGGTGGAGGGAGCTGGACTGGTCATCTACTCAGACGATGTCATAGTTTTCTTTAGTCTTCCGAATAAAGGTTGTGACTCTGGTGCATTATCCTCTCCCATGTAGCAGCGGGTCTCAGAGTGGAGAAGGCTTCAAGAGCAGCCTGCCCGTGCACTCTGCCCTGCCACCTCCTCCCTCTGACTCTGCGCTAAGGTTACTGGGTGTGCACCTGGTTTCTTCACTGCCACTTCAAGACACCATGCTCAGACATCACTGTGCCGCTGCTCTGCCCAGGTCACTTTATTTGTTTTTTTAAACTATTTTTTATACCTTTATTTTATTTCTTCTTATGTGGTGCTGAGGATGGAACCAAGCGCCTAAGGCACGTGCTAGGCAAGCGCTCTACGGCTGAGCCACAAGCCAGCCCAAGGTCCCTTTATTTGTAGAACGAGATCAGTGGTGATATGCTGGGGTCTTATATCAGGATATTTGAGTTGCTCTAGTTCCTTAAATATATTCCTTCTTTCCATGGAGTGAACAGGAGCAAGTATCTCAGGGACCTTCTGAGAAGGCTGCAACTGAACATCTTAGGTAAACGGCTGGAGTCCGAGGTTGTCCGGGTCCTGTTCAATACAACAGCTGTACATCCTCTGGAAGGTTCCGCCTATTCCCCCTTCTCCCTCTGCATACAGGGCAGTCATTTGCCTTTCTGTGTTCCCAAAGCGCTGTGTGTATTACATGGTACAGAATTGCTTACATCACTGTTTGTCCCTATCCCAAAACCTCTCTGTGCAGCCCAGTGCAAGACACAGATAGTGTTCAATAAAAGTGTGTGGAATGACTGTTGAATCAGATGTCTGTTGTGTTTTTCTGGTCATCATGTAGTTCATTTAGTCCTCCTTCTTTTGATCACAGCCCACTGATATTAAAGGGAGGGCTTGATCTTTTCCTACTTGACCTAGCTTTAATAGAACTGTCAATCAAGTTGTTTCACTCTCTCCTGGTCGAGGTGACCCAGCTAGACCAATCAGAGCTCTCAAGTTTGAAATTGCAAACTTGAACTCATAAACTCATGATTTAGCCTGATGGTAGGCTCCTGAGGAGATGGATTCCTATTTTTTTTTTTTCTAAAACCTAGTTCTCCATTTACCTCTAGGTTTTTTTGATCCATCCCATGCACTTCCATTAATACCGCATTTTTCATAAGTCACCCATAGTTAGTCTCTGTTCACTCCTTCTGGAAATATTTACTGGGCACAGACTCAACCGTCTTTATCACTATATAAAACAGACAACTGATCTTGGTCTTATGGGCCCATATTTTATCAGAGAGACACATGATGAGAAAGATAAAATTAAGGGTGCTGGGCACTGGGGTCGTGCCTCTGTAAACAGGGTGGGCAGAGGCGGCCTGATCAAGGTGACATTTAAGCAAGAACTTGAGGGAAGAGGGAGTGAGTCAGGAGATCCCTGGGGTCAAGCACTCCAGGCACAGGGAGCAGTCGGTGACGAGGCTGGAAGTCACAGGCGTCCCAGATGTGTTCGAAAGAGGAGCTCATTGTGATGACATCGGTGTGAGCGCATGGGACAATTCTAGGAAAAGCCACCAGAGAGACCATCAGAATCCCAGGTCATGAATGGCCTTGTAGGTCATTGTCAAGATTTGGGCTTTTACTCCCCAGTGAACCTGGGAACTGGTAAAGGGGTTTACACAGAGGAGTCGTATGACCTGCCTTTCGTATAAGAAGGACCTTCTGGTTTCTGTTTGACAACAGATTTTTTTAATGGGAAAACATAGAAACGGGGACTTATTCAGAGGCTGTTGAATAAATCAGGTGAATCGTGATGGTGTGAACGGGAGTGGCAAGATGCAGTCAGAAATACTTAAGGAATAGCCCAACAGGACTTCCAGATGTCCGCGGTGAGGACCGGCAGGAATTGCTCTACAGCTTTAGCCTAAGCAACCAGAAGGATGGAGCAGCCCCCAACGGGGTGGGCGAGGCTGAGGATAGAGGAAGTGCTAGTGGGGAGACGAGGAGCAGAGTTTTGGATGTAAGTTGGGCATTTAAGTCAGAAAGTCAGATATGTGAGTGCAAGGCCTGGAACAGGGATCTGGACTAAAGTATAAATTTGGGAGTTCTCTCTGCAAAGATGATGCTTAAAATCATGATAACAGAGATCACCAAGGGAGTTGGTGTGGATAGAGGAGAGGAGAGGGCAAAGGACCCAGCCCTGAGATACCCCAGTATTAAATGATCAGAGTCAGGACAAGGGCTATGAAAGAGACTAGGAATAGGTAATAGATGGCTCTGGGGGAAACCAAGAGAAGAGACTCTCCTGGAAGCCAGACACGGGAGGAAAGTCCACCAGTGTGGTGGAGAGACATGTCTATGGGGCCAAATTTGCTGACAGACCAACTAACATGAGGGTTGGCAACTGACCTTCAAAGTCAACAGCAGGGAAGCCATTCATTCGTGGTCTCAGGCAGCATGAAGGCAGGCGGGGTAAAGACACAAGCAAGGCGACTCAAGAAGAGAGAAGAGAAAAACCAGAAACTACAAGCTCTAACAAAGAACCAAGAAAGGTGGTTGGAATCTTCCAACCGACTCAGGTGGCCAAATGCCAGACAGATGCTCATTCTCCTTGCATGATTTCTTCCTTTCTCTTCCAAGCTTTCTTCTCCAGTTCCTATCTTCCTTTCAGAGTCCAACTCCTATTACTCCTCTTGTCTCTGCATATTTGCTTTTGCATTTTTCCCTCCAGGCCTGCAGTTCAGCACTTAATCAAATTGTGTCTCTCATTATTTCTCTACTCTTCTCTTGTGTGTCTTATCTCCCCGCAAAATTATGAGCTCTCTTGGAGGAGGCAGAAACCATGTTTTAGATTTCTTTTCTATTCTTACAAGTGACTTCCAGGATATTAAGCATACAATGGGCAGCCGGTGAGGCCTGGGCCACTGTCAGATTGATTCATATTGTCAGCTAGTGTAATTAATTTCTCACTTTATTAATATTTTGAAAGGTAAGAATAATAACTATTATGAAATTCACATTGGGATCTTGGGCATCTAAAAGTCAGCAGAGTGTACTAAGGGGAAATAAAGCTTCAAAGAAAATTAGAGACCAATATACTCTTGATGAATTGATTCTCATTTATTGTGTTTCCTTCCTCTCCAGCACCCAAGCCATCCTCATTAATGACAGGTGACTTTGCATACTGTTGCTAAGTCATTCAAAAGTCCTGGAAATTACTCTGATAAGGTGATATTCCCTTCTCGTCGGGGGCCTCTAGATTTTCATTTCTGCAAAGCCAAGCCTTTATCTGCTAAATATGCAAACTGGAAATATCACCACTAGTTATATGATTATATGGGTTGATGTCCCAGGGAGCTCGGGAGGAAGCACTGGATTTTGGGGGGCTCTGCTTCCTTTGCTTTGCTTGCCTGAGCCTACTATTGGTGGGGTCACATTCCCCCTGAGTCCCAGGCTCAGGCCAGGCGGAGGTTGCTGCCATGGTCTTTGCAGTCAGCCCCCTTTAGACACTGATTCTGGCCTAGGGGGGTCACACTGGGGAGAACGTCACTGTTGGTAAGGGCCCTGGGACCTCATCAAGACCCTAGCCTCAGCCTGCCAGAATCTTCCCAGGAGCAGGGCTGTGATTTAACTTTTGACTCAACCTGACCCAGCAATTGGTTCTGAGCAGCCTCTGTCCACCTGTTAGGGGAGCCAAGCTATAAACCAGAGCCATGACCTTTTCTCCATGACCTTCCCAACCTTTGTATAAAGGGAAGTTGGAAGAAACTCCCAGAATGTATCTCCAACTGTTCCTTGGATCTGTGTTCTGGGAAGCCATTGCTCAGGACACGTGGGGATTGCTCCAGTCTTGGTCTCGAATAGACAGAAGCCTTCCCCTCCCCATCCACAGGGATGCTTCCCAAGACCTCCAGCAGATGCCTGAGATGATGAACGTACTGAACCCCACACAGATGTTTTTTGACTTCCAATGGGGTCCCATCCCCACAGATTCATTGTAAGTTGAAAGTGCATTTAACGCACCTAGCCCACCCACGGTTACATATATTTTTACACCATTGTAAAGATGAAAAATCCAAAGTCAACTCATTGTTAGGCAAATGACCGTGTGTGTAGCCTCTACACGCATACCTATGATAAAATTTAGTTTATATTTTAGGTACAGGATACGATTAGTAACAGCTAATAATAAAATAGAACAATTATAACAAATTACTGTAATAAAAATAGTTTAAAACATATGAATTGCTTTTTCTGGAATTTTCCATTTACTATATTTGGATCATGATTGACCAAGGCTAACTAACTGTAATCACAAAGTGCAAAGCTACAGATAAGGGGGACACCTGTCTGAGACTTGTGGCACTATAGACCCTTCTGCCTGGGGTATTCAAGTCAAGGCAAGATTTTGGTGTCTTTTTCAAAGGAAGTAATTTGTCTATGAGGAAAGTTTAAGTGGGTAGCACTGCAGTAAGTATTCATAATTCTCATGCTTTATGCCTGCTTTTAATCTCACACCTACTTAATCCTAATCAATAAAAAATAACAGTGATAATGATACCTTATATCTAAAAAAGGGAACTCTTATGGGCAGAATCTAAGGTCAGCATCAACCCACTCAACCTCATGTTCCGTCCTGTCACAATCTCATCAGCTGTCAAGAGGGAATGATGTCTAAATTCCCTTCTCTTCCAATACTCTGTAAGAAGTGTCCATTCAAATCATCGCTTTTGCCCAGAATGCTCCTGACTTGCAATTGCCTCGTTAATTTAAACATTCTTCTTTGTAGTACAAGAAGCCCTTGACTTGCAATGGTTCTACTTAACGATCCTTTGACTCCATTGTGGTGCAAAGCCCGTGGGCTGTTGATAAGTGGTCCTGTCCTCTCTGGTGATGCTGGGCCCCCACTAAGCCTGGCGATCACCAGGGGAGACCACCACATAATACAGCTCCACCCAGCAAGATTGTTCCACGGGTTAGGGGTGTAAAAGCAGGCTTAATGCAAGATTTTTAACTTATGATGGGTTTATCAGGACCAACCTCATCATAAGCTGAGGAGCATCTGTGTCTCACTCACGTATCAACAGTTCATATCTTAGCTTCTCTGAACTTATATTAAACTTATAAACTTGCTACCGTCAGTGATTTAGCTGGGGAGTCACACACGTGTAGTTTCACGGGTAGAATATTTTCATGCCTGTGGTTCATGGTTGTTACTGGGGCTCGGCCAAGTGGTTCCAACTTAGAAGAAACCGTCAGAATGACCCTCCTACCGAGATGGAAGATGTGGGCACTAGGGAGAGTGGCTCTTGTGCTCCTGAAGAAGCTGTCATTTCAAACTCAACTCAAAACAGCAATTTCCAGATGTCCAGCTTCCCTGACACTTAAGCCCTTCACGTAGCACGGGAGAGGAGCCTGGCAGCTGTTTATCCTCTGAGAACCTGCACCTCTGCACAGACGCTCACAAGTCACTTTTCAAGAAGGAAGAGTTGAGGTTTTTCCTTCTACTCTTTCTTCCTTGGGGACTGACTTCTGAATCTGGGGACGACACTACAGCCTGGACTGTATCAATCCACATAGTTGATGCTTTGAAATGATGGCTGACAAATATCAGAATTTGGACTAGGAATTATCTTCCTATCCAAAAGAGTCACCTTGGGAAGCTATAAATTAATTATTATGCTGGACACACACACACACACACACATACACACACACACATACACACACACACAACACACACACACACACACACACACACACACACACGAAGCAGCGACGCTCCTGGTTTTGTTTGCCATCAGTTTATGAGTAGCGTGAGAACCCCAGCATGGGGAAGTTACGTCAGGTTCATTCCACGGTCTTTCCTATTCCCATTCCCCTCCCTTCCCGCCATTCACCTTTCTCTAATCCACTGAACTCTACGCTTCCCCTCCCAAATCCGACATGACTTTCCTACCTACACAGATGAGTACACTCCAGTCAATCTCTACATCATGTATGTCCACAGACTGGGATCTTAATCTGAATAAGCTACACTCCATGCTTGCATAAATATGTCCAAATAGATTCTACTGCCCTGCATAACTAGAAAGGACAAAAAAAAGGACAAGAGACCCAGTGTGGGGAAGGTGTGGGCTGGGAGTGGTGAGTGGAAGAAGGGAGGTTGGATACGATCGATAGGTGCTACGTGCATTATGAAATACGACACTCAACAATGTTAATTTGTACAATCAAATGTATTAACTAAAAAAAGAAAGAGCCAGCCATGTTTCTTTTCATCTGTATGTCGTATTATAATAAGACACCACAGGCCCTGTAGACGATGATCACAGAGGCCCCTCTTTCCCAGGGATGGAGCCCCTCCAGCCACCATGTAAATAAATTTGAGCATCAGCAGGCAGAGGGAGCAAGGGCTGTAAGCCATGACCTGTGGCTCTGAGTCTCAAAAGACTATGTACGCTGTCAGGAACACAGCACAGTGCTGGACCTTGACAGGCTCTTCATCAAGAAAGAATTCCCTTTAGGAATGGCAGACCAATGTCAGCAATGGGGTGAGTCCAACTGTGAACACACTCCACTACCAGACATTAAGTTTGCACCTAATAAATACTTTTAAATGAATGAATAAGTTAAAAAAGACTTGAATCACTAATAAAATGTAATACAAATAATATAACGTTATGTGTAATATATGTAGGTATAATATATATCTAGAAATAATAGTATGTAATATTAGTTTAGTATATGAGATATACTATGTATAGTATGTATATACACTATACTATACTATATATACACTATACTATACTATATATACTACATACTTTATATAATACAATATTACATATAGTATATTAATATATTAGCATAGCATACTATATTATATACGTAATAATATAGCATAGTGGTGTATGTGATATAGCATATGTAATAATAGCATGTAAAATGTATATAATGTAATACAAACAAATAAATAAAACCATTCTGGCAAAGAAAACCCAGTTTGTTCTCAACAACATGTGTTAGAGGGTGCCTGGTGCCTGGGAGACAGGCCTGCTCTAAGAACCTATTCTGTAAACATCCAGTTCCTAACACTCTTCTTAGTTTTGTTTTGTAGAGAGACTTGATGCAACACATTGCAAAAATATCTTTGTTTTAACACAAAAGAAGAAACCTGAATCTGTACTCCCCTCCATTCAGCAGCCAGGCTAGCCTGTCTGTAGCATCAAATTAACCCTTGAATTACTTCAATATCTTGCCACAAGACATCCAGGCAGAAGACGGAACTCTTGTCTCTAGTTTCCTTCCTGAGCAAGGTGGAAAACACACTTCCCACCTTTCTGGGTCAATCTCATACATACCTTCCTACTTTTTCCTTACGTAACAGCTCTGCTGTAGATGGGAATGGAGACAAAGGACTGTGGATACAGCCACCTCTCTATGTGATAACAGTTCAAGCAGTTGTAGACAGTGAGGGTCTGTATGTTTGTGTCAGTTAAACGAATTGCCATTTTATTACAGATATGTCCTGCATTTCTTCTTAGAGTTTCAACTCCCAGGAGCAGCTTAATTTTTCTTTTTTCTTTCTCTCTCTTTTATACATGTATGTGTGCAGACCTATGTATGTATATTAATAGATGTCTGTGTGTGTATATACATATCTATGTGTATCATCATGCATGTGTGAATATATTTATATATCATCATGCATAAGCATGTGAGCTTATACAGGTGTGTATATATCATCATGTATTTGTATGTGTATGATTTCTGGCACTTCTATAAAGACTACCAAACAAATACAAAACTAATTGACCTTGGGTTTATCTTCCCTTCCTCTGAATTACCAAAAGCTCCTTGAGGCTGAAAGATGCTAGTCTGGAACCCACTCTCGATGTGCCTACGAAAGCCTGGCGCACAGGAAGGCACTCTGTATACACAACATTGAAAAAACCCAGGTGGCTTGGACTGTAGCTAATTAAGTTTAAGGACAAGTTAAACAGTCATCTCACTGTCCTAGGAACATATTCCCTGTGCCTTAGTCACCTAATATCACACCTCAACTGTCATTGGGGTCCACATGTTACCCAAAAGGAGCAAAAACATATGTCAATAATAAACAACTTGATAATTATGTGTTATCAAATACAATTCCTATACTTGCAGCCAATGCTAATCCCAGGTGGGCTTTTTAAAATGTGAACCATTTGACCCATCACAGATTCAGTATATTCCTAGTCACCTGCCAGGACGCACAAGGACCACAACAAAAGAAGCAGAGCACTTGCTGCAGGGCCCACCACCCCCTGCAGTCAATGTAGGGAGACACCACCACTTGACTTGTGACTTGTGACCGGAAGCCAGGGTTCTGACATTCTATCAGTACCTCACCAGTAATGCAACCTCAGCCAGCCGCCCTTCATTTTTCTTCATTGGCTCAGATATTCACCTAAGTCAGGTGAACTGGAAACTTTGACTTCATCTTGCCTAAGTCACGGCCATACTAAATACGGGGCCAGGGCTCCCAAGGAAGATTCCTAGCTGAGCACTGTAAATATCTGGCTCCAGAAATGATCCAGGTCAAGAACAAATCCTTCATCTCTTTTCTCCTCTCAATCTCCCAGCTGAGTTTCCAGCTGAATGTATATTTTATTTAAAAAAAAAAAAGGTACTAATGCATGGAGCTAAAGAATATCATGTTAAGCAAAATAAGCCAATCCCCCCAAACCAAGGGCCACATGTTTTCTCTAATATGCAAATGCTAATTCACAATAAGGTGTGGGGTAGGGCACTAGAGAAGAGTGTTATCTTAGATTAGGTAGAGGAAGTGAGGGATGGGAGGGGATGTTGGGATAGGAAAGATAGTTGAACCAAACAGACATTATTACTTTATGTATAAATGCGACTGCATGACCCATGGGATTCTAAAAATACACTCAGAAAAATGAGAAGTTATATCCCACCTAAGTATGATATATCAAAGTGCATAAATGCATCCTACTATCATGTATAACTAATTAAATTGAATTTTTAAAAAATTTAAAAATAGGCACTAAAATAATTACCATGTGGACTGAATAATTCTTCTTTTTTTGAGATTTACATGGCCCCTCATTTCCTATCACTTAGGGTCCCACCCAGAAGCCTTATTTTCTATATCTCTGTTACTCTGCCTAATTAATAGTAGTCCTGTTTTAAAATTCTGCTGCTGGCCTCTGTCTAGATCCTTCTAGCATCCTAAAGGGTGAACCTGCTTCCTTTTAGTTCCTGCTACTTGTCATTACTACTTTTCTCCTAATGACTCCATGTACCCTCACAATCCAAGCTCATGAAAGGTTAAATACCTGATTTAAAGATTCACGTGAAACAATTCGTGCTTTTTGTCAATATTTTTGTGGAATACCTTAGCCACGTCCTCAGTCTTACAAATCTATACTTAAACATTACAGCATTAGAAACCCAAGATGACCATGTCTGGCCCCTGAGAAGCCCCGCCTCCTCACAGTCTGGCATGATACAGGAAGTGTCAATCATGGTACTTGCCCACCCAGGGCACCCTCTTGGAGTGTTGTCCCACCCATGGGTCCTGCTAAGAAAAGCAGCCCCATCCATGACCTTGTCTAGAAGTGTGTGTTCTGGGCCATGTTCAAACCTCCAGAACTAATGATTGGACGCGGAAGGGGACCCTTAGGGTGCCCAGAAACCTATGAGATGACAGTTCAACAGATGCTTGGCCCCAGGAGAGTTGACATTAATTTGTTAAGACAGTTGCCTTCTTTTACTTGGGGATTTTGAAAGGACAATTTTGAAATAAACAGTGATTAGTGAGAGAAGAATACGAAGTGACCACTCTACCCATCTCTCTCCAGGAGGAAGTAGGGGTGGCCAGCAGAGGAGCCCTGGAGGAAAGGCTCAGGAGCACCCTGCTGCAGAAGGGGCAGTGCGACGGGGAAGCAGGACCAGGCCCTGGGCACCTACCACGGGGGCTTGGGGACAGGGACCTCGGACACCATGCAGTACCTGCTGTCTGGGGCCATGCTTTTCATGGATTAGGAGACCAAATTGAATGCTGTTCCTTCCAAATGAGAAACCTAGCTAACAGTGGACATTCCTTGTTGGTGTTGTTCTTTTTAGATATAGATGACAGCAGAGTGTAGTTTGACATGTCATACGTACATGGAGTATAACTTCCTACCCTTGTGGTTGTACATGATGTGGAGTCTCACGGGTCGTGTATTCATATATGAACACAGGAAAGTTCTGTCCCATTCATTCTACTGTCTTTCCCATTCCCATCCCCTCCTTTCCCTTCATTCCCCTTTGTCTAATCCAATGAACTTCTAGTGTCTCCTCCAACCCCAACTTATTGTATATTAGCATCCACATATCTGAGAAAACATTTGGCCTTTGGTTTTTGGAGATTGGCTTATTTCACTTAGCATGACATTCTCCAGATCCATCCATTTACTGGCAAATGTCATAATTTCATTCTTCTTCATGACTGTGTGTATATATCACATTTTCTTTATCCTTTCATCTGTTGAAGGGCACCTAGACAGGCTCCATAGTTTAGCTATTGTGAATTGAGCTACTATAAACATTGATGTGGATGCATCACTAAAGTATGCTGATTTTAAGTCCATTGGGAACAATGGATGTTCTTAATGAAAATGTTCTTTCAAACAGGAAAACCATAGAACATTTATAGGCCTGCTTGGAAAATAGCCTGCCAAGCATTTGAAGTCCCTGATTCGAAATGACTTTGTCACAAGACGCTCATGTATGCGATGCATATTAGTCCGTTTTTCTGTTGCTATAACAAATACCAGAGGCTACATAATTTATAAGGAAAAGAGGTTTATTTCATCTACAGTTTGAAAGGCTGAAAGTCCAAGATCAGGCAGCCCCATCCGCTTAACTTCTGGTGAGAGACAATGGGCTACATCACAACATGGAGGGAGAGAAAAGGGAGCTAACCAGGTACAGAGGGGCCAAGCACGTAGGGTGGCCTCATGTCATAACAACCTGCTCTTGTGAGTCCAACTCACTCTACAAGACCAGCTTGAATCCCTTCAGCTGCAGCCCCCCAAGCCCTAATTGCATTCCGCCAGGCCCCCCTCTTCCGTGTTCCACCACCTCATCACTGCCACACTGGAGCCCAAACTATCAGCACCCAGCCCTCTGGGGACACACTCAAACCACATCCAAGTCATGGCAGGATGGAAGGAAACTTGGTAACTGGAGACCCTTGTGGACGCTGACAGTAGGCACACAGAGCTCTGGGTTCTCTCAAGTTACCATAGAACAGGGCTCTCCATGAACCAGAATCATCCCAGATCCAGGACAGGGAGAAGAAGTGAGGGGATCCTCAGCACATGGAGCCTATGTGAAGAACTCATTCATTTCCACCCTCCAGATCCCCTGTCCCAGGGCAGAGAGTGACATGGAACAAGCCATCCCTGCCTGCATTGGGAAGAATTCCAGCTCCGCCCAAGGAACCGCACCAGCAGCCTGAGTGCCCCACTGCGCAAAGGGTCCTCAGCAGCTCCTCCTGTAATTACAGGGGAGGAGCAGAAATCTCTCTCTCCCCTCAGTCTTGGCCCCAGTTCCTCTGTCCTCCAAGACCGTCCATCCCAAAAGAGAGACAGGGAGGAAGCATGGGGTAGGTTTGTGGTCCAGGATTCCCGAGGTTATCCATTCGAGGGTTACACATGTGTTTAGAGTTTGGGGATCACTTTCTGAAGCCGTGTTTAGGTTCCTTTTCCAGCTGACCCACAGGCATCTTTGAATGAAGGCACTCAAATCCCAGGCGGGCTGCTCACAAAGCACCTGACTTGCTGGTGCAGAGGAGTCGTTGCGCATGCCTAAGAGAGGGATGTTAGGGCTGAAGACAAGGCTGAGACTCCTTAGGTAAGACTGCTCCGAGTGCTCTATTGCTTTTGCAGGAGTCTGGCAAAAGATTTACTGCTTGATAAATGACCATAATCCACTAAGTAAAATTGCCTATGAATAATTCTGCTGGGTTTGGAGCTTAGAGGAGAGAGGATTTACTATTTAAGCTCACAATCGCATAACAGCAATTATCTGTTTCTGTATGTCAGGACCTGGTCCTCATGTATGAAGCTGCCTCTGCAGAATGCTTGGTATGCACACACAAGAAATGAAATGGCTTCTCTTGTCTCTCTGTCTCTCTGTCTCTCTGTCTCTCTGTCTCTCTCTCTCTCTCTCTCTCTCTCACACACACACACACACACCCACACACGCACACACACACACTCACACACACACGAATGCTTTCACAGCTTCATCTTCCAGATGCGTTTTATTAGTCACATACCTGTCAAAGGTTTACAAATTTCAACAACAATAACGATCCCACTAAAATAGAGCCAGGTTGCTGAGACCCTAAATTTTCCTAACGTCCTGGTTTTAACCTGCAGGCTTCGTTCAGCATTTCCTGCCACAGCTTCTTGATAAATCGGTCTCTTTCCCTCTGGGCTCCAGTGACGTGTGAACACTGGTGGACTTTATCAAGGACTCGCACATTTAGAAATAACCTGTATGTAGCAATATTTAAGTTAGCAGCATTACATAATTCTCCATGATGTATTTCTATTTGAGATACTTTCTATAAATGAAAGAACTTTATTCAAATTAAGCTATAATAAGAATACATATGCATATATATGTATATGTGTCTGCACTGCTGCTGAGGCACACAGCCACAGCAGGTAGGAAAAGCATTTCTTTCTAGTCCCTATCACATAAGGACATGGCCTTTTCAATAATACAAATTAATCAAGAAAGGGTCAGAGGACTTGGAGTTTGACCATTTGATGAATCATATCACATGAAAGAAAATGGGAAGAATGCAAAGAAATTAGGGGAAATAAGTGGAAAAGAAACTCATGGGTCAAAGGTGTCTTTTATTTAATAAGAGGCCACCAAGAATAGTTACCCCAGGGAAACTGCAAGGAGCATCTCCCAATGCAACTGCTTTAATTAAGTGGAGTAAATATGACACCACACAGAGGTTTAACTTAGCTAATGAGTCAATTTGAGAGTCTGATTTTCTTTTTTTAAAAAAATGAAATGAAGAAGAGGAAATTTGCTTTGTTCACTTTTTGAATATACTGGCTCTGCCATGTACAGTTGTGCAGGTTGTCATAGCAGCGGGGCACTGAGCCAAGGGGCAAATAGGGCTTAGGTCCCATCTGGACCCAGTGGCTCAACCATGAGCCCTGGCTTCAGGCTACATCTGCTGGGAGGGAGGCCTTTTTCTAATTCGCACAAAGACACAATATGGATCATTAGTGGGCCTGCAATATACTATGTAACAAAATCAAACTGTACACCCAAATGTTTGATGATAAATCCCAAGAATAACTGAAGACTTTACTCTCATATATATAGTCACGCTGAAATCAAAAGCACCGTTGCCATAGCAGGCCACACTCTACTTGCAGTTTGAGTGGTAATTTAATCTTGTACAAATGACATGTTTTGCCACATTAAGTTAGTTTTGTTAACCTGATTTTAATTGCCTCTGTAGCTTGCATTTGATTGTTAATTTGTTTTGATTTTTATGGTTGTCCAAGGGCTCTGAGAGCAAGGAGGTTTTCACCTGGTTTACATATGGACACATTTAATATGTTTGTTCTGTTGCATACACACATAACAAAAATAATTGAAGTAGATTCCAGGGGTCTAATTGTGTGTGTGTGTGTGTTTGTGTGTGTCTGTGTGTGTGTACTTTTAGGGGCAGGTATTGGGATTGAACGCAGGGGTGCTTTGCTACTAACCTACAAAGCTACATCCCCAGACCTATTTATTTATTTATATATTTGCTCATTTATAGATAGGATTTCACTAAGTTGCTTAGGGCCTCACTAAGTTGCTGAGGCTGGCCTTAAACTTGTGATCTTCCTGCTTTAGGCTTCTGAGTTGGATAATTTTATATAAATCATATATTTTATATATTATTTTAATATATATTTTTAAATTATATATTTATAAAATATATAAGAAATATATATTTTTAGTAATATAATATTATATAATTTTATAATACATATATGTATAATTTTTTGCTTTTTTTTTTTTTTTTTTTTGGCCGTGCTAGAGATCAAACCCAGGGCCTTGAGTACACTGAGCATGTGCTGTACCATGGAGCTGTACCAGCCTGTTTATCTTTAAAAAGGATCCACACATGACTCAGTCTTGAGAATTCCCCCAGAGCTCCCACACCACACCCACACCCTGTGAACTGAGATGGCAGAATGATTATGAAAAGTCATCCCCTCCCTGTGCGTACGCCAGTCTTAGCTGAGGGCTCAACCGCGCCTTCCTATTACCCTTCAGATGCCTGGAAATACCGTGTTGAATACTGGAGGAAAACGTTCCAGTGTTCCTCGATTCTTGGCCATTTCCATCAGTGAATGGATTTAAGTAGAAATGCCATGTGTGTGCCCTGCATGTCCTTATGGGGACACCCGAAAGTGTCTCACCTTGAAAATGAGTGTTTTTACTCAACTAGGAAGGGGGAAGACTGATCTGGGAGCTTCCTATAGCCACTGTCACCCTGACTCTGGGAAAGTGTGGGTCCAAGCTTCTTATTTTCAGTGTATTAAAGATGGCATTTAATAATAGGATACCTTGTGTAAGATTCCTAACTAGTCTTCTTTTAAAATGATCCAAGAATTTGTTTCAATATTCTTCTACCATTAGCCATCTTATTTCCTCAATCTGTGAGTGAGCAGGATGAAAAAGTAAATATTAGTTCTGTAACTAGTACTTGCTCTTAAGTTAGGGATGGTGAGTATGAATGATTGATTAAAAATAAAAGCAAACTTTAAAATAACACACTCAAATTTTGTTTGAATAGCTCTTAATAGGTGGGTGGGATTTAACTTGAATATGTAGAACTGCAAATGTTAATGTGGAGCAGCATGTTTATATATAGATAGATAGATAGATAGATAGATAGATAGATAGATAGATATAGACAGATGGATGGATCCAACTTGGAAGTCTGAGGCATGAGGTTCACAACTTTGAGGCCAGCCTCAGCAACTTAGTGAGGCCCTAAGCAACTTAGTGAAATCCCACCTATAAATAAGCAAATACATAAATAAATAAATAGGTCTGGGGATGTATGCTTTTAGGTTAGTGGTAAAGCACCCCTAGTTTCAGTCCCCAATACCTGCCCCTAAAAGTACGTACGTAGCATGCACACACACACACATACACACACACACACACACACACACAATTAGACCTCTGGAATTGTCTGATTCTAACCAACAGGAGGCACTTCTGATTTGTCCCTGGAAATAGAGTCTACCTCTGCCCAGTGACAATGGCTGTGTGGTATTCTGCAAAGCCAAGTGGAAATCTTTGTGGAATGGTGACTTGCTTATTGCCAGAAACAGTAGTGTGAGCTGTGGGTGTTATTTAGTACCTACTTTATTCTAATCCTAACTTTACAGAATCAGCTTTTCCAGTAGAAGTAGAAAGATTGTTTTCTTATTCTGAACAAACTTAAATTTGCAAATGGTAATGAGAAGTGTGTTAAGACAACAGAGGAAATTCTCACTTTTTTCTTCATTCTTTAAGTAAACAAGGAAAAGAAAAATAAGGCCAGTGTTGGCTGCAGAATCAAGACTTTCCATGTGGATGGGAATGTGTAAAATTTTTTAAAATTCAATTACATGCAATTAAAAAAATCTCATTGATAGCCCAAAGATACAGAAAAACACGTTTGGTTAAAATATTGCTTCTGCATGATAAAGAGAACAGATCTTCAGAGAGTATTTTTTTTTAAGTTTAAAATATCACCTGAGTGTGCCAGCTAATGTAACTCTTAAAACTGTAAGATCTATCAGAACAGAGAACATGATTATGTTGCTGATCATCATCTTTCTATCTTCAGGCACAATGTCTGGCAGAGAGAAAGCACTTAACAAGTGATTATTGAATCAGGTAATTATTTTTAGCTAATTAGTTTTAACAGTTTTTATGTATATAATTAACAAATGGTTTCCTGCCTGTGGAATCTATGGAGATGGTTGGTAATATCTTCGATCAGATATGGAGGTTTGTGGACCTGAAAGTACAGTTTGTTCTAGTCAGAACTATTGGCAGGAGGGAATCTTGGACTCTCAGATCCTCAAATACCAAGCTTCTAAAAAATTTACCCAAGTTAGAGGAAAAGAAAACCACCTGCTCCTAGATTCCCATATGTACAAGTTATTTCGTTCCATTTTGCATCTCACATGAATTTGTATATTTTCTCCACCACAATGGAATTAAAAAAAACATGATATTAAATTTTATTTTGTCACTTGGCAATCAAAAATAAATAAAATATCCCAGGATGAGCCTTTATCATCTTAAAACAAATTTAGAATGGGAGCAGAACTATGTCATCACATTAGGCCCATGATTAACGAGTTCAGTGAATGGAAACAGATTCGTGTTCTCAGACTGTATTTACTACATGACTAGTTAGCTGTGTGGCAACAGATGGCAAGATCCAACTTCTCCAAATAATTAAAAAAAAAAAAAACAGCAGAGATATTTATTTTAACCATTTTTCCATGGGATGTGCTATTTTGTTAGGGGCGTTTTTTGAGAGTATAACATTTATTATTATAGGGTTATAATAATACGAACTTCTTTATTTGAAATGTTTAATGAAGTGTGATAAGGAGTATGTGTCCCTGGGTTTTATGGCTTAGAGGTAAAATGTCCTCCAAAAGCTCATGTGTGAGACAATGCAGGAATGTTCAGAGCTGAAATGATTCCATTAGAAGAGCCTTGACCTAATTAGTAGATTAATCCACTGATAGGGGTTAAGTGGGTGGTAACTGTAGGCAGGTAGGGTGTAGCTGGAGGTGGGTCACTGGAGGCACAGCTTTTTATTTTTATTTTTATATTTTGTCTCTGGTGAGTGGAGCTCTCTCTCTGTTTCCGGCGTTCCGTGTCCTGAGTTGCTTTCCTCTGCCTCACCCTTCGGCCATGATGTCCTCCCTCACCTCCAGCTAAGAACTCTGGAGTCGGCTGACCACCGATGGAACCTCTGAAACCATGAGCCAAAATAAATGTCCTCTTCTAAGTTGTTCTTGTCAGGCATTTTGGTCACAGTGACAAAAACATAACTGAAACACTGGGTCATTGATTAATGTGTGAAGAAGATTAAGGGAGATAGGTTTGTCTTGGGAAGAGCAGACAGGGGGGCACCGAGCACCATTCCCGCTCATCCTTCCTTCTCACAGGCTCCTCTGGCCAGAAGGCCCTGAGAGGCACCTGCTGCACGCTCCTCCTCTGCATTCCACATGTGGGAAGTCATCTTGCAAAGACAATAGAAAGTCCTGGTCCCTCAGCTCTGCACATGCTGCAGAAGTGACTTGGAAACTGTTTAGGGACACTTTACAGTCATGCACTACTTAATGGCAGGGACTTGTTTTGAGAAGTACTTTGTTACGTGATTTTGTTACGGTGCAAACATCCTAGAGTACACAAGCCTAGAAGGTCTATCCTACCTACCAATGCTATATGGTAGAGTCTACTGCTGCTGAGACCAGGGTGAACAAAACAGTCTGCGATTAAATCAAGCATAAAGAAAGATGTTGCAATCAGGAGTCATGGTCAGTGTGAGACCCAGGAGGCTGCTGCCTGCATGCGCATTGTTTTATAGTAAAATTTTCTTATAAGAAGATCATTCTAATGATTAAAACCATTTATCATCATTATCAAGTATTATGCATGGTCCATACCTGCATGTGTTCTACTTTTATAAATGACTGGCAGCCCAGAGGGTCTGTTACTCCTGTGTTACTACAGACATTTGAGCAGTGCTATGTACTATGAGGCTGTGATGGCTACAATGTCATTAGGCAAGGGGAACTTATCAGCTTCATCACAATCTTATGGGACCACCATTTCCTATATGGTCTGTCATTGACCAAGGTGTCATTATGGGGAGCACGACTTTCATTGGAAATGGCTTTGCCTCTTAGGAACTAAAGTGGATCAGACACCAAGAACCCCATCTCTGCTAATAACCTCCAGTGAAAGCAGACTACAGTACTAGGTCTGCAGTACAGTGTTTGCAGGTGTCGTGTGATTGAAACATTCTGTAGATATTTCAAGGCTCAAAGAAATGACTGGCATGAATATATTCAAATGTATCCAGGTTATGGTTTATATATATTTCCTCTGAAGCATCAGGGAAGTGCAATATAGGCCTCTGGTTCTCCAGGAGTTAATGATGCAGGTGGGAACATAAGATGTGAGAGCACTCTGCAAACTGTGGGAGCCTAGGCAACCATCATCCATGAATATGATATAGTAAGATAGTTAATAACACCAAAAATAGCTGTCAGAGTGCCATAAAGAGTACTTCCAATACAAAAATACATTTCTGCCTCAGTTGGGTCAAACACCATTGCCTCATATTTTAAACTGTGAACAGTCTTGGACCTTTCACTTGAAGACCTTTCTTTTTACCCCCGGCCCCAGGCCTTTCTCTTGTCTTGGACTTCTAGCCGCACACTATAGATTATAGCATGAAAGACCTAAGGACAAATTTTTAGAGGCAATTGTTTCTTTGTGTGCATTTAGATTATATTTTTCTGGGCAGTAAATTTTAATGATCTAATCAATTAACCAATCACTACAAAAGGTCCATCCAAGCCTACAGTCAACAATGATATAAAAGGGAAAAATGGGCTCACAAAACAAAGAGATTTCTATTTCTGACTCTTAGGATGGGAGAATATTGAATATTTTTGTTGAAGTTTGATATTTTTAAGCATTATATGAGGAGCAGATATTCTGGAAAAATGAAATGTCCATGTGGTTTTAAAGATTTTTTTTTTTTAAATGCCAAGTTGATTCCTGAAGGAAATATTCACAGCTCAGAGATTATGAGATTTGTGAAATCTGAGGTTTTATATTAGAATGGAGAAAGGTTTTTAACTGACAGCTTCCTGGTTCTGTTGCCCATAGTTTTGGGGGTTAGTTTGAAATATGGTGTTTTTCAAATACCTGGTCTAAAGCAAAATGACAAAATGAGTAAAATTGCACTTTCTATCTCTTTGGGAAGGTGATAAATTATTTTAAGTCTCAAAAACATACTAGTGAATGAGGTGAGGTGAGATGGTACAAATTTTAGCAGAGTTGCAAGTTAACTGGGGGAAAACATAAACATTTGTCACATTACTCTTAAGAGACTGAGCTGATGCAGAATAGAACGTCCCCAGGACCACTCACCACAGGTGGAAATTTCAGTTGCTGCACCCTTTAAGAAACCTAGGCATGAAATGGAGTTTTAGCTGAAATAACCGGTCTTTTCCTAAGTGGAGACTGAAAGTTATTCTTTGCAGTGCCGGGTACAGGCAAAGCAAGTGGTCTACCACTGAGCTACACCCCCAGCCCTGAACACCTTTCACTTCAGAAAAATGTGAACAGAAACCACTGCATATAATTGACAATTTCCAAACTCCTGGTAAAGAGATGTCTGCTGTGCGTTTAATCAGTTCACCAAAGTTATCTTATTCTTTTCACTATTTTAAAGGGCATATTTTCTTATGTAAAGGTCTCACTATTTTCACATATCCGTGTTGAATTTTTATATATAAATGTCTGGAGATCCCACTGGATTTGGTGAACATTAGCATTAAACAAGGAAATTGAAGACGGAATCCATTTGCTATGATCTGCAATCATTCCTAACACTTTTTCTGAGTTTAAATAACACATCCTAGGGCAAACAGAAATTTTAAACATGGACTATTGCGTTTTGTCTGTCATGCTTTACCTGATATGAATTCACATGGAGCTTTCAATTTAAGAGCAATGGCAAGGGTGGTGCTTTTGATCAGTAAATCATTGTCTGGGAAGAGTTGATTTCATGTTGAAGCCCAGTTAGTTTATTTGCTTGGTGTTTGAGAATGATAAAACCCACCCCAAGCACCAGTTACCACTGCCCCAAAGGAAAAAAAAAAACAAAACCCAACCAAAGGATAACATGTGGTCCAAACACTGTGGTAGAAAAGATGTGACTTTACAGATGAACGTCAGAGAAAGGGCACTTGCAGAAGTGGGCATAAAATGTCTTGTAGCACTTGAAAATAAATCTCAATAAAAGAAAATCCCCAGGGAAAGAGGCTCATTGTCCATTGAAGCCCAATAGTTTTTATAGATCCACCACTGCTAGCTAACTTAAGAAAAATCCCTTTTCTCTCCTTATGAAATGTGCCCGTGCACATATTTGTAAATGCAATAGACATTTGGAACTGGCACGCATACAATTAACGTTGTTTGAATAATTCCATGACAAAAATGAACATGTGGACACGCACGTCCTGTTGGCTTCTGGAATGTGCCCAGTTCTGCAGGGAGCAGGGCCTCTTCTTCGGGGAGCATGTAAACTAAGCAGGGAAATCAGATTAGCCACACATCTGTGCAGAACCTCCCTGATACGTGTCCCACTCTAGTTAGGGAATGTGGGACCGGACACCTTGAAAGCCAGTGTCTTTGAGTGATATTTTGGTGCTGGGGCTGGAACTCAGGGTCTGCTGCATGCTAGGCAAGTCTCTGCCACTGAGCTACAGCCCAAGCCCTGTGAAACCAAATCGCCTCCGTTTTCTCACCTCCGTTCATTCCTCTACTTGCTGCGACTGAGCTTCTACCACTTGACTAAAAGAATCCGTGATAAAATCACTGTTTTCTCTCTGACAAATAAAAGCAACATGGTTTAGTCCTCCTGGCCAGTCTGCTGTTCGGCCCTGCTGGCCCTTCCGGCTCCCTGGATGGCCCTGTCCCCCTTGCCTGGCTCTTCTCACCTCAGCTGCCACTTGGCTCCACCTCTCCGCAGCCCTCTGCTGTGGATGCTCCTTTACGAGTCCCTTGCCAATCCTCCTCCATCTCTCCCCATGGTCTCCCCACATTAGGCTTCCTGACATTGTCATGACATGGCAAATATTGACAAGAATGGTATTTTAAGTACAGTAGGGTAAAATGATAGGCCCAGTGATACCTGGGGGCAGCTGGGCTGAGAACCTGAGCTGGCCTTGTTGGGCCATTCTGAGGTGGTAAAGGGATCCAAGCATCTGCACAACACAATCCACTGATGATACTGAACAGGAACCCTTGACCAGGAGATAGTGCCCGTGTCTGATTTCAGTAAATATGAAGGATTTCCCCAAGTTCCTAACCTGTGTATTCAAAACTTACTGGATCCTTCCCTAGAATGCCACGCCCAAGTCCACCTGCCAGGGTATGAGCTCAGTCATTTGTCTGGTGAATATCTGTCTCGTCCTCTGTTCCCTGAACAGAGAATCCTCCACCTACCCTGTTGGCCAAGGTAGAAAATGGCAGATCATCCTTCCCTCCCCCTCATCCCTCACAGTCAGTTGATGATGAGGTCCTGGCCGTTCTACTTCTTAAACAAAGATGAAGCTGTATTTCCCTGCCTCCCTGGTAAGACTGTTGTCCTTCATCTTCCTCATTCTGCCATCATGAGCTTCTTGAAGCCAACACCCACGAGTCCCTGCCTTGTCCTGTATAATTTTCTCTCATCTGTATCATTTCCTGCTCCTACAATATGCTTCAGTCCCACCAGTTTTCTTGCTCTTTGTTTTGCCTTCACACCTACACACACACACACATCCCTCATTCCTGAAGCTCTACCTTAGCACCACCTTCACCCAAAGCCACACTAGATCCTGAAACTCTGCTTGGTGGCCCGCCATCGTGTTCTGCCCTCCAAGTACAAAGGGCTTCTAGAACTGGGGCACTCCATCATGTTCCCTTCCACAGCATCCTCCTCCCCATCTGTGCACCCCAAGGTAGACGTATCTTTGTATCTCCATGGCCACTCTGGTGCTCTGAAGATCACATGCAGATATTTCTAAAGAAGCACATATAAAACCTGCTGAACCAGGGGACCTACATGCCAGATGCCTCTTTGTGCACAGTTTCTTCTAACGACAGTGCCCTCAGTTCATGAAACCCTTCCCCCGGGCCCCTCCAAACATGATATATCCTAGGGAAATACGCTACCTATCCCTGGAGAATCAGACCAAGTGTCCTCCTTTCTACAGTCCCCAACGCTCCCAGGCAGGGCTGGTCCCTTCATTCTGCGTGCGCTGGTCCTTTATCAGTACCTCGACTATGTTACCATCTACTTGAAATCCCTCTGCCCAACCAGGATCAGGTCCTAAGGATGAGGGGCATGCTCATCTGCTTTTGTTTCCCCAATATCTAGCACATGGTCTGGGCACAGGAGATGCTAAACAGATGTATGTTGTGAAATAGATGGATTCACACCTGGTTCCATTGTTACCGCTCCGGGATAACTGTGCAGGCACTTTCAGAGTCCCCATGCGATTCGAGGACACAGCAAACAGGCTCTCCAAATGAAAGGGCAAAAGGGCCTGGAGTCTTTACTGACTCATCCCCTGCTTCCCACGCCTTTTGACATTTCAAACCGCATCATCATTCCGAGCAGTTAGATTTACATGTGACTAAACACTGGCATATCCCATCTTTTACCTGCCTACTTTACCCCATAAGTTGAATTGCCTCAGAAAGACTTGAAGCTGCCTCGTCACAGCCTGAACTATGCGTGGGACAGGTTACTTCAGCCAAGGTTCCACCCAGGGAGCTAAAGAGGGTTGTGCTCTGAGCTTCTAAGCAGACCTGTGTCAAAGGGGGACCAAAGTGAGAACATGGACTCACGGAGGGATCTGGTGGCTGAGCCAGCTGGCTCTTGAGTCTGTCTGCAGTTCTTTTCTCAGCAGGCACGGAGCCTCTGCAGCTCATTAGCATCCTGGGCTGACTGGGCTAGCCCTCCCTTCTCATAACACCGGCGAACATTCCAGAGTGCTTGCTGTGTACCCCGAACCAAGCTGAGAACTTTATACACGTTGCCTTATCTCATCCTCACAACTGTGAATCTGACATGATTATGATCCCCCGGTTTTCCAGGAGGAAGCAAGACAAAAGGACCATCCACAAACTCTGTACTTAGTGAAGCTGCAGGTGGGATGCTCAAGCCCTCTGGGCTGCATTCCTTAGCTTGTGGTCTAACCACGACTCCAACCCAAACTGAGACTGGAACTCATGCCTGTCTCAAAAAGGAAAAGAAAATGTAAAAGCACATTATTTTGCCCCTTCCTACTAATTCATCCTACCATGACCTTAAAGGAGGTAAAATCTGGACTTTCTTCCCAGGATCTGTTGCCCCAGAGGGGTTTGATAGAACCTAAGATCTGTTCCCTGAAAAGGGTTTGATGGTGCTCAATTGTCCCAAAGATATTGGTGTACCTAGTCACAACCAGCTGGTCAAAATCAAGCCATTCTAGTTCTCAATTAACAAATCAAATTGTCTCAAGGAGCCAGGTGTTACTTTCTACACCCAAGAAAAATGCCAGGCCCATTGTGCAATAACATTTAGGCTAAAAACCTCTAAGAATCTCCACTTGGTTTCATGTGTTTAGATAGAATATGCTTATGTAACACAGACAGGGTTTATTTATGCCTTTACAGTTTGTCACGTTTGCTGGAATTCTCCATCTTAGGCCATTTCCTTAATTAATCTCTAATTCTGAATCTATTTATGCTTTCTGTCACATCAGAGTACCTGGAAATAACTTGAAGAGTTTTGACCTACATCAAAAAGGCAATTTTTTTTAATTATCATTCAGTATCTTTAAACCCTGTGCATAAATGCAAAATTCAGATTTGGTTTCTCCACACATGCACATGTCATCCTTCATGACTGTCCTCTGGTCACATTTTCAAAGAGACAGTAAAGAACTTGAAGGAGCTTGTTCACATCTCCCGTAGCATGTCGAGTGCTCACCTGGGACCTTTGTTTCATCTGTGGCTGCATTAACTATGAGTCAGGAGCTATTCAGAAAATAATCAAACAAAATATTTCTTTACATTGCTTTAAAAAAGCGTGTAGAATGAAATTGACCAAATTATGCTCTGTGCATGTCTGAATGTATCACAATGGATTTCAATTTTATGTAAAAGTATAATTCACCAGTTAAAAAAAATAAATCAATAGAAGGAAGACCAATAAAGTAGGGGTAAGGGGTTAGGGGAGGAAGGAGAGGGAAAGAGGTAGTACCGGGATTAGAATGGAGCAAATGATGTTATATTCATTCAGGAATACGTCATGATGAACCCCCAAATATTCGCTAATAATATAAAATACAGGCACATGAAAATATTATACAAGAATTTTTAAAAACTCATGTGATCTGTGGAAAATGAAATATAATTTAAGACGCTCCCTTTGGAAGGTCTACATATCAGAACTCTCTAAGTTCTGATATAGTCAAACAGTTGTGCTGAGGAGAAAAGGCAGGGAGGATTCTAAAGAGCTATTGATAGCTTGCTTCAAGATACATCTGCCCAGCTGGCAAGGCTGGCACGGTGACACTGTAAATGACTCACCATCTACTTGATTGAAACTGTATTCCAAACAGAGTTGATGTATTATGGTGGCTTTAGTTGGGATATGTGGAAATGCTGCATAATATGTTGGAATGCTGACCACCTTGAACTTATTATTGAATAGACTGAAAAAAGCAATTCACTTTATCTTCATAAATGTCCCAAACACAATGTAAGGTAATAAAATATTTCCTATGAAAAATGTTTAAGCATCTCTGGGTCATATAAATTTATATCTGCTCTAAAGATGGAAACATTTTCAATAGATGTGCTTGCCATCCTTCACCCTAGCCATATTGATGTTCCCATTTAAAATAATAGAAAAGCACTCCTGAGTTTACCTATCAATGCATTCTTAGATCCTTTGAAGTCAGTAAACACTTGAATGTTGTCAAATTAAATTGATTGGCCAAGCAAAACCATTTTGATGCTTTTCCTTCAATATTGTTTGCAGCAAAACAAAACAAAGAAACAAACAAAAAATGCTTGAAGTACTTACATGTACACTTAGTGATTATAGTATGTCTACCATATCGCCATCTCAACTGTGAGGGACGCAGTGGTGTCTGATAAATGTTTCAAACTGGCTAATGGATGGTAGTGTGTGCTCATTCCTATAGTGTAAAAACTCCCTCCATGACCCGCTTCAAGATACCAAGGTGATGGCTCCCATCATGAAGTTGGAAAGAATATACCCGGAGGGCTCTTGTGAACTTGCAAGAGTGGGCTCCGTCACACCCCAGAACCGAGGTACTGTTAAGCATTAGATTCTGAGAAGTTCTCCTTCGTTTTCTCTTTCTCTTCTTTAGGGACCACTTAGCTCTGTGGTCATTTGCAAGATGTGCTCATTAAAATAGACAATCTCTAAGCTCTCTTTTAATTCAGTTCTTTAAATATTGAAATAATTTTCCTACTCTTAATCTTAAGGCAGCCTGAGTATGCCAGCAGAATTAAAGAAAAATTCTATTTAGTTCAAGTTCAGAGTCTAATGATTTGGAGATGAAGGATGACCTTGGGTGGTAGAGTCCATTATTTCAATCGTAGTAAATTTATTTTATATAACTTAGGTATGATTTTTAGAAATATGTCAACTGGGAGGTTCCCTTGAATTTGTCACCATGGTGTCAATTCTTAGAGTGCATCTCAAAAAGAAAACACTGCAGGTAAATGAAGGGAAACACACTATGGTATGTCACACAGTACCTGCTTAATCTCTATTTCTGCATTTTCAAAATGGGTAAAGTCAAAACCATCCCTATTTCCAAAGCACAGAAGATGTGACATCTGGTCTTCTTTGCAAGATCTGCACTCTAAATCTTTCTTCACAACTCTGGGAACCACTTGGGAGGAGACCATGAGCTGAATAAACGTAGGAGAGCTAATTACCACCTTTACCTTTACTTTACCATCGCAAGTGACACCGCAGCTATAATATAAAGAGTAAAAATCAACACCAGCCTTTCCACATTCTTTAGGACCCAAACACAAACGGTATGAGAACATCAGGTCTCTGAATGCTTTCTCAGTATGGAGGGGGCTGAAAACGTGGATACAACAATGCTGAGGCCTGACCAGTGTCTACCTAGCTCCACGCTTCTGCATAAGAATACTGTCTGAAGGAATAAGGGCCAGGCACCTGGCTGTCTGCAGACGTCACTAGATGATGAGAAAGAGCTCCAACAAGTCTGCTACAAGGAAGGAATGACAGCCAGTGGTCACGGCTCTTGCCCATTCCTTCCCTCCACAGGTACTATTCGAGCATCCGATATAGGCCATGCCCCGGACCAGCCAAGAGGAAGGGCGAACAAAGCAAATATGGCTCCTTCCCTTGGAAAAGGAATCCGTCCTCTGTTTGATGTTGTGTCTAGTGATAGATTTAGTTGTTTATGAAACTGTCAAATTGGGTTAGTATATAGCAGCCTTTGATGAATGTTTGCTAGATTGATAATTAATGCCACGACTCACAATAAAGACAGTACATCCTCTTTACCTTAAAATATGTCCAGGTTTTTATAACAGGTTTATGGGTAATCTAACTAAATAATTGTCATTGTGATATAGCATCAAGATTTTAGGTTAATAACCGAACTAAGCCTGTTTCTTGCTCGAGCTGTTGGAAAGATACTTACTATAAGCACCTACTACATCAGGTACTTCACTGTATGTCTCCTTTTCATGCAGTTCTCTCAAGTCTGAGATATGAGCATATTTATTTTATAGGCAAGTAAGATGAAGTTCAGAAAGATAATCAGCTTGCCAGGTGTGGTGGCACACATCTGTAATCCCAGCTGCTCGGGAGGCTGAGACACGAGGATCATGAATTCAAAGCCAGCCTCAGCAACTTAGCCAGGGTCTAAGCAACTCAAGGAGACCCTGTCTCTAAATAAAATATATAAAAAGAGGGAGGGGGCCTGAGGATGTGGCTCAGTGGTTAAGCCTCCCTTCAATCCCTGGTCAAAAAAAAAAAAAAAAGATAATCAACGTGCCCTAAAATGGCTGGATAGAGTCTGAATTCAAACAGGTCTGTAACACAAATCCACCTTTGTCTTTACTTCATCCACAAAGCTTCCCTGGGCCACCAAAGGATCAGACAATCATTTCACCTTTACCAGACCAGAGCAACTCACAGATGAGATGATGATCTAGGCATTTCCCTCCTCCTAGCCATGATGGTATGCTGAAAATCAGTGGGAGCCTCAATTCCTGAGGACGACTAGAGCTCTGCCTTGTACCTCCACACACTTTTTGCATCCCTTGGCTGTTCAGCCTCTAGACCTTCACCACGGAGAAGCATTTTATGCAAACACTCGGCAGAGCCAGGAGTGCGAGAAGAGAAACGACAAGAAACTAACCTTGTCCAGTGTTCTGTGACTCGGGGCAGAAAACCAATTGAACCTCAGCAAGAGATTTACAGAAACTACGGATTTGAGGGGGAAATTAACATTTTTTATGAACCCACATATATGACTTCATTATTTTTCCTTAAGTCACCAAAGAGCACGCATGAAACCAGTTATAATTTAGAAAAGACACTAGAATGAGCGTAAGATTTCTTGTGGCTACGGCACCGTATTTGAGCTTTTCAGAAAGTGACAGAAAATAAAGTCCTCTAAGAACCAGAAATACTAAAGAAAATGACACTAGCTGTAATACACCCCAGTGTGGCTGGGTCTACTTGCTCGATTGTGGAGAGCGCACTACGGAGTCAATCAATATGCTAGTAGCCTTACATGCCTCTCATTGTCGTCCACCTCTGAATGACAGGTCTTGGCTTCAGGAAAGCTTTCCTTCAACCATTAACATCTACTCTATATTTTGTCTTCTTCTTTGCCTTTTTATTATAAACCATGTGATTACAAAAACAGTATTGCCATTTCAACCTGTGTGGGATAACAAATTAGTCATAATATCTTCTGATTGTAGTTTTGGTATAAAACTAAAAGAGATCACGTCTTTCACAATTGGGACTTTCCCCCCAGTGGTTTATTTTATTAATTACTAACAAACAATGAGTTTTTGTTGTATTCTTAGGTTCCTCTCTGCCACTCACCACCAAAGTTCTCAGTTAACAAAGTACTGTGATGATTGAATTTAATCACCAACTAATATTTTTAGCTGGATCATGTACAATTTTGTGCAAGTAAAGTCAATGAGATATTGAGTGTATATTCTTGTTTGCATACCAAGGACTGGCTTAGAGGTTTATTTTTAGGGCACAACACCTATCACAAGGGAAGTTGGCGACATGGTAATAAGACCGCATTGAAGTTACCCTTGATTGAGTGATTACCCTGGCCTTTTTTGTGTTGGCTAAATTCAGTTATTGTTTCCTTTCCGCCTCAATATTTCCACTTCACTGTCTGCAATATGTGGAATCAGGCAGCTATAGGACGCAGATCCCAGCAGCTATAACTCTGCTGAATTGCTCTTATAATTGGGTTTATGAAAGCACTGTGCAGATGATGTATTTCTTTACGAGGCAGCTTTGCAAGAGAATTTGTTCATACAGATCATCTTATATGAGTATAACCCAGAGGCCAATGAAGTGACTTTAAGGTTGACTTGAGCTTACTCTGGCTTGACCTAGGATTATCTTTAAGGATGTTTCCTGCAGGAGAAACACACCCCATTGATTCAGTTACTATTCTCTGATCCAAGTGGTGGCACAGTTTGACTCAGACTTTGGTGGACAAGAAAAACAAAAATAAATCTTTTATTTCTATAAATAAAATTTTTTCAAGCTACCCCAAAGATACTACTACCTGACCTACAGATGCAAACATATAGATCAAATTTGAAAAACAAAGATTTTTTTCAAATCAAGCCAACTACAAACCAAGCTTGATGGTATAAGCTGGCAAAGCTGACTGGTTGCTTCATAACATGGGCAGGATTTTTGTGGTGAGGATTGATTGGTACGTGGAGTGCAGAGACCACCTTTGGCTAAACCTCAGAAACCACACTAATGATTTATTCCCGTGTATATAAAATAAACTTCTTTCAAGGGAAATTAAAGGAAAACTATGTAGCGCATTTTACTACTTGCAAAAATATTTAGTCATTGTGAGATTTTGCACAACTGTAATAAAGCAATGAGCATCTAATTTGTTCAAAATCCATGAATCAAGTGTTTTTTTTACATCAACTATAGAAAAATGCGTGCATGAGAATCATGGGAATGTTAGATTCTATATCACAGGGAACCAGTGATAAACCAGAATTTGGTGGGGTCTGTGTTATCGATCAGAGCTTCAGGCCCAGAGAGTAGGCTGAAAATTTTAGTTTGCTTTATGAATGAAATCCATAGTTTAGCAGACTCCAGGCTATAAAACCCAAAGACAAAATAAGAAAATAAATAAGCAAAATTCCCATCACACATAATTTTGTTTCTGCCTGTCCTATTTCAACCCAACAATGTTAACATGGAGAAACCGATTCTAGAACTGTTTCTTATACGCGGGGCAGCCTGCAGAAGTCCCTTTCTTATTGAAAGTGTTGCTTCGTAGCTGATTACAGTCAGCCTCGAGATCAGATGCAGCAAGGATGTTGCTGGAAGGTGGTATGGTGCCAGGTGGAGTGAGGCTGGGCTTGCCCTGAGAAGTTAAAAATTTCTGCGACTCAAAAGCGCTTAGTAAAATTCAAGCACATGGTCTCTTGGTGCTAGTAATATTCCAAGGAGACCATATTAAGCACAATGATAAAAATTGATAGCAGAATCATGAACCTGGCCTCAGTTTATAGTTTGGCAAGTGCTGTGTTCAGCCTATTTGATGTACTAGGGTGTGCTGAGTTTGGGGCTGTGGCAAAGGCAACACTTTGGGGAGGATTAGTCTATTTTTTACATTTTCATTCCTATGTCTTCTTTTCTCCAGTGTTAGGCGTGAATTCTGTCTCAGTCACCCACATCACACCTGTTTCTGGCCTTTGTACAGCACTGGATTGTTGGCCAAGTGTGTTCGCGCTTGGTTCTCAAAGAAACAGTGACACTTAGGCAGAGTGACAGCCACATACTACCGGCTTGGCAGTATGAATGAAAATGATTCAGTTCTTATGTGGTAGACGGGGTTTAGGAACCAGCAAATCTCCAGACCCATCACAACACTGTGTCTGTTATTTAGAAAGAAGAAGAGGATCCTGTGACCTTTGCAAAGGTAAGAAGCTGTGGTTTGGGATGCGCTCACCTGACCTACAGAAATGGCCCCTTCCACTGAAAAGCTGAGTTCTCTCTCACCGGCCTCCTCCTTGATTTCCCTCTCTTTTCCCCCCTGTGTGTCTTACTCTGCTCTTTCAACCTCTTAAAACTCGACAATCTCCTCCAAATTCAGAAGGTGGCTGGAATTTCCAGTGGGTTTCCCTCAGGTCCACATGACCTATTGCAAGAGATTTTCAAGGCTGATCTACTCAACTTCAGAGGATAGACTACTCACGAAAATCGCTCTGATTTTCAGAGTCCAAGAGTGGATTTCTTTCTCATTTTGGTCTTCGTATATGTATTCCATAGTCCAAGCAAGAAGGATTCAATAATGGTGAAATTTAACCCCACGAAGACTGACTCCTTATGTGTGAATTTCTGATCTGTACCCCATGTGATCGTCTGCTTCTAGGAGTCAGATGGTCCCCACCAGAAGGGCATCGTTCTGTAAAATCATCTTGAAGGACAGGACGAAAATGAAGCAGGAAAGAGAAACATAATGGACCTCATTCTCCACTTCGTGCTAAGGAGTCCACCTTCCCACCATGCCAGGCGCTAGTTTGGGTTTCATGTTCATTACATTATTTGTTCTTAAAAAAAAAAAATCCATAGAGTCACCATCATTTATCCCATTTCACAGGAGAGAACACTGAGGCAGGGGGAGGTTGGTGTTGGTATAATGACAAACACAATCCACAGCCTGCTTTATATTATTTTTTTTCCTTTCAACTTTAAAAGAAATTAAAATGTTTTTGTGGGCTTCTAGGAATATCCTGAACAGGGCTCTGTGCCTATGATGCCTTGGGGTAAGAAAGTCCCAAATGTAAAATTGGTAAAATTAAAAATAGGATTCTTCTCTTTCACCTTAAATTCGTGTCCAGATGAGAGAATGGATTTGCCACACTCATTCAGTGGGAATGTTTTTTGCAAATAGTTTTTCCTGAGAAATAGCCCTTAGAAAACCACCAATTAAGTGATGTTTTTTCAGACCATGGGTTGTAAAATCACTCACAATTAAAATATATTAGAATGCCTGGAGTGGGAATGGATGGGATAGGATAATATGGAAACACCAGAGTATATCTGCACCTTGTTAGGGTTTTCGGGGGAAGTTCCATTCCAATTATAAATACATACATATGCTAATGTGGGGTGATAAAAAGTATATTTCTTACAGTCAGCTCCAGCCCCCAATTTTTAAAAATACTATTAGGACACATTCCCATTTCCGTCTTTTCCTTTTCTTCAGCTACATTCAGATTGAATTGCGATCTCAGGACAAAGCCAGTCACATTAGTAATCTTACTCTCTTGAGTAAATCATGGCCACCAGGAACATAGGCTTCGAAGTCATATAAAACATGACAGTTCTTCCTCTTGTTAGTTGTAATTTGCTAAGTTATTTAACTTCTCTGCAACTGAGTTTTCATGTGGATAAAATAAGGAGGACAATAATAATTATGGCAATCTCCTAGGGTCATTGTGAGAAATAAATGAACAAATGCTTAGCAAGCCCTTGGCCCAGAAGTGTAGTAACTACTCTCTGTCCACTGAATGTTCTCTATATAACAACTCAAATATTCATTTCTAGGCCAGACCTCATTTTATCCATCTACTCCCTCCACTAAATGTCTAGTGCACATACCACACTTGGCACGTCTGTCCTAGAACTCCTGACCATTCCGCCAGACCCCAGATGGCCTTTCTGTCCTTCCAGTTACTCAGGTCAAGCTTTGAAGTACTCCTGGCTCTTCTTCTCTCCCAGGCACATGTAGTCCATCCAGAAAATCTACTGGCCAGACCTTCAAAACATATGGGTTCCGACCACTTCCCAGGGCTTCTGCAGGATCATGCTGGGGAGCCACCATTGTTTCTCTGGTTTTCTAGAATAGCCTCCAAACTGGCTATCCTGCTTCCTCACTGCCCCGCCATAGCCAATTCTTAACATAACAACCCCAGCGATCCCTTAAAACCTAGCAGGGCTTAAACTCCTGCACTACTCTGCGCTTCACCAAGAGTGAGGTCAAGGTCTTTGCAATGGCTTATTGGACCCTGCATGGTGGGATCCCTGCTCCCTGTCCACTCTCCCCTCTTGCTTCACCTGCTCCTCTCCAGCCAGCCTGGGCTCCTTACCATGCCTGGAACGCTGGGTATAGATCCTTTATCTTTGCCTTTCCTCAGCCCTCTCCGCACCCCAACCCACACTGACATTGTCCATTCTTTCACCTGTGATGAAGAGCCTGGATAAAACTGTTTCTCCATGCTGCTAATCCTGTAACCCACTTTTCTTTTTGCTTCTACATACCTCAATCTCTTAGTCTGCTTTATTCATTTTGGCCTTAACACATTAATTTAGAGCATATTATATAATTTACTTACCTATTCAGTTTGAGCATCCTTAATCTGAAAAACTACAAATCCAAAATGCTTCAAAATCTAAAAATTTTTGTGCACCATCAACTTTATAGAGAATTTTGGATTTCAGCTTTTTCAGTTTAGGAATACTCTAAAGTCTAGGCAAATAGCAAAAATACAAAAAATCCAAAATCTGAAACATTTCTGGGTCCTAATCATTTTGGATAAGGGATACTCCACCTTTATATTCTTCATTACCCATAATCCATTTTTAGAAATTAAAATTCATGAGATTAAGATGTTATTTGTGGCACACCTATAATCTCAGTGGCTTGGGAGGCTGAGGCAGGAGGATCTTGAGTTCAAAGCCAGCCTCAGCAACTTATCAAGGCCCTAAGCAACTCAATGAGACCCTGTCTCTAAATAAAATATAAAAAGGGCTGGGGGTGTGGGTCATTTTATCTCATAGCCTCTCCCCCCAAATAAAGGGCCCAGGTGGAATAAAGGAGGAACTCAAGAGTAATACAGCTCTTTCTGTTTCTTTCATTTTAACATGATTTAATACTAAACTAACTTGTGGTTTGATGGAATGTAATCCAGAAATCACAGGGCTTTCTGTGACCATAAATGGCAAATGATCATATTGATAAAATTCAGAGTAGATTCAAAACCAAGACATACAATGAATTCTCATGTCTCCAATCACAGCCCAAGTATATACTATCAGAGATCCTGCTGCTGAATTACTAGTTGGGGGTACACAAGCATGGCAGAAAAGATCAATAGGAAACCTAGAAGCTTTTACCCAGCACTTAGATTCATAAATGTTAAATAATTGCTAGCGTGAGGACATCCCTGCTGTCCTTCAGCAACCCGGGTACAAAGTGACGAGTCTGTCATCCCTCAGTAAGGCCATCAAATTGATTTTGCTTCCATTTAACTATCTTTCATTATATGAAATACTTACAAATTAAAGCATTTAAATTGTTCACATGATCCACTTTTCCCCCTGGAAATCACATCTACTTTAGCACCTGTCATTGATGAAACAAATATGAAAATGTGGAGTTTGTCTTGTAGCATACTGTGAAAATCACTTTGTATCAGATGTTTTCTTGGGCTCTCTTCTGCTCACATAACACACTGGCTATACTTGATGCCCCCCTTTTTTACTCCATTAAGTTAAGGAGAAAAAGTAAGCTCTATAAATTGTCCTCTGTTCCCACTTTTTTACTTGTGCACTAAGTAATTATCATGAGTTGAAGTTTCATACATCAAAGAATAACTCTATAAGTAACTTTAAAAATGTTTGCTTTAGTACTAAAATATATGTATATAATTATTCATATGCAACTGTTGCATTTATTATGATAAATAACTTATTTGCTCCTGCCAGCTTATATGCCTATAAAGAAAAAAGGAAAAAAAGTCTTTTATAATTCATGGCCTCTCTGAGCCTAGAGGTTAGGATTACTCTTTGTGAATCCACTTGAGCTGAGTTCTGCCATTTCACAGGTCTGCACTGATGTTTACCTACCCTGGTAGTCTAAAAGAATAAGGGAAACACATAGATCTTACCAACCCATGCCATTTTAACTATAAAGGAGTACAGGTTAAAAGACTTGAGATGCCAATTAGGAACTGGATTAATATTTAGTTTACTCACTATCCATTTATAATGTAAATTTCTCCAGTCAATATCTTATGCAATCGTACAATAAATATTTAAACAGCATAAAATGTGCTAAGATTAATCCCTGAATATCTATATTTAAAACATTTTAACTAATATGGTGCATATAATGTGTATTTTTTGTTTGTCAGCAATGCTGGGGATTGAACTCAGGCCCTTACACATGCTAGGCAAATGCTTTCATGACTGAGTCACATCCCAGTCCCTGTTTCTTTTATTTTTTTTTAATTTTTTAGTTGTAAGTGGACACAATGCCTTTATTTTTACTTATTTATTTTTATGTGATGCTGAGGATTCAACCTAGTGCCTTACCTGCACTAGGTGAGTGCTCTACCACTGAGTCACAACCCCAGCTCCCCTGTTTCTTTCTTAGTTCAACACATTTCAATAACTTTGCAGTAATCAAATATTTCATTCTTATTGTAATTATATTTTTCTCTGTGTTTTATACCTTAAATAAATTACTTATACAATCAGTGGTATAGCATGTATTCAATAACACACCAACAGTTAGAAGCACTAGTTATTTTTACACTGGATGAAACTTTAAAGATTTTAAATCCAATCTCTCATGGTAGAACTGAATGAAGAAAACCCAGCAGGGTGAAATGGCTTGCCCATGTCTTAGAATACAGCACTTGAGAATCAAGTTCTTCTGATTCTTGTCTCACATTTTTTATCTAAAACACACCTCTGTGGACTTACATGAAGGTTAAATCATATGCAAACGTATAGACAAACCAAAGAAGTAGCTTACCATTAGCCATAAAATAGTAACAAATACAATACTTAGATGGTTTAAAAAATTAAGAATACCCAGACCATAGATCCTAAGTGCATTTAATTACTCAACACAGATTTTATGTTTAAGTTGCCTCATAAATGTCATTGTGGAAACAATCATATCATAAATAGCCACATTAAATACTTGTGGAAAAAGATTTCCCATTTATTCCTAGTGCTAATTACTTGCTTTCCTGTACCTTGTTTACATCATTTACATTACGTGGGTGATCTTCATTAGCACCACTTTAATGCATGACATAATGAGGTTATTAAGTTAGCTGACTTAACTATGGCACACAAGAAGGAAAGCCTCCTACAACAGAGACCTCTGGTCAGCACTGTGGTTGGCTACTTGAATTCTGGCTATTAAATATGAGAAGCAACACTTAAAAAGAGTGTTAAGGTCACCCAATAAAAGCCAGGCCCAAAAGATCTTCCTTCAATCTGAAATCAGCAACAACAACAAAAAAAAGTATTAAGAGGGATACATTGGCTTTCTTCAGGGGAAAGAGGAATGGAGGATGATTACTAAGAAATTAAGGTAGGAGAAACAATTTCAGTTCAGCACAATTTCCCCAGGGATGGTTCTCAATGCGAAGTGATGACACTATTTATGTTCTGAGCTGCCACTTCTCAAGATCATGGCCTTTCAAAATGTGGCTAAGGGATAAAGGTCTTCCTTTTCAAGAGGGATAGAAAAGGGTCTCCTGAAACCCACTTTTTCCTCTTCATCTATCTGATTCTTGTAGGTAGCCAGAACAAACCAATTCTAACTCCTTCATTCTCTGGGCCTGAAGAATGAAAGAGACCACTGGGAGTCAAAAACAGCTATCCTTGGGTGACACTGAAACAGATCCCAGCTCCATAAAGAGTATAAGCTTGCTGGAGTTAACCATGGCATTCATTTAAAGTCTCCCCATATAAGGTATTTCTGGAGTGCCAGGAAAGAGTAACCTCCTGATGATTAGAAAAGTATTGAGTATCCAGTTAGAAAAACATTGAGAAGTCTATTCTTTTTGATAGAGCCCAATATTTTTGTGTTTAAACAGTCCTAATCATCAGGATGACTAGCCATTCTTCCTGGATCCCTTTAAGAAGTTTTAGATGGGTATAATTCATCTCCTTACCATAACATTTTTATTCACTCAATTATAGAGAACTTTTCAGTTTTATCACCACCTTCTATATAATGTCAATATAAAGATAAATAGAATACATTGGACCCCAGGGAAGTACCTGACAGAGGAGCTATAACTCTTCATTGCATCCAGTTTGATGTAGTAAATGAATGATTTCATGAAGCAGGGTGAACTCTCAAGCTAAATGTCAATGATGTTCACCACTAAGTGCGAACACAATTAGAACACTTGCTACTAACAGTGTGAACATACTACTATTCTGTAACAGAATGTCCTTTAACACATTTGAATCTCTCCCCCCACCCTGGAGGGGGGCACTTTCAATGTTTAAAGGAAGCCTGATGTATCTGACTCTCAGCAAATACATTGACAAAATTTTTGCTAGCATTTATACCATCTTCAGCAAACAACCATCTATCAAGATATATATCTTCTAAATGCTGAAATAAGTTTAAAACCTTGAAAAGGGTCTCTTTTGGACAAATAAAAGACACAATTCAGAAAATTTCTGTTCTTTCACTCTAGGCTGAACCTTAAAATTAACATCTTTGTAAAAATGATGATAGACCCCCATTTGGGGGTTATTCGGTGTCTGATTTGGGAATGCAGGTGAGGGGATATATCCTTTCCAATCTCTGGAGTAATTTTCAAAATGATATTAAGTATTATCAGGGGCAGGGTGCAGTCGAAGGAATGCTGAAGTGTTTAATTTGTATTCCAAATGCCCAGTCCACTTTATTTGGCAACTTTACAGATTGGTGGAAGCTAGTTTGTACCCACGTTGATTTCAGGATAGCCAAATAAAATGAATATGTGTATATTTATTTCCTTGAAGCATTTCTAAGCCTCTAAAATATTAAAGATGGATTTATACACAATGAGTGGGTGTGGGAAAGCAAATATTTAACACGAGTAGTTTAAAACAATAAAGGATTTATCTGGAAAGTATGAACAGTGAGTGAGTGTTTGGGGGCATGAGAGATGGAAAGAAAGGGTAGGGGAATGCATGTTTGCTTCATTGTTTGTAAATTGTTGTTAAGAGACAGACCAAATTCTTTTTATGCCCAGATTATGTAATTTATGGGAAGTATGCAGGCTTCTCTGTTCAGCCACGCTGATAATGACGCTAATAGTTTAATTACAACTTGCTGCTCGAGGAGATAAACAAGGCTGCTTGCTTTTTCAAATCAGGGGTTACAATTACTTTTAAACGCGGGGGAAAGGCACATCTGTGAGTACATCTTACTTTGTTAGGAAAGCAACCAGAAACCAGCTGGAAAATAAACAAAGCCCCAGGAGTGAGCAGCCGGTGCAAAATTAGAGCAAAAAAAAATGCCCAATTTGAGCAGTGGAGCAGTAGGCGTGAGGCGTAGTAAACAGGCGGCAAATGGGGGTGGGAAGGTATAGAAAAGTTTCTGTGGTCACATCTTCCGCATTTTCCCCGAGATCCCATCACAGAGAAGGACTGAGCACCCCCACCCCTCCGCTGTCCGGCTCACAGGCACGTCTCTGCCTCCTCCCCCTTCACTTCAGCACCACCGAGAGAGGACAGCTCCGCTGTGCGCAGCACCAGCCACCCAGCTGTCTTCCTCCCTTCACCAGCCTCCGTCCACAGCATTTCTTTCTCATTGGCATCTTCTTGACGTTTTGCATTTGGGGTATTTTAAGGGAAATACAGAAGGGACAGAATACTTGCCTGGCTTGTTTATTTGCAGATCAAAGGGAGACAAATCCTGCCTGAGCCAATCTCTTAATTGGACTCCAGAGCAATTTAACCAGAATAAAAGATGGCAAGTCACTGGGTTTAATTTGTTGGCAAAGTGGCTCAAAGAAATGAGTAGAAGTTGAAACTTGAAACTCGTTCTGAGTGCTTTGTTTTATTGTTTGTTCTATTGAAAATGCCAGTAGAAGGTTAACAACCTTTACTAGTGGCATTAGTCCTTTTCCTACACTAAGGGGTCAATGGAATAACTTCTGATGTCCCAGGTTTGGAAAAACAAAACTCAGTCCTAAAAAGCTCTTTAAAACACCCTTCATAACCATATGCTAAATCTGGAATACACAAGCAAGGGGTCACCAACTCTTGAGATGAACACCACAAGCGACCACAGCATGCCACAACAGAGCTCCCTTGATGAAGTCCTCTTTTCTCTATCCCCAAAGCCAGAGGCAACCATTTGGGAAGTGACTGGATTTGTATGACTAAAAAAAAACCACCAAATCACTGACACAGTAAAATCAAACTCCAACCAACTGGGCTACCTTGGCACATGCAGTCCCCGTTCTTCCAACCACAAATATGTGGTTGCTCAGTCAATGAATTTTCCTTTCTAGGCAGAGTGTTCTCTTTTGCCCAAACTTCTCAACAAGGAGAAAAATACTTGAAGCTTCACTTTGCTCTAACACACACACACACACACACACACACACACACACAGTGTTTAATTCAGTTCCATTTCCAAGGGTCTAATTTCCTAAAGGGAGGGGGAAAAAGTATTGCCTGTTTTTCAAAACTTATATGGAAAGTGAGCCTTCAGGAACAAGCTCCCACTCTTTTGGCAGGGGAGTCACTGAATTAACAGGAGACCCTGGAGAGGAGGAGACACAGCTAGGGGTGAGGCTTAGGAGTTATCAGAAGAGGCAGCACCACCGAGGAGTTAGTGGTGGATAACTTCTTCTCAGCAATGAACAGCTGGCTCAGGGGGCGAGTTGGGCACAGCAGCAGACTCTGGGGTTCCTATTAGGGAACCTGAGTGGACTCAACTGAGACAGGTTCCACTCTGAATCTCTGGCTCTGCTTTCTGTTATCCTCTCTCCCTTCTTGGCTTCTCTTTTCCTCCTGTTCCTCCCTTCCTCCCCTCTTTCCCTCTTTCCTTACCTCTGCCTTCCTTCCTCCCCTGCCCCCTGCTCTCCCTTCCTCCACCCCAGTTACCCTTTTCACCTAATTCACCCTGGGCCACTTGCAGCACCAGTTCCCATGACAGCGTCAAGTCACCCAACGTGCCTCCTGTAGCCCACGCTTTTATGACGACCACCACGTTGCTTGCCAGTCGCTTGGTGCCAGGAGAAGGTTCTGTCCCCCGCGGTCAGCCCCGCCCCCTCTCCCCACTCCAGCACCGCAGCGGTGGCATCCACCCGTCCAAATCACCAGAGTCTGAATGTCACCAACAAGTTCCACGCGGTAGCAGCAGCCCCGCCGGCGAGCCTCGCCAGCCCCTCCGCCCACAGCCAGCCAGCGCACCGGCGTCCCCACCAGCCCGGGCTTCCCAGTGTCATTGTTAGCGCTGACAACACTTTCTTCTCTTCCTGGAAGGGGAGAGCCCGCGTGTGACTCCCGGGCGGATGTAGGGCTCCACGCACCCCTCCCCCACCCCTGCGACACACACTCACTCACGCGGGCGCACACACACGCACACGCCCTCCGCACACCGGCGACACAAAGAGCGCAGAGAGCAGCGCCCGGCTGGGTAGGCGGGGGCGGGGAGGGCACGGCCGCCAGGGGACAGCAGGAGGCGGGGGGCTGAGCCAGCGGCTGGAGGGAAGCCAGGGACCTGCCGGGTGGCAGAGCCGGGCAGGCGAGGGGGCGTCCTTACCTGCCCCTAGGTTGAAGGAGATCCTGGCCTCCGCAAGGTACGGAGTGTCGCTCTTGGAGCGGACTCTTCTGATGGGCCGCCGGTCTATATCGTCCTCCGAAGATGCCGCCATTAATGTGGGAGGCAGGAGCAGGGTCGCCCGGCGAGCTGAGAGGAGAAGGAGAGGAGAGAGAGAGGGAGACAGGCGGAAAGGGGAGGAGGGGAGAGGAAGAGGCTCACACACAGGGAAGGGGGGAGGGGAGGGGGGAGGGGAGAGGAGGGGAAGGGGGACGGGGAGGGAGGGAAAAGAGAGGGAAAAGGAAAAAAGAGGGAGAGAGAAAGAAGGAGAGCAAAGGAGAGAAAAGGGTGAAGGGAGAGAAAGAAAATCCGTTAAGGATCCGTGGACTGGAGCAGAGACCTGGCTGTCCCCGGCTGGCTGGCGCAGGGGGCTCCCCCAGAGTCCCCTCTCAGCACAGGGCAAGGGGTCAGTGGTCAGGACCCACACCCTGCCTCTTGTCCGCAGCCCCAGTTTCAGGCGTTGGCACCCAGAGGCTAATGCGAAAGGAGAGACTCTAAGGCAAAGATGCCCAGTCAGCACTGTGCCCTCTCCCGCCAAACGCACTTACTCTGCTTTCCAAGTGCCCACTATGGTCTGTTTAACCCTCAGGATCTCTAGTGTGGGATGCGGGCCTCTGGGCCCAGCTTTGGCCGCTGCCTGCTTGCTGTTATCACTCCTGCGGTGCCAGCCCTGGTCCCTTGGTCATGGAGGAGGGCATTGTGACCAGGGGTGCCCTCTGCTCCAGACCAGGAGCTCAAACAGAGAGAGAGCCAGATCTGAAATCCCTCAGCCACTCTTTTCTATCCCTTACAACTTGCAGGTGTGGGCTGGAGGGAAAGTGTACACAAGTTTGGGAACAGTTGGCAGTAAAGTTTCTAGAACTGATACTTTGTGGACTAGACTTAACTCAGGCAGGATGGAGTGGTCCTCCGGCACAGCTACTAACTTCTTCTAGTTTGTATTTATCTGTCCATAAGTCCCCATTCATTTTGCCCTTCAACCTTCTCTTTACTTGGGCACGTATAGCACAGACCCTGGTCTCTGGGGTGGACCTGCAGTCTCTACAACCCTGTGCCATTGTTTCTGAAGGAGAGGTGAGGATCAAAGGGATTTTACAATTCTTTGATCAATGGTACTGCTGCCCCACCCTCCCAGCAGCATAAGAGAAGAACCATAAAGGTTTTCTGGGGTGTGAATCAGACCCCGGTGGTGCTCCCATTGAATCTATTGATGGAGTAAAAACTCTTTTATGTTCATCTTTCTGTAACTTCAGTTTCTTGGCCCTCTGGTGCCCTGATGTTGCCACTTTTCTATCTAATAAGTGCTCACTTGGAGTGCTCAGCTACCCTTCCTGGGTTTCCTCCCTGCTGCAAAGGTAATCTCCCTGTGAAGTCCTGCCCTTCAGTCCCAGAGGAAAATGTTCCTTTGGCTCAGCAAGCCTTCCCTCTCCACTTCAGCTGTCAATTCTCCCCCATCTTGGGTTCCTTTGCCTTGCAATCTTCAGTCTCTCTTCACTGGTCTCTTGACCTCACATGTGCATAATAACCTTCCATCTTTGGAAAAATATATCTGCCTTTGACCTTTCCGCTGTTTCTCTACCATACTATTTCCTTGCTCTTCTGCTTAATCTTGCCATAGGATTCTTGGCCCCTCCAGCTCCAATTCTTACTCCCAGTTCCAGTGGCAAGTTGCACCCTCACCTTTTCATCCTCATCTCTCAACCAAGATTAACTTAAAAGACCATCAGCACCTGTCTTTCCATTGCATCTCTTTCTTGGTTTCTTTGAGGTATTTAGTAATCTGTTCCTCTCAAAGATTTCCCCTCCCATATCCTTCCAGTACTGGGTTAACTCCTTTAGCCACTTGATTTCTAATTCTTAGAGAGTTCTCTGCATGTTAATTGAAAGTGCTCACCCTGGCATTTGGGGTCTTCATCAACATGACTTTAATCTGTCTTTTCATCCTTACTTACCATACTTTCTTCTAGTCTACTGGGAATTGCCCCAAGTCTGGCTGCTTCCTGCATCTGCACCTGTGCTCCAATGGCACACCTCAGTTTCTTCCCTATAAACTTTCCATGTTCTCCCTAAGGATGTATTTAAGACATGAACCTAGTACCTAGTAAATGCTCAGCAAGTGATTCTGAAGGAAGGAAGAGAAGGAAAGGAAGAAGAGATGGAGAGAAAAAAGAGGGTAAAGGCAGATTACATAACGAATGAGTAGTTACGTTTGGGGATCAAATCCACATCTTCCTGATTTCAAATCCTATCTCCCTAATGATTCCAGGACCCCCCCCCCAAAGCCTCAGATGTTCAAGTCCCTTATCTAAAATCGTGTTGTATTTGCAGAGAATCTATATACTTCCACTCATATGCTTTAACTCATCTCTAGATTACTTATAATACCTCCTACTGTGCAAGAGTTATATAAATAGTTGTTATACTGTATCATTTAGGGAACAATGACAAGAACAAAAAGTCTATACATGGTCAGTACAGATGTAACCCCCTCCCCAAGATTTTTGATCTACTGTTGGTTCAACTCATAGATGTGGAACTGTTATGGTTTAGATATGAGATGTTCCCCTCAAATTCAGGTGTGAGACAATGAAAAGGGGCAAAATGATGAGATTATGAGAGCTGTAACCTAATCAGTGGATTAACCCACTGATGTGGATTAACTGGGTGGTAAACATAGGCAGTGTGGTGAGAGGTCGTAGGTCACTGGGGGCGTACTTTTGCTCTCTGCATCCTGGCTATCATTTCCTGAGTGTCTTTCCTGTGTCATGCCCTTCCACCGTGCTGTGCTGCCTCACCCTGGACTCAGAGTTATGGAGTCAGATGACTGTGGACTGAACCTCTGAAACTGTGAGCCCAAATAAATTTCTCCCCTCTAAGTTATTTTTGTCAGGTATTTTGGTCACAGAGACAAAAAGTTAACTAAAACAGGAGCCCATGGATATGGAAGGATGAGTGTATACTGATTTTCTAAGTATATGTATTTGGTGTACTATCCATATTTTAAATGTGACATTTAAAATATTTTAAATATGCCTCATCATTATATCACATTTATTCTTTGTTAAACATAAATTAAAAATGGATGCCTCCAATTCCAAGAGGAAACAAGAAAAATCATTGTCTTATCAAATGAACTATGAAAGTTAATATTTTTAGATGACTACTAAGGTTGTAAATCCAAATTGTAATTACAACATTTGAGTTTATGTTATTTAGGAAGTATAAAAAGTAAGGAAATAAACTCAAACAATTCTGAATACTGTATTAATCTTAACTCTGAATCAATGTAGTGTAATTTCCTTGTTCAAAATGCTTGGAATTTTCTGGTACTAGAATTTTCATTTATTAGTCAGTCTTTAGAAAAATGACAAAGCCTTTTGAAGGAATAACTAGCCTTAGATTTTCCAATGTTTCTTTGATTTCATGAAATAATGGTTCTTAATATAGAGAAATACACCTTTGAATTTCTGATTCTCATTCATTTAACATTTTAGAGGATTAGGAAGTTAATATCGATACCACTTTAGGTTAACCCCTCTTCAGGAGTTTAAAGGCACTTTCATTTTATTTCATTATAAATTATTTTGTTATTTGATTATTATTTTGTTATTTATTTTGTAATTCCAGATTAACATGTTTTGACAACAGAATATAATACTATATCTTTCTTCATGCTTTGGGATTCTTTTATCACTTTTTCATTTCTGATTATATCTTCCATTTCTTGGCTTCCTTAATTTATTTCTTCTCTTTCAACTATTTTTTGTTTTTTTGCTTTCACTTTGTCTCCTTCTCTCACATCTTTCTTTAGTTCTTTCTAACAGTTCCTTTGTAGAGTCAGGCCTTTTCCTTGTATCTCATACGAAGGACTCACATTTGTGGACTTGTCTATATGTGACCACATTCTTTATCCTCTGGTATTCCTTTCACATTTGTGACTTCATGTTATAAAATATTTGTTTGGTGACATCAGGGGAAGAACCTGGGGTAGAATCAGGGATGGCGGTGTTGATCCCAACATTACCCTGCCTCATCAAGTACATTGCAAGTCACTCTACCAGGATGCCGCTCAGGCACCTTACTTTTGAAAAATGCAAGGGTCAATACTATAATCTTAAATGTTCTTCCTAGTTTCAATCCCTAACCATTTGTAGCTATTCTTGTATCTCTACTCCTTTTCATAAATATCCAAGGAATACTTTTTCTATCCAAGAAAACATATTTTTCCTTTAATTTGTAATTGATCATATTTTAGAAAACACATGGTATCTGCACTTCTCACAAGTGACCTCCTATTATCCAAGTCTGTTTTATGTAACTGCATCCTTTGTAATCTACTCTGTCCCCACAGATTGTTCCGTCATATGACAGCACCCAAAATTTTATGTCTGCTGGTGTGGATGCAAATGTGTAAATCAAAAGGATAGAATTCAACGATCTCAACTCCTTCCAGATGTAGTTATTTTTTTCTTTTTGAAATATGATTGCTGGCTTAGGAAAAAGACATTTTCCCCCTTTTCTAAAGTCAATCATCATTTTAAAACTCTGGATTCTTACATATACATTATTTCCAGAGATATAGCAAAGGAAAGAGAAGTTGTACAGAAAAGTATTTGAAAAAAGTAAGATGGTATAAATCCATGGCTGACATGGAAGAGGACAGAGAAGAGAAGATGAGAAAAAATAAGATCCTAACACTTCATTCTTATTAAGAAAATTCTTCAGGTGAGTAAAAGTTATCCTTTAAAAATATTGCTCAAAGTGTGTTTCTAGGACACCCTTACATCAGAATCACATGGGATACTTATAAGATGTGGATTTTCTAGGCCCCCAATCTGAACCTACTGAGTCAGAATTTGAGGGGTGAGACCTGTATGTACATTTAGATTTTCAAGTCTTCCCCAAATGACCATGTTCATCACTTCTGTTCAGTGCTATGAAACAGGTCTTGGCCAGAGAGATAATGCAAGTAAAAGAAATTTAACAGATAAAATGATTGGAAAAATAAGAATAAAATTGTTATTAGTTGTATCTGTTAAGGTTATGTACTTATAGAATCCTCAAGAATACACAGACTAAAAAAAGAAAATACACAGACTTATTAGAAATATTAAGCAAATTTTACAATGTCACTGGATATAATGCTAGTGTACAATATCACTTTTGTTTCTACATCCTCATAAAATTAGAAAAGAAAGATTAAGAAGGACCGCTTATATAGGATCAAAACCATCAAATACCTATAAATAAAAAAATGAGCAGTATCTCTACATGAAAAACTATAAAACATTGCTGAAAAAATTAAGAAGAACTAAAAAATGGGGAGTGGGGTAAAGATCCCCTGATCATGCTCTTGGATTGAAAAACACAATAATTTTAAGATATCAGTCTCTTCAAATTGACTTTCAGATTTGATTCAATTCCTCAAATCTCAGCTATTTTTAATTGAAAAAGCTGATTCTAAAATTAATATTAAAATGCAAAGGGAGAAGACTAGCCATTGCAATTCTGATAAATAAGAATAAGCTTATAGGATTGACAGTAGAGGATATTAAGACATTATAAAGGGGTAGAATGCAAAAAGAGTCTAAAATAAATAGACCAATGGAAGAGAGTGAAAACCTAAAAATAGACTCATATATGAATAGTTACATGACCATGACAAGAGTTCCCTGCAATGTAGTGGGGAAAGAATGCAATTTTCATAAATAGTGCTCAGTCACTTGGATACTCCTAGTGAAGAAGAAAAATCAGTCTTGCTCCCAACCTCACACCATATGCAAAGTCCAATTCCAAATGGATCAAGGGTACACATGTGGAAGATAAACAACAAAGCTTCTACTTTTAATGACCTCTGCAGTGATTTTTAAATGCGACAAAATAAAGCTATTAACATAAAGGTAGATATGTAGATATCCTTAAAACTAAGAACTTCTGTTCATCAGAAGACCTCATCAGAAATGTGAAATTTGAAATATGTGGGATTCAGCTCAAATAGAGCTGGTAGGGAAATTTATAGCATTAAACACTTATTTAGAGGAAAGGAAAGGTCCTAAGTCAATAATTTAAATTTCTACCTCAGGAATTTAGAAAAAGAGGAGAAAACAATCCACAGCAAGTGGAAGGAAGAAATTAATAAAGATAAACGCAGAAGTCAATGGCATTGAAAATAGAAAAACAGTAGAAAATAAATGAAGCAAAAAAATCCTATCTTTAAAAAAATCAATTAATTTGATTAGCCTGTAGCAAGACTAATGAAAATAAAAGGAGAAGATACAGCTCACCAATATCCGAAAATCAAATAGGGGCTATCACTGTGGATCCTATAACCATTAAAGAGATAATAGGAGAATACAGAAAATACCTTTTTGCTCATGTATGCACTCTTTTTTGAAAATGACAACATCATAAGAGTAGAAAAGAAAAGTGCAAACCTGAAACAGATATTTTCAACAGATATATAACAAAGAATTTGTAACCAGAATGCACAAAAACTCCTCAAATGACACTGAAAATCTATGAAATTCAACTCAATATTTTTATTAGTGCATTATAGTTATTGAGAATAGTGGGGTTTATTTTGATATATTCATAAACCTACATAACATAGTTTTCTCCATTTCAATTCTTACTATTTTCTATTTATTTAAAATTGGTGCCTTATAATCATATGTAATATTGGAATGAACTGTGATATATTGATACATGGACAGAGAATAATTTGGTCAACTTCATTTCCTAGTTATTTCCTACTCCCCTTTGGTCCTCTGCTTCTATTCTACCGATCTTCCTTCCATTTTCATGAGATTTCCTTTTTTTTATTCTTTTCTCTTTCTCTTCAGCTTAAAAAAAATAGACAAGAGACTTGACAGAGCCCACTTCATAGGAAGAGGATATCCAGGTGTCCAAAAAACATATGAAAAGATGGCCAGAGTTATTCCTTGTAGGTAAATGGATATTGAAATTTTAGCCTACATGGCTAACATTTAAAACTCATTCCATTCCAAGTATTGGTCAGGATATGGAAGAACTGGAACATTCAGATATTGCCAATGGGAATATGAGCTTATAACATCACTCTGGAAGACTTCATGTTTACATAATAAACCTACGTGTGACCTGTAATGTGGTCAAGCATGTTCATAGAAGATGTACTTATCATGGCCCCAGATTGGAAATAATTCAAATGGCCATCTTCAGGAGAAGCATATAAAACAATTGTAATATCCTCAGTGTCATGCTACACGAAAATAAAATACTCCTGCTCTAAGAAGCAACACAGATGAATCTTCTTAGACATACTCTTGAATGAAAGAAGCCATTTCTAAAAGATTTTATGTTGCCTGAGTTCGTTTACATGAAGTTGAAGAATAAGCAAAGCTATCATGCTGTGATGGAAGAGAAACTGTCTTGAACCAATGTGGGGTGTGGACATATTCTGTATCTTGATCTGCGTGGGGGTTGTACTTTTTAAGAAAGCTGATTACTTTTGTAAAAGTTCAGGTTGCACATTTTGTATTTATGCATGGGAAATGATATACATATGATCTATACCACTAAAAATTCAGTTTTATAAAAAGCTTCCAGCATGTTAAGATACCCAAGTCAGTTTGAGAATTATTGCATTTAAAATAAGCACAAAATATTGTAAAACCATAATGTCAATAACACATTTAATTAATGAAAATAATTTATTAGTGACTTGGGCCATCTTTGGATTATCAATAATCCACTCTTCCCAAATTCTTTTTTTTATTAGTTGCTCAAGACAATACAATGATCTTGACATATCATACATTTGATTCAAATAGGGTATGAATTCTCATTTTTTCCATGTGTACAAATTGCAGGATCACATTGGTTATAGATCAATTCTGTGGTGTTTTTTCTTCTTCCTTATTTTTAGGCTATCCTCATACCTATCTCTGATAACCATGACATTTAAATATTCGAAGCCTTATTACCAATGTATTAATTATATAATAAAATAACTGGATTGGTAGTGATGTAAGGAATAAGAAGATAATGACGACAATTGAATTCTTGCTGTGCCTTGTTAAGGGTCAAAATGAAGGTGATGTGTTATGAGAACCCATGCCAGCTCAAAGAGTCTTGCATTGGCCAAATCTGGGACAATTTGAACAAAAACCAATGAAGTCTGTTAATGAAAGATAAGTCATTAAAAACAGGCACTATGAGATCCGGTAATGAATGGATAAAAACTGGAAAGGAAAAATGGATACATAAACAAACATGTGCAGAAGCAGACCCTGGCTTACTCTTCAACATGGAGATGGTGCAGGAATTGGAAGGATCATCTTTGTGCACCCATCACAGTAAAGAGGAAGCAAGAACAAGTAATGGACGCTAAACCTAGGAGGAAATTTTGATGATGACCAGGATACTTTCATGGCTTTAAAGTTTCCTCCCTCACATTTATTAGTTTCAAAGTAGAAATAGGACAGCATGTCACTTGGGCAATGCAAATTATCTCCAATGAAGGACAGATGGTTGGTTGTTAGGCATCTCCAGATGTGACATCTAGATAAGTATACAATGTCATCTCTGAACTATTCCAGCCTAGAATGCCTGACCTTGAGTCTAATCATGATAAATTATCAGGTAACTTAGGAGTGGTCTACTAAAAATCGGGAGAAGAACTGTATTTGGTCACAATGCCGAAATCCTAAAAAACAAATGAAGGGTGTAAAGATGTTCTAGATTAAAGAAGGCAAAGGCCAAACAGACCTGAGCCCAGACTGGACTCTCCTGGCCCCTAATCTTAGATGGGACTGACCTTAGACTGGATTCAGTCCTGGAGTAGGAAAAGGACTCTAAAAGACATGACTACACCCACTTACAAAATGAAATGCAAATTAAAATGGGAATGTCAGATTCTCTGCAGTTAACAGATGTGCTGTGGTAACGGATCCAAATTCTTAGGAAATGCACATTCAAGTATTAGGAATCAAAGGCCACAATAGCTCAGAAATGCACACACACACACACAATTTTATTTTTACTTTTTGTGGTGCTGGGGATTGAACCCAGTGCCTTGTGCATGCAAGTCAAACACTCTACCAACTGAGCTATGTCTCCAGCCTCCCCACTGCCCCCCAATATTTTTTACTCTGGAGAGTAGAGATGTAGGGAATGATAGGGAGAGATAAGAGAGAACATATCAGGTAAAATGCCCTTAACAGGGAGGGTCATTTAGGCGTTTTTCATACTATCTTATTTTTACAACTTTTCTGTAAGTTTTAACTGATTTCCATTAAAAGTTAAAAAGCACTAGTAAAAACCTATTTATTCCTCTCTATTTAGGAGGGTTTTCTAAGATGAGAGAGGATATTCTACCCTTCCTTCCTTTATAAAAGTTTTTTATGAAAATTTGTCATTATCAGGTGTTCATTTCTACAGACACTGAACAAATACAACACTGATATTAAGAGTAGTCTGTCCTGAACTCATTTGCAAGACTTAGAATTTTTCTTTAAAAATTGATTCTTCCAGGTGTGGTGGCACATGCCTGTTATCCCAACAGCTCAGAAGACTGAGGCAAGAAGATCTCAAGTTCAAAGCCAGCCTTAGCTCTTAGCTACTGAGCAAGACCCTGTCTCAAAGCAAAAAAAAAAAAAAAAGTGCCTGGGGTATGGTTCAGTGGTTAAGCACCTCTGGATTCAATTCCTGGTACCCCCCCCCCCCACTCAACACCAAAGAAAAAAAAGAAGGAAAAGATAAACTTGATTTTGGTGCATTTTAATGAAACAGTTAAGAATTTAGGCGATACAGATGAAGCATATTTCATGATTTTGCATATCTGACATGAATTAGAAATATAAGAACTTGTATACCTCACAATTAAGCCCAGTAGGCTGTCGCTAATCACAGTGATGGTGTTGAAAATCATTTATGTAGAAAATATAAAAATGTAAATGATGAGGATGAATGCTATTAAGCAAAATATCAACCCAACCTACATTAGTAACTTGCATATCTAAATAGGTTTCTCAAAAATATGCCAAAAAAATGTTTTTTGACTGGCTTTTTAATCACAACTAAATTTAGAGCACAGATCCTAGAATGATTTTCTTGTCTATTCATACACCTATTTTGCTAGAGAACCAACAATCTGAGGAGCTGCTATTGGTATATCTTTGTTCTCTGGGCTTAATTTACCATTAAAGGAGCTGTCCACTTACATCTGGCTAATTTTGTCGGGGTGCATAAAGGAGAGTGGGTGGTTGCCTTGGTTTTACCATTGCTGCCTGGATTCCAGGTGCACAGTGTTCCTTTTGCCCCTGGGGTCCCATCTCCCTGTTACACAACTCAAGGGAGCACAATTTGCATCCTAGTCTATGTGACTAGGACAAGAAACGGTAGAGTTTGTGCAAGACGATGCAGAAGAAGGGGCCTTCTCAAAGGGACAGTTCCATATCTGGGCATTCAGAGCAGCCCCATTTCCTGTAACAAGATATGGATCTAGTGGTGACTTTGCTCTGACTCTTCTTTAAGGCTCAACTACCTAGCCTTTCTTGAATTGATGCCTGACTGTGATGAGTGCGAGGCAAGTCATTACTAGACCAGTGTTGGCATGGCCATCCTCTCCCAGATGGACTACCTTTTGATCTAGGCATCATTGTGCCCAATTTAAAAACTGCTTTTTGATATGAGACTTATTAACAAACCCTAAGTACAGGAATTGTATTTTCTCTGCCTTTTGAAATATTTTCACTCCCTAAAAGACTTACGTGCTTTCTAAAAGCCTTCAAAATGGCCCCCAGTGACCCTCAACACTTAGGATCCCCAACTCTTGTGAATTTCCCTCCTATATTAAATCAGGGGTGGTTTTGTGACCACTAGAATATGATAGAAGTAATGGTCACAAAAATACTGTAGCTTGTGTCTTGCTCTTCCTTTGGGTCCCTTGCTTTTGGGTCCCCCAGGCAATGTCATGGGACCCATAGGCAGCCTACAGAGAGGGTCATATAGCAAGGAACCAAGGCCTCCTGCCACATGCCGTGTGCACAAGCCACCTTGGGATCCCTGGTCAAGCCTGAAGGTCACCGCAGTCCAAACCAACATCCTGATTGTCATCTCAGACCCGGAGCCAGAATAGCCTAGCTAAGATACTCCCAAAATTCTGACTCACAAAAGGTGTGAGATAATAAGTGTTTGCTGTTTTAGGCCACTAAGTTTTGGGGTAAGATGAGAGGCATCAATGAATAAGTAATATCTACAGGTTCTCAATGGACTCAAAGCATCAAAAATAAATACTTAGATGTCAGGCATATGTACCAGAAAACCCAGATTTTAACCAGTTTGATGGATAAGTTGATACATTTCAAGAGAGAGAAGATGGTAAAGAAAACTAAAGTGACCAAGGAATTCTTTTTTCCCCAGTGAAAAACCTTTCTTTATCTTCTCCTCCCCATCTTTGCATGTCCAAACTGTGCCCACCCTGTAGGGCTAAAACGTTTTTATCCCCATGCCTGCTTCAACAGCCCTAGGAGAATTAGTATCTTCCTCTTTCTTTATCTCTGCCAATCTTGTGTCACTTAGTAATTTTCACTTGGTAATTTTCACTTACACATTTTAATGTAAAAGCAAGATAATGAGGATATTGTATTCCTTCTAGATAATAGGAACTACTGGATAGCAGCACATGCTAAGACCACTCCTCCTGCGTTGGCATCCAAATCCCATACTTACTAGTTGTGTGATTTCATGAAACTACTTACCTCTTATGCATCTGTAAGATGCTGCTAACACAGGACCTACATGGTAGGGTCACTCTAAGAATTTAAATACATAATCCTTATGAAGTGTTTGGCAATGGAAATTCTTGATAGAGATTTACTGTCTTAAAGCTATTATTGCTAACCAGTTTCAAGTAACTCTGTGGCTGTGAAATTAATCTTTGGCATAATTCCCAAACTTAATACTTCTTAGACCTTGTTAAAAAAAAAGTTAGCTCTCTAAGCTTTGGTTTAGTTATAGGCAAACTAGAAATAAAATGAACTCTCTCACTGGGCTTTGGGAGGATAAAACATTATATAATAAATGTAAAACACAGACCCTGACAAGTTGTGGGCGGGCAGCAAATGTTCATTGCTTCCTTTCTCCCAGTTTCTTAAAGTAGATGCTGTGCAGAGTGGCTGGGGGCTGGTTGCTAAAACATGTTAGATGCAGAAAAGGAAACTGCTTCAAGCTTTGCATGTTGAATTAAGTTAGACCTAAACCCAAGCCGCTTTCTATTATTCTGATGTTGAACCTGCCTGGTTAAGGTACACAAGTCATTTTCCCAGCCTCATTTAATAGTGAAGATAATAATAAAATTATTTGTTTTGATTTTGTATTTTCTACAGGGTTGATTTTCCATATAGATGTTAATTACCTGACATAGTTTAAAATGAAAGGTTCTAACATTTCTAGTTCAAGTTTGATGTATGAGAAGATGGCATATACTTGGAAATGTCTTTGGGTGGCAATCTGAGGGACTTGGCTGACTACAGAGTAACCCAGAGGTCAAGGTGGTAGACTTGAGTACCATTTGAGTCCTATGTACAGGAAGACTGCAGGAGATGTGAACGTGAACTTAAGAGAGCATGAGACTGGGTTCTTTCTGATGCCTGCCCTGCAACCATCTAGCTGTCTGATTTAGTAAGTCACTCCCCCACACACAGGCACAAAAAGGCAGGATCACCCAAGGAAAGCTGTGTTGTCAGAACGACAGATGTTTGAATCCTAGCTCCACCTCTTCAGTTTCCTGATCCTTCTAAGCTTTAATTCCATATGAATTGAGGGCAGTGATATCTAACTTGTAAGTCTGTGGTCTCGAATGAAATAAACGTGCATAGCTTCTGGTATGTTAGGCATCTAATAAACGATATTTGCCTTGCCTACCTTTCCTGAAGCTCAGTTTTATCATTTGTGAAATGAGCCAGTTGAATTAAGTAACTTCTAGTTCTAATGCTCTATTATTGTTTTGATTATACTGTTCAATAAGAGAAAGACCTAGAAATTCGCTCATGGCAGGTAATGAAATACCATTTCTATCTAAAACAAGAATAAAAATGTATGTGGCTGGTATGTGCCTGTAATCCCAGTGGCTCGGGAGACTGAGGCAGGAGGATAACGAGTTCAAAGCCAGCCTCAGCAAAGTGAGGTGCGTAGCAACTCCGAGAGACCCTGTCTCTAAATACAATACAAAATAGGGCTGGGGATGTGGCTCAGTGGTTAAGTGCCCCTGGGTTCAATCTCTGGTTAGCTCCCCTCAAAAAAAAAAAAAAAAAAGCATATTGTGGCTGTGGAGGAGGAAATATGAAAATTCCCCAGGTGAGAAGACCTGCTGCGGTAGAGTAGGTGGACATTTTATTTGTAGTCTATTGTGTTAACAGGTGAGCTGATGACAGTGTCAGATCACAGGGTCAGTCAGAGACTCTGTCTAGTGACCAATATCAGAACAGGTCCAGGGACATTAACTCAGCTGACAAAGTCACCCTTTGGGTAACACTAAAGCTAGATCGACCACTCTCTTTGATTATTTCATGCATTAGTTAGAATCAAGAGCCCCAAAATAAGAAGAATTTTTATTATTTATTCTTTTTAAAACTAAGAAAAAACTAAAGATACTAAATATGAGGAGCTTTAATGGAGTTAAAAAATATACATATGTGTGTCCACATGTATAAAAAAGGAAGGTAAAATTATCAGGTTGTAAAGAAGTACCTATTTTAAATGATAGGACTAATTAAGCTTTACTTTGTGGTTTGCCTCTATTTTTAAAAATTTCCATAATGATCATATGTTCCACATAGAGAAGAAAAAGCGAGTATGAATCCATGATGGGGGACTAGGGAGGATTGTCTTTGTAAGCAAGTCACATGCCCTGCAATTTAAACCAAAGCCCCCCACCACTCCATCCTGGTGGTTTCCCAAGGAAAAGACAAAATACCTCTTTAAGAAGCTTACCCTAAGAGCGTGAGTACATAAAATGATTCTTTTGCCATATTTTTGTCTCACAGCATTGGGATATTCTACCTTTGAGCATGTGGCGACTCATGAACATCTGTGTGTCTCCATATGTTGCTTATGACGTCTTTGCTAGCATTGCCACGGTCTCCGATGCAATATGGGACCGTGAGATGTAGTGAGAAGAACGGAAAAGTTCAGGGTCCTACTTCTGGCTCAGTTGGTATAGCTGTGTGTGACCTTGGGAAGTTACTGGATTACTCGAACATGTGTAAATGGAGATAACGACAGGTAGTCCATAAATTTCCTTTGTGTGGATCAAGTTAAACCACAGATACGAAGTCCCTGACCCATGCAAGTCCTCTTCTCACCCTCATTTCCTTCCTCTGTCCTAGTACACATATCCGGATTGCTGAGCTAGCAGGGATGTGGGGTCGATGTCCAACAGTCCTGCGGTTTGATGTAGGAATGTGTTCTCACTTTCCAAAGATGATGATGAAATGGGGGTAAGTCAACTAGTTTTCTTGTCTGCCTGTCACCCATTTAAGTTTGGTCACAAAAAAGTACATAATCCACTACACAGAACAGAGGTCCAAGCAAGGTCTAGTTTTAACCAGCTATAATCATATCTCTTGTTTTTTCTTCCTTGGCAACGTTCTGTGGCAAGGTATAGTCCTATACTGTGATGGAGTTGCCCCGAGGTTTTGGAAAACGTGGTTTCTTTAGATGAGTTCATAAGTGATAATTTAGAATGTTGCTGCTTATTGAAAACATGAGTCCAAATTTCAAATAATCTTGGTAACTGCAAACATTTAGTTCATGTACACATGTAAAATGAACTATTAATTTTAAGTACTAGTGCTAGGGAAAAGATATTGAATTCATAGGAAAAGTGTTTAATTTAGAAAATATTTCCTTTAAATGATCTCCCAGTCCTTTAAATAATATGAAAGAAAAATTAAAAACTCAGTGGAAGTACACACACAAAGGCAAAATTAAAACATCTTAGTGAAATCATTTCAGTTCCTTGGCCCATTTATTGATTGGGTTGTTTGTTTTTTTGGTGCTTAGCTTTTTGAGTTCTTTATATACCCTAGAGATTAGTGCTGTATCTGATGTGTGAGGGGTAAAGATTTGCTCCCAAGATGTAGGCGCTCTATTCACCTCACAGACTGTTTCTTTTGCTGAGAAAAAACTTTTTAGTTTGAGTCCATCCCATTTATTGATTCTTGACTTTAATTCTTTCGACAAAGGAGTCTTATTAAGGAAGTTGAAGCCTAATCCCACATGATGGAGATTGGGGCCTTCTTTTTCTTCTTTTAGACGCAGAGTCTCTGGTTTTATTCCTAGGTCCTTGAACAGATGCTTCTTGGAAGATGATATACAATCAATCAATAAATATATGAAAAATGTTTATCATTGCTAGCAATTAGAGAAATGCAAATCAAAACTACTGTAAGATATCATCTTACTCCAGTCAGAATGGCAGCTATTATGAATACAAACTACTCTAAGATTTCATCTCACTCTAGTCAGAATGGCAGCTATTATGAAGACAAACAACAATAAGTGTTAGTGAGGATGTGGAGAAAAAGGTACATTCTTACATTGCTGGTGGGACTGCAAATTGGTGCAGCCAATATGGAAAGCAGTGTGGAGATTTCTTGGAAAATTGGGAATGGAACCACCATTTGACCCAGCTCTTCCTCTCCTCGGTCTATACCCAAAGGACTTAAAAACAGCATACTACAGGGACACAGCCACATCAATGTTTATAGCAGCACAATTCACAATAGCGAAACTGTGGAACCAGATGCCCCTCAGTAGATGAATGGATAAGATAAATGTGGTATATATGCACAATGGAATATTACTCAGCAAAAAAAGAGAATAAAATCATGGCATTTGCAGGTAAATGGATGGAGTTATAGAAGATAATGCTAAGTGAAGTTGGCCAATCCCAGATAATCAAATGCCGAATGTTTTCTCTGATACAAGGAGGCTGATTCATAGTGGGGTAGAGAGGGGGAGCATGGGAGGAATAGACAAACTCTAGATAGGGGGCATGGGGTTAGAAATGATGGTGGAATATGATGGTCATCATTATCCAAAGTACATGTATTAAGACATGAATTGGTGTGACTATAGTTTGTATACAACTAGAGATATGAAAAATTGTGCTCTGTATGTGAATATGAATAGTAATACATTCCACTGTCATATATAAATAAAAAAATAAAAAAGAAATCATTTTAGTAATCACCAAGGCATATAGGAAATTTTGGATGGTTTTCCATGGTCTCTATACCAAGTTTTGGACCCAAAAACTTACTCCATGTTGGTAGCCTGTGAATATTCCATAGGGCCTCTAAATTTGGCAGGTTCTCAATTGAGTCCTCCTCATCTTGATTCTCTTCCTAGGCTCCCACTCTGGGTGAGCAGCTTTATCTTTTCTCCAGTGTGACTATGCGTAACATCTCAGGATCATTTGAAGGACCCCCTCTCCCCTCACTATACAGCACCTGGAAAGAATATGCTTATGGGGCTGGGGTTATGGCGCAGTAGCAGCCTTGGACACGGGAGGTACTGGGTTTGGTCCTCAGCACGACATAAAAAAATACACAAATAAGATAAAGGCATGCCTTCCATCTACAACTACAAATAAATAAATAAAAAAGAAAAAAGAATCTGCTGAATATTTCCAGGACCTCTCCCCTTCTGAATTCACTCGCTCAGCCCCTGCATTTCCAAGCTACATTGCCCTCTTGTTTTGATCACTGTGGTGGTTAGCTGGAGTTCTCCTGGCTCTCCTCTTACTCCACCAGTTATCCTCCATATCTCTGACCTTCCTAGAAATAGCCCTGACCACTGATCTCTGTGCCAGACTCTTCAGTGGAATTCCCTGGTATAGCAGGGGAGGTTGTGCACGCTTGGGGCTTCCACCTGCTATTCTGGTCTCTTGTCATTCTGCATCTTGGCAGTGTCACCTCTCAGTCTGCTCATAGTGAATGCAGCACGCACTGTTTCCCCACTGTATCATGCTCCTCATAATCCATGCCTTACCACGTACCATTTCACGCTGCCCAGGAGATTTTCTTCTACTGTCTAACTGAAACTGAAATGCAAGTTAATTGCCATCTCTTCTTGGAGGCCAACTTAGAAACACCTTGGCAGTCTCTGATAAACTAGAATTTGCTGAACATTCGTAGGAAATCAGCATGATTTAGCTAATGTTACCCAGGAATAGATTTAGGGGTTTGTTGGGTCATTTAATTTTAAAATAAGAATTTTGTTGCTTTTTTTTTTTCTTGTGCTTTAAGATTATCTCACGTTCTCAAAGGGCCTAGAACTTTGAATTAGGAATGAATGGCATCAGAGAAGAGATGGGATAGGGAGGAGGTCTCTCTTGGGGAAGCTCATGCCTTACTGTTTTCCTCTGAGGCTTGATCAAATTTAAGCATAAGTAAGATAGGTACTAACATTTATTAAACAGTCAGTAAGGGCTTCATATTTGCTTAGTACTTTAAATGCATTTGTTTAGTGTTCCCAAACTTTAGACATTCCCATATCACTTTTATACAAAGCTGTCACTTATTATTATGTTATTAATATTATTAACCTAATGTTTTTATTTAAATGGATTTGATCAGCCTACTTTTCCTTGTACTATTTGTGTTATGCAGTATTCCCTAAATATGGTGCTAGCTACTATTTTTATATGCCAATTACATATTTTCTATTTTTAATTTTTTTTAGTAGTAGTTGGAAACAATACCTTTATTTTATTTATTTATTTTTATGTGGTGCTGAGGATCAAACCCAGTGTCTCACATGTGCTAGGCAAGCATTCTACCACTGAGCCCAAACCCAGCCCTCTATTTACATTTTCCTAAAACAATAAAATAAATGTTATTCAAATAAAAGAGTTCATGCAAAATGCTATTTTGTTTCATTTAAGCCTCAATATTGGATAAGGAACTTCTCATTATTGGCATGCCAATGTGAAAATGAGGAAAAAGGAGATCACCTAGATTTCTACTTTCTAATTTGCATAACCTCGCAAATTAGAAAGTAGAAATCATAGTTTGAACTCAGAGCTATGTGACTCTGCAACTGAAATTCCAAAACACGGTGACATTTTTCAGCCGAAGTCAGCAACTATTTCGATCCTAACTCCAATTTTGTAGGTGCCGTAACTGTTAACTTTGTAAAATTTCAAATGTATTTCGAAAGGCATGGAAAATAACTATAAAAAAGGCAAATAGGGGTGTAGTCTTGGTTTCGCCCTCCAAAACCTTTACAAGTATCCTCAGTTTGCTTTTCTAATTGGCAAAAGACACGTGGATCTTGAGGATAGACTCTCTGTTCAGTCCTAGGACTTCAGCCTTCCGATTCAACACCAATGTTCATTCAGAGGCTTTGTATAAGTGTGTGCATCCAATTGCTTACTGAGGAATTCTTAAACATTGAAATCGGTATCGGCCACAAGTGAATTTTAATGCCTCTGCTAGCACAGGCACAGAGGGTGGTACTGAAAGATCTTTTTTTTTTTTTTTTCCCCAGAAACAGATTTGTTTGGGCAAATGAGGAGTGAAAATTCTTCCCAGCACCTGTGCATTGTTTATGCTAATTGGGTCAGGGCTGATGCTGGCGCAGTGTGGGCTACACTCTGATCCTCTCTCTCATATGCCTCCTGGGGGCGTAGGAGTTATTAATTGATGGGAATTACTTCATTGTATTTTGGATCCTTTTCCTCCTCTCATCTCTCAACCTCTCATTTTTCTCGCTTCCTTTCAGCCTCATGGTCCACTTTCCACACAAGCCCTGGATCCCAGGACCTGGCCAGGCAGATGGAGTCCAAGGTACCAACATCATAAGCACCAGGAGTGCTCCTGGGTGTGCAGAGAACTGTCCCTGTCCCTAGGCACTCTGCGGAAGGAGGGCTTGGAGCTCATGGTCCTCTATGTGCCATCTACGACATATTCCCTCTTGATTCACCTTCATTCTCTCTTTTGGACACAATGTTCCCTGTGTTAAACACAGGTTTGCTGAGAGCCTAGGGAGAGGAATTTGAGGTCTAAAATGGAATGTGTGGGAAGTTAGGAGGGGGCTTGTCGTTACTTTGTGGTCCATAAGTGAAGCACAGCATGGAGCTTCCGGGCTAGAGCTATAGAATTAAAAAAAATAAATAAATAAAAAGGAAAAAGAGAACCCCTAAAAACCAAACACCAGGAATTTGTTGAGGGCAATGGCTAAGGCATCTTAAAAACAAGACTGGGATCTATTTTTGAAAATCGTTCTTGGAAGCTCTTCTCAGAGAAAGGTCTAGAAAATTGTATGATCACATGTAAACAAACTAGTTGGCTCATGAACCCACAAAAATAAAGGAAGTGCATCTCTCTGAGGAGATGTGGCCAACCTTGTTGTGCTCTCCTAGCAGAACTCTGAGGGCAGGTGGGAGGACATTAGACTGATGAATAGAGAAGTTTACAATCCAGTCAAGCCCCAAACCAAATTGCCTCGGGATCACTGGTCCTCGTGAGCACTCCTGGTGCTTGCCATGTTGGTACCTGGGCCTCCATCTGCCTGGCCAGGTCCTGGGATCCGGGGCTTCTGTGGAAAGTGGACCATGAGGGTGAAAGGAAGCGAAAAAATGAGAGGTTGAGAGACGAGAGGAAGAAAAGGATCCAAAATACAATGAAGTAATTCCGATCAATTAATAACTTAATTAGTAAGGCCTGCAGGTGCAGATATGAAGCTATGACATGAGGTCTCGGGACAGGGACAGAGAAGGAAGATGGCCATGGGTGGGCTTCAGGCACCACTCCTGGTGTTCCCAATGCAGAGTCTCAGTGGGACCCACAGACTCCTCCACTGAGTACGGCTGGAAACAAGAGTGCGGCTGATCTGAGGATCAACTGGCCACAAAGTGGATGGACTGGGCCAGGAAGAAAGGTCTAGAGAGGGAAGGGAAAGGACATGCTCAGAGCAGCTTTTGGATCCATCTCCGTTAAGTTCATCACAGTGAGAGTTGTGTGGCCATTTATCCCGTGACTCTATTTCTAGGCAGAATAAACACCCAGTCATCACAGACTATTGTATATTAAAGAGACTTCATGGACCCCTAGAAGTCTGTTTTAAAATGTCAAATTTCTTCAGTAAAATTCTGATATTCCCTTTGTTGTATTTTATTTTCCCTTTGGATTTTGAAAGGAATTTCTTCATTAGGAAATGAAGTAGTTGATGACTTCCACCCATTTCCTCTCTCTGTATTTGAACCTCATTTATATATATATATATCCCTCCCTTCAGCCCTATTCAGTCTCTATTCTGAAGATTTTTAGTTCTCTAAATGTATTAAAAGATTCTGTTTCCCAAATCAAGAATCCTGAAGTCCTTTTTCTGAATCCAGAGTTTCTTTCCATAAGTGCAGGTTTCCGCTTTCATTCCATCATTCAATAGAGACATACAGTGGATAAGCCTGTGCCTCTACTGTACACTGGGGTGACACTGGTTCCCCAGAAAATGGTGCACAAGGAGGTTACCATGGATGAGGTAACAGACACTTAAGTAGCAATAAAATAACAGTCTTGATGACTAATCAGTAAGGACAGATAATGTAGCAAGCACTTCACAGGCATGTCTCCCTTAATTCTCCAACGTCTCTGTGGACCTGAAGCTAGCCTCGCACCTGTTTTGATGGGAACCAGAGGTTTATAGAGGCACAGCTATCTGTGGGAGCTCATGCATCTAGTCGGTGGTGGAGACAAAATGGATCATAAGGGCACCGTCCACTGTGACAAGAGAAGGCTAGGATGTAGGCGTGAACAGAACACTGTGGGAGAAGCATCAGATGACCTTCACAGAGGAGGTCATTGGGGCTGGGTCTTGCATTCAGCACAGGAAAGGAAAGGAGAGGAGCCGTCCTTGTTCCTGAGACTGCTGTTAATGATTTGCAACTAATTGAGCACCACGGAACGTTTTGTCTCTTGGGGCCACGTGAAGAAGTCCCAGGGGTGTAGAGCTTAGGTTTAGAGTTCATTTAGCTCAAAGCTGAAGATTCGGAAGCCAGCTGTTCTGACAGATTTCATAGGCTGGGCCAAGGGTGGAGGTGGGAGGGTTGGGGGAACATGGTGGGGAGAAGGGGTTTGGGTGAATTCCTCTCTACTTCCAAAACCAACCCGAGAGCATGTGAGCTGCTCACCGCAGCGCTCATCAGCTGTCAAAACTGGCACTTTCCTTTGTGGAACAAGACAATGTAGAAGAGACATTCTGACAAGTAACAATGACTAGGGTGCCTGGTTCTAATGCCAAGAGTTATGTAAAATGATTTTTTTTTAAAAGCAGGGGAGGGTGTTATTGTCAGGAGCTGTAAATCTGATGCTTAGGGACTTTAGTCAATTGGCTGTCTTTTAATGTATTTTCCCTTGAGGAGGTAATTTAAATGTCCAGTGTTATTGATGGTCTTAGAGGGAAAAAAAACAAAACAAAACAACTTAGCCCAGTGGAAAGAGCAGGGGTGTGGTAAGTTGAGATCGGGGTTTTGCTTCTGTCCTCTCTTTATAAGCTGCGTGATTTGGGCACAGGGTGGTGCCACTCTCAGCCCCAGCATCGTGATCTTGGGAAGTATGATAGGGTCACCATTGTTACTCTGCCAGCCCACAGAGTCGATTTATCACCCTGAAAATGACTGGCTGAAAATGTGCCTCCACCCAACAAATAGCCCAAGGTACTTGTACAACTTAGCTAGGGCTTTGGGATCAGACGTGCTGGAATTCAAATCCCAGCTTTGCTGCTGTCCAGATGTGTAGACCTTTTCAAGATTCTTCATGTTGTCAATCTTAGGCTTTCTAATCTGTAACATGCACATGATACTGCAATTCCTATTTCCCCAAGTTTCTTTGAGGAGTAACTGAAGGAATACAATGGATATGTAAAGTATGCCACCCCCTGTATCTTTTTCTTCTTCTTCTTCTTTTTTTTTGGTTAAAGTCCATTTGTCCCTTTCCAATGGCCTGGATTCATTTAAAAGAGAAGGATCAGGATAGTCACATGATGTGATGAGAACTCTTTTGTGATATAACAGGAGGCCCCTAATTTCTCAAACCTGGCTGTCCACTGGAACCATGGGGGGGGGCAATTAAAGGGCTCCTCATCGTGGTCCTCAACTCCACAGATGCTGCTTCAACTGGACAGCTGTGGGACTCTAGCCTAGAGGTTTGTAAAACTCCCTAGGTGTTTTGGATGTGCACTGGATACACTTGTTGCTTTGCAAACTTCAACATAAATTACCTGGAGAACTTGTTAAAATGCACATTTTGAGTCTCCAGACTGGGGATGGGGCCTGAGATTTAGCATTGCTGATTAGCTGCCAGAGGAAGAAGGTGCTGTGTAGGCTGGGTCCATAGTCTGGAAGGCGAGTGGCTGATGACCCATAATCATCCTTCTCAACCTTCAGTGTTTATAGCATAACCCAGGGGCTTACTGAAAACACAGCCCTGGGACCTGGATCTTGCCCTAACAGTTCTGTTTCCCTCAGTTTAGGGAGGGGCCCCAGAGCATTACTGATGGATGATGTTCAACCCCCAATCTCATGATGCTAATTTTGTAATTTTATGATAGGACCTCTGTCCAAGATCAATTGTTCACTACTTAACTCTTGAGTCTAAAGTTGCATGTGTGGGAATTTGAGATCGGGGTTTTGCTTCTGTCCTCTCTTTATAAGCTGCATGATTTGGGCACAGGGTGGTACCACTCTGAACCTCAGCATCGCCAGAGCATTCACTGTAAGAAACCTGAAAGATGAGCCAACTCAATCTGTGTGATGTGGAGACATGGCCGATCTTTGAAATCACATGCATCTCCAACCTCCAGAATTCTGCCCCCCCATTTTAATATCATTTTAATTGTCAATGAACTTTCTTTTATTTATTTATATGTGGTGCTAAGAATCGAACCTAGGGCTTTATGAAGCTAGGCAAGCGCTTTACCACTGAGCCACAGCCCCATTCCCTAGATTTCTCCTTTTGAGTCAAAGGGGACTTTTGCAGAATTCCTCTGCGTTGACAGGACTGACTGTTGGTGAGCCACCCACAGATTAATCAGGAGAGCATCCCTCCCTGACAGGAGGCTAATGGGAAGCCTCTGGACTGTTCTCTGCTCTCCATGACACATCATGGTTTTTGGAAGCAGAATCCCAGAGAGACAGTCAGTCTTCCCAACCTTGGGTTCAAACCAAGGAAAAATGGAGATGGGAGAAAAAGAATAAGCTGCTTATTCTGCAGGATGGATTGCTGACCTTTGAAAATCTCAAGGACTTCCCAAAGAATGTGCCTGGTGACAGATGCTTCCTTTCTTGCTTTTTTTTTTTTTTCTTCTTACCCTTCTAGATTCCCTTCATGCTAATGAGCTAGAATGTCCTCTATTTAGGGGAAGGCTTATTACCACTTTCCAAGAAAAGTTATAAAACAACCATGAGGCAGTCAAAAGCGTGGTTCTGAAATTATTGCCTTGGATAAACATATGGAAAGGGCTGTTTTCCTAGAACACCATGAATTTGTAAGTAAAGTAAAATTGAGGTAAGGGCAATCATATGGGAAGGAAAGATAACAATACCCAGATTTTCTTGCTTTCCCTTTAAAAGTATTTATATCTATAAGAACATTGGACCAGTCTATGGAAATAGCTGTGTGACAGTGAGAAAGGACAAATGAAAATGCAAAAACCCACACCAGGTCTGTGGACACCCTCATTCCAGGTACTCAACTCTGCACTGTGCTCTTGGGGTCCTGGTAGACCTTTGATGAAGAGGGTATTACTTGGGGGCTACCTGACCTGGCTAACAGCCCTCTGCACCTGGGCTAGACTGACTGAGCAGAGAGCTGCTGTGGGCTGAGAGCCACCCTAATTACCCCCTTCTCAAGAGGTGACCACCCTGCTGCACTCCTTCCTGGTCTCAGGGCCTTGCCGTTGGTTAGGTATGGGTTTAGTGTGGCCCTCTAAATTATAAGTATCAAATTTAAGAGGCCAGGGTACTCAGGCTATTTCCTGGCTTCCTTATGAAATCTCAGAGTAGGGGTGCCCCTTTGCTGGGATGTTGATTCCATTGATTTGCTGAGGTGTAGTGTGTCTAACGTGGCAGCCACTGTCTTAAACACTTTTAAATCTTGCCTCATTTATGCTCTTAACAACGTATGCATTAGGCACTATTAGGGTCTCCACTTTGCAGAAAGGTCTGCCTCTAATGTTTCTGTCCTAGGGTGGTAGGAGAGTAACTGGATGGGATGGATTGCTTCTTAATTGTGGATTCCTACACTGATGGGCTGGCTTGGTGACCACTGCTGGTGCTCCCGACTAAAAGGAAAACTCCTACCAGCTAGGTCCAGGACCTCCGAACACCTGGAGTTCTGATTCTGGGAGTCTGGAGCTTTTCAAACACTGGCCTAGATGACATTTGGGCGGCCCCCAATGCCTCCTGCAAATCAATCCAGGATTCCACGACGGGAACATCCTGATTACCCTCGGATGAACAGGATCCCAGGGAGCCGCAGTAGCTTATGCTACCACCTCCCCTGCATTCTCCAGTCATTCCAGCTCTGGTGTCTAAGCCACAGTCACTGATGGTGACAATCTGACCACTCCGCCCCCAGCTCCATCTGCTGTCAGCCACCAGGCTGCCTTGAATTCTCTGAGCCTCCCACACCCTGCCCGCTTCCCTTCCACAAAAGCCAGAAGCCCATCATCTCCTTCAAGGTTTAATCCATCTCCACTTCAGGAAAAAAAGTGGACATCTTAATTCTCTATAGCTAACTGCTGTTCCCCTTCTTGCTATGCCAACAATTGAGCCCCTCAGGTGCGTGACCCCATCAGGGAATGTGATCCTCCACTTCAGAAGGAATGGGGCCATGTATAGATTCAGAACAGGCTGTGGGACAGGGTGAACCTCCCTTCCAGCCTCTGCTCTGCAGCTTCTTCCAAACTCTTTGTCACTCAGACCATGCAGGAGACTCTACCAGTCTCTGTCCCTTCTCCTTCCCTAGCTACACTCCCATGTCTTAGTGGCAGAGAGTAGCAAGGCTGCTTCCTTCCACCCAGAAGGAGGAAAATTAGATCTTGTATCATTTTTCCTAATTTAAGCTCTGCTGATGAGCACGCTGACCCAAGGAAATCAACCAAATCATTCCCAACCCCTCTGGACTATCAGAAGTCTGGCCCATGCCCCGGAGAAATGGAAGCAGGAAGTTTGCAAACCCTCAAGGTTACCATAAAAGTTGGCTCGAGAGCAAGTTGAAAACAATTCACAAGACCACTTAGAAAAGCCAGTACAGAATATTATCAGTGCCTGGTGTGAAGTCCCCATCTTATAAGAGTCAAAGATGACAGGATTATAAACATGGAATTTTCTGCTCAGCTCAGCTCTCTTTGTGACTTCCAAGAATTCAATGACTTTTCTATTTAAATATAAGCCCATTTTCTTCCTTCTCAATTTATCACCTGTACCATTTGGGACAAGCCCATCACCAGGTTGCTTTGATTGAACAATTAAAATATTCAATGGAAAATGGAAATTATGCTTTTAAAAAAATCCCCTACCTATCAGATGATCCTGTAAAACACCCTAGCTTATTTTGTGGTAGAACATTCTAAATGCACCTTAGAACAGAGGAGCAAACAAACAGAGACTAATTGATCATCTTGAAATAGGTAATGAAAATGTGCACATCAGCCACACTCCCCACAGGGTTGTTCCTGACTGCACCTTGAATGTACTCTATTAATTCTCCACGGCACTAACTAAAATCATCTAAAATAGCTAAGGAAGTGTGGAAGCTCTGTGCTGATCTTAAGAGCCCCTAGCCCAGCTGACTCCCCTGAGCTCTGTCAAGGTGCCCTAAGATCTCATCAACTGCAGTGTCTGCAAACTTGAAATTTTCTAGGCATAAAAGCATTCCTGATTCCTGTCCAATGCAGGCTTTGGACTCAGGAGAAGGGGAAATCATTTTCTAGCACAGCTTTTAGAAGAGCGGTTGTACCCCAAGTCAGATACATTGTTTCTGCCACATTCAACAGGTATGTATTTGTTTATTCTATTCTATACCTGCTACAGTTCCAGCAGCAGCTTCAGAGAGGTTATTAACTAAGAAATATCCATTGTTGAACTTCTGAGCCAGAGCCCGAGTTGTCACAGCCTATACCCTGCACTGTTAATATTAGACCAGCTTATAAACTGAGGGCTTTCCTCCTTTCACCCCATGTCTTTACCTTGAGCTCCTTGACTGTAGAAAAACCTTTGAGCCGATTCAACATCCAAGAGTCTGTGAGCAGACTCAACGTCCAGAAAATAATCCATTTTGGGATAATCCATCCTTGATGTTCCAGGCACAGAATTTAGAGAGAAAAATCTTCACCTGGATGCCTATAAAGAGAAGAAAATCCACAATATTTTAGACTGTCAAGAATAAAATATGGATACACTTTAAATTTTTTGAATAAGAACAGTCCATTAAAATATCCCATTATTTGACTGACATTTCCAATTCTAAGCAACACCCGCCCCCCCCCCCCGCCCTACCACCATTCAGCAGCACTTTCCTATTGTATGAGAAAATATAACCTTTAGCTAACATTCATTTAAAGTAATATATTCTACTCAGGAAAAACAGATGATCCAAGCTAAAGAGAGATAACATACCGGTTTCTCCCTGCTGTACATTAATTGGAAAATACACTGTTAAATTCACAGGCTATCGGTTTTCAAAACGTCTGATGAATGGCATCATTAGCGTCAGCCATTGGAAAGGTTGATCCTCAATTGATCCAGGGACTTTTGGATTCCCCTCCAGCAGAGAGAACTGCCTGGGAATGTGACTCTTCTCATAGGCGCCCTGAGTTTATGACACACTGACTTGTTTGCTATAGAAATGCCCTGAATTCCTTCCTTCTCAGCGATTCCCTCTGGCACATTTTATAAAGTGCTATAGGATCCTCACCTGCCTACACCCGACACAGGCTGCTTAGGAGAAAGAATTGTGGTTCTCAGAGCAGCAGCAATTACTGCAGCCTTGCAATGATTCCCACAGTAGTATCATGCACTTGCCCATCAGGAAGCGAATATGCTTCATCAAGGAGAATCCAGCCTCTTTTTGCAAACCCATGTAGCCTTTCCCTGATATTTGCACAAATGAAGTATCTATTTCAGCAGGATTTTTTTTTTCTTTTAGAAAGAATGAACAAGACAAAGTCATTACAATGAAGCTCAGAAGGCTAATTGAATAGCTTTCTCTTTCTACCAGTACATGTTTTAATTTAAGAACCCAAGTCTGGTTATGAGCAAACTTTTTAAAAATACCCAAAGGTATCCAACAGCAAATTATACTTACTGCAAAAAAAAATCGAGGGCTCCCGGCAAACAAGAGCAGTTTCAGCCAGATGTCTTTGATCTCACTAAATATTCCCGGTGAAAGTAAACAATTTTGATTGTTTGATTAGATCAGAGATGAATAATGCATTCTGTCCACTGGACTTCCTTTATCAGATAAAATGGCCAGAGCGCGTTACCTTAGCAACAGAAGGTGACGCCAGCCACAGCCTCTCTGTACCCTCCCTTGTGGAGGAAGAAAATTACCAGTTTCCCATGCAAAACTTTGGCAGCAAACCATCAAAATCCACATGTAGATCTGATATCGTTTAGGGTCATTCCTCACCTCCCCCCATCTTTTATGCAGAGAAGTGCCATAGTCACTAAAAAGCAGATTTGTGGTGTAATGATTTATTTGCACAACCCCAAGTTCCTGTTGGATTTGCAATCAAAACAGAAGAGCATATGAAATGATGAAACAATGAATAGGAGAAAGTTGTCTGCAACACTGTCCTGGGGCATCCATTCCCACTCTGATGCTGACCTACGGGTGACAGAGATGGGAGCTGGCGAGGAAAGGCCACAGGAGCCAGCTTATGTTCGGCATCGCTGGTTATAATTAATACACAGAACAGTCACCGGCATTGAGGCTGAAAATAACTCTTTCCTTCTGTGAATCAGTCACTGGAAGCAGCTTTAAAAGCTGTCTGAAATTGCCCAGATTTTTGAAAGACGCATTAGAACACAGATCGTAGGGGAAATTCCCCTCCTCTTGGAAAAGGAAAGGTAGATAGAAAGATATATGGAAGGAAGATTCTTCAATTAGCAGATACTCACCAGCACTTGTTGACCCCTTTCCACAGGACACCAGGAGAACACGAAATGAAGCTGAGCAGCGCTGCTGAGCCCGCAAGCCCAAATGAGCAGCTCCTAATTTTCCCTTCAATCTTGAGTCAAGAGCCCTGAGTGGAGGAAAGTGACGGATTTGCCCATTTTATATTGTGATGAAATGCAACCCCTAAGAAGAGATCTGAGTGGGGCTGCTCTTTAGAACACATTAGACTGCTAATTTAAGAAAATTGAAAGGTTTTGTTTTACTGTCTTTTATATATTCTTCTCTGCTACCCCCTCAATTTAATTTGCATTTAAAATTATTCTCATGTCTCCACGGCTCTCGAAGGTGTGGAGCACTTTCTAATCACGAAGGCTGCACCGGTAGGGTTTGGTGCAATGCCACTTTTATTCTGAGCTGCAAAACAAGGTGGGTAATTATAAATGTGAGCTTTTTTTTTTTTTTTTCTGGACAGAAATACAGAGGGCACGTTTAGTTTGGTTCCCTCCCTCTTCCTGCTTCTGACAGCCTGGCCAGATCTCCAACACAATCAAGCCAATCTTTCTCAATGCATTCCTCTCGGGGTGAATGTCACAGAATAATCCTGGCAACCAAAAGAAAACTTTGGTAAGGTCCCTGAGGTTATGCTGGCCTGATAGCCTCCCGCCCACATCTCAGTAAGAACATGGAGGTGCAATTCTTGGAGATCCGCTTGTGAAAAGCAGATTGATAGCCACATCAGCCTTATTGTGTACTCTCCACAACCCTCTTGCACCCTTTGTGGATGGAGCAGAATTGATTGTTAGTGTGGTGTGGTATGCAGCATATTGAATTGTCAAGAAGGTAGAAGCAACATCTAAAGAGACCCAGAGGGACGATCGTGGGACTCCCCTCCCCAGTGTGTACAATTCTGCCAGCCTCCCTGGACACAAACCAGGAGATAGTCAGCTGTTGTTTCGCGGGCTTGCCCACCCAACCAGCACGAATCAGCGTCCACACTGGTGCTGCTGAGAGTTCAGCCAGGACTCTGAATGCTCCGAGCTCTGCTCAGCCCCAAGGACTCCCTGCTCTAAGGTTACATTTCTATTCAGCCCCCAATGGAGACGCACTGAACACTTGACATTTACAAGAAGAGAAAGCTGTCTTCTAGTTCCTTTCGCTTACAGTCAGGTGTGGGCGACAGGTTCTGAACCCTCTATTGTGATTCCTCGGAAATTGTAATGACTCATAGGTGAGAGAGAGGGAGAGAGGGAGAGGGAGAGAGTGCACAAGTGTGCTGCTGGTGACAAACACCAAACATTTTGGTGAGTGGCAATGAACGTGTGATGGAACAAGGGGACGATAAATAGGACACTGGAAAAACGGGGTTGCTTTCTGGAGTTGGGGCTGGGTTTGGAAGCCCGGTATTTCTGGAGAGTTGACCAAGAGAAGGAAATTTGGAGAACCTTACAAAGGGAACAAATCATATAAAAGGGCCACAATTCAAGAAAACTCACAGGGGGAAAAAATTCAACTTAAGAAAAGACATGTAGGGCTGGGGTTGTGGCTCAGCAGCAGAGTGCTTGCCTAGCATGTGTGAGGCACTGGGTTGGATCCTCAGCACCACATATAAATAAATAAAATAAAGGTATTGTGTCCACCTACAATTAAAAAAGATATTTAAAAAGAAAAGACATGTATTTGGGAAGGTGATGATAATTTTCTTGCAAAAAGGGGCTTCATTTTACTTAATCACCAGATTCTTTCAACATTATATAACTAGCTTCTGAAATAGATTTAAAAAAAATGATTTCATTCTCTGGGAAACAGAGCTATAGATTTCATATAGGAATATGTATGTGAGGACATTATTTTCGAAGGCAGGGAAAGATAGTAATGTTCAAAAGGCAATGTCAAAATTTGAGCAGTTCAACTGTTTTATAACTTGAATCTGTTCAAAAGCAGATAAGATAATATCAGAGAAGGTGGCAAGGTTAGTCCAAATATTCAGACATAGCAACGAACAATTCACCTCAAAACACTTTTGAGACTCCGGCTCTGTGAAAGTTAACTCGTATGGAATTAACAGCTCATGTCCCAGAAATTAAACATTTTTTTGAAAATTCTGAAGTAGATTCATGTCTCTTACACTGATGGCACCTAGGAGTGTAGTCTTTTCTGCTTCTGATTTGGTGGTAAGAGGACATGTGTGAGAGTGTTCTATAGACTCGGGGAAGAAGTACTGAATAAATTCAAAATAGAAGTATATTTCATGAAGGGATCTAGAGACATATAAAGATATCAGCTTGTATTAATTTATCTTTGGGGTATATTTTTTTATCCTATGGGATGGCATAGATTCAAACATTCAGAGAGAGAAGAGGAGATGATTTGTAATTAGATAACTTGCTCTTTTTATACCATCTGATGAACTTCCATTGGAATCAGTCTGGGCTTAGTATGTTTGCTTAAGGTACTTTACAAATTTCCAATGAGGTTTTTTTTTTTTTTTTTCTTACTTGATTGCCTTTTTATGTTCCAGAACTCTCTAGAAGACTATATTTTGTATTTGTGTTAGATCATATGAAGTTCTGCCTTCTACCTACATGGAATCTTGGGGAAGTTTCTCTTTTTCCTAATAAAACAAACCAAGTGTAACTTTAAAATATTAGAAGCTCTCTTAAAGTGTGATGATACCTGGGATCTCTTGCAGGGTACTTAGGACGATGACCTTGGGTGAGGTGCCAGATTGCTACATAAGCACAGTTGTTGCTCTCTGGGTCTCTGTGGGGACTGTTCCAGGAGCCCCCATGGATACCAAAACCCCAGATGCTCAAGTCCCTTAGGTACAATGGTGTAGTATTTGCATAAACCTATATACATCCTCCTCCTGTATCCTTTAAATCATTTCTGGATTACTTACAATACCTAATACAATGTAAATGGTATGTAAATCGTTGTTATACTCTATTGTTCAGGGAATAGTGACAAGAAAAAACTCTGTCCAGTACAGATGCAGGTTTCTTTGACTAAATATTTTAATCTGAGGTTGGATGAGTCTGTGGATATGGAATCCATGGTTACTGTACAGAAAACAATATTAATTTTTTTAATAAATAGTTAACCCCCAAATAGATTTGTTTCAGGAGAAGTGGTTCCTCTGTTTGATAAGGTACTCTTATCTCCCAAAGTTTCATTTATTAGAAATATATCCTTCCCTTGCTCCTTAAAACCTGTCATCAAATAGTAGGGGTACTGCAAAGGTTTTATCTAAGACATTGTTCATATTAATTCTCCCTGTGAGATGATACTATCAGCCATCCTCAGTTATTTTTACTTGCAATGAATTTTCAGTCCTTATTGAGAAAGTTTTAATAATAGTTGGAAAGATAAAGAAGGCCGTAAAGGTAGGAAAAAAGTTTCACAGAGAAGAGGAGCTTACTTCTGTTCCATAGAAGTCTGTAGGCACGTTTTGGGGGGCCTACCTTGGTATATGATGTCATATTCTCCTGGAAAAAAAGCATTAAATCTGTAAACATCTCAGTTAGTTCCAGCATCTGAAGTTGCCCTAAAGGTCCAGAGTCAGATTCCTAAATCCTATTGGAGGATTTATGCCAAAGGAGTTCCCGTTGGCCAGCCCTCACTGGAGACAGCCTCACTAGGGGAGGAGCATCCTGGCCAATGTGTTGGAGGCCAGAGTCCAGCAGAGTGGGTTCCTTGGCTCCACTGGCTACCACTTCTCAGACTGTTCTTTGCCCTCTGTGAACACCCAGTGATGGAAAAACGTGTTGATAGCAGTATGTTTCCAACCTGAGCTTTACGGTAGATAATGATGATATTTGACTTCACTCTTTCTGGAAAGAAAATAATGTTGCTCCCAATTCTTTGCTTGACTGTTTGTGTATTTTATTTTAAACTCTCCTGGAGGGGGTTGAAAATTATTCACAAGTTCAATAGCACTTCCCTAGTCCTAAAAATCCAGATAGCAACCTGAAGATAACCAAAGATGTGTTGAAGAAAAACAGAACAATGATATCTAGGGGCCACAAATCTAATGCACCCTACCCAGACCAGAGGGCCCCTGAACTTTCCAAGCACATTAGGAAAACAAGACTGAACACAGCCGTGAGAACACACAAGAGGCTGTGAGTGTGAGTCCTGTCAAAATAGCATGTCAAAGGGAATTTGGAGACTGTTTCATTCTTTTGGGGTTCTAAATACACTGTCAGATTCAGGTGAAAGTTCTTTGTGCTTAAATGTTAGTGTTTAACATTTTCCATATATATATATATATACATACATACACAAGGATAATTGATGCATATGTTTATATAACAAATATTATTTTTATTATTCATGACACAGTCCCTAGTTTGATTTATTTTTTTAGAGTTAAGTACCTTTTAGGCTCTGTCATTAAAGGCATTGGAGAGACTCATATCACAGATATCAGGTTTCCCAATTATAATGCTCAACACCCAGTGGATTGAGGGTAACAGAAGACCCAACTCGTGATGCTCAGGGCAGATGATGGCAGGTGGGGCTTACTTCTGAAACAAAGAGGACCTTACTTCTATTCCCTGCATTTTAATTTCTCATAAACCTGATCGGTACATGAAAACAGAAAAAACAAGATCTGTCACTTAGCCACCGAATACTCATTGCTGTACAGTTAGCACTAAAGAAAGGTCATTAAGTCATTCAGGAGACAGTGCAATGATGTAGTTAGATATGTTGGCACGGGAATCTAGGTGCTTATTCACTGAGCTGGTTAACCTCTGTCTTGGTTTCCATCTCTGTGGTATCAGATTAAAAATCAAGGGCAAGAGAGATAATACATGTAGGCAGTGACAGAACCCAACATGAAGAAAGTATTGAGGTTAGTACTATTTAGAAATATTTTTGGACAACGTACATACACAAGGAGTTATAGAAATAAGACACCCTGTCCCATCCACCCAAACCAAATCCATCTAGTACATCTTTTGCAGCAGTACCTCCATCACCGTCTGTGTCTCTAGCTTATGTTGTAGTTACTTATGAATATGCAAATATTAAATGAGTTAATATGGGCAAAGCATCTGGTATGGTGCTGGGCTTGTAGCATTGCCTGGGTAGGGTTAGTGATTGTCGTTATTTTTCCCTCACAGAGAGTTCGCTAAAGTGCATTTTTGGTTCTGGAGGAGCATGTAAAGTTAGGGAGCATCAAGGACTCACGCCAAGTTATTTTCACCAGGAGGACATTTGTCATGCTTTTGACTACCTTGCTTTTCTGAGAAAAGTTTGCAACAGTGAGTTAAAAACTAGCAGAATTTTTACAGGTTCACTTTCTTTATCCTGGGCCAAATTAAATGGCAGAAGATGTGTCAATGCTCATAAAAGAGTAGGAGCTTTGCACATTGAGTACTGGCTTGACCGTTGATGTTTCTATTCTCCCAGGGATGGTTCTGCAGATGTAATCCAATATGAATGTTCGGTCACTACTCGTTCATTCTTCACAATTTAATTGACACATGATTATCACTAACAGGGCCAGGTACTGTCCTGTTGCTGGGAATACAATCTACTGAACCAACTCCTTTTCTCGGGAGATACAAATTAGCTGAATTGAGATTCTCCCATTTGTTTTCACGTTCAGACATACATTGAGAGAGACCATATTTATAACAGAGGCAGGCAGGACATGCGCTCGGCTTCTGAAGGCTGCAGGGGCAACACAGAAGCTTTATGTAGGATGCTCAATCTTGAGTGTGTTTGAATTCTCCATGGCTTTCCAAATTAGATGAAGAATCCGGTACCTTGTTGGTCATGGGTAAATGAAGGAGTAGACCCTGTTAAACTTGATGCAGTGTTTAATGTTAAACTCACAGGCTGGTACCCTCATGCCCGAACTTTGAATTAGCATTTTATAGAAAGGATTAAAGGCTGACTGATGGAAAAAAAAAAAAAAAAAAAAAACAACAAAAAACCAAACATATGCCACCAGGTTTTAAACAAATAATCTTTAAAACACATCAAGAGCTGTTGGTTTTACACCAATTGTTTGCTTCCTAAATGTGCTTCCACAACACAATAATGACAATTGCCTTCAGTGAGTTACCATGTGTTACAGGCTCTTTTGTGTATTTCACAGGTCTCTCCTGGAAGGAGAAATAACAGAATGGCGTTGTATTTCACTAGCTGGGGGATTGCAAGATACAAGGGAACTGGGAGAAATCTGTGTTCTTTAGCTCTTAGGGCCTTGGGACTGACATTTTTCAGGTTAGTGTCACCTCCTCTGGCAGGGTAGACACCTGGACAGCATTTTTTTTTTTTTTAAAGAGCCCTTGATTTAAAAAGCTGGTAGCGGTAAACAGCAAGAATCTACATCACATTTTAAACATAGCTCCAGAGGAACTGTGATTTAAAATCAAAAGTCTTCTCATTCCTATGGCAACCAGCAGAAGTATTCCACTCATGCTCCACGCTGTGTACATTAAGCGCGGGGTGTGCCTCCCCCACCTTCTGCTGCTGGGCTCCCTCTGGAGTCCGCCTGGACCTAGCTGAATGGTGCACCTTGAACAAAACTCCTTCCCCAAAGCGCGGGCTGGTTTCCAACCTGCAACCAGCCAGACCAGGGAAGAAGATTTCCCGGAGGAAATCTTCACCAACCCGAAGGGAAAGCGCACCTCGAAATAGAGACACCACCGTCTGCTCCCCCGAGTTGACATGTTTGAGAGCTCCTTGTTTTAAAGCCAGACACAGATCTGTGAAGAGATTCCCCTGAGTTACAACCCATTTTGGGAGCTGCTACCATGAAGGTAACATATGTGGTGAGACTCGGCCAAAAAGCACCCGCCGGGCTGCAGAGCAGCACTGGGAACATTTATGACACGTTCCCAGGAAGCTGGAGTTAGTCACGGGCCTGGAGAGACTCCCTCCCAGGCTCCTGGGTGGTGGGACTGGATGTTGTCACCAAGGCCTGCTTCTGCAGGTGGAGTCAGCGGCTCTCTGTGCTCCTGGGGGTTGGTGTGGGGGGAGCCTACATGTGTTTTTTTAAGAGAAAGAAATTAAAACCTGAGATTCAAATACCCCCAAACCAGGGACAGACATGCATGAATCCTAGAGGAAGGTTTTCTACACTCCCAAGGGCAAAAAATAACTTGGGGAGTGAAGATGGCCTGGGTTGCTTTGCATAAAATCTTTCTTGGAGTCTGAGATATTGACAAAATGTGGACTGGTCGCTGGCTTTGGGAAGTTTCAGAGGAATGTTCTGGGTTTGAAAGAAGATGATCCCCTCATGAGCTTCTTTCTGCAGTCCAGCCATTTCTCCTCTGTTCCTGGGCTTTTCATTTAAGAGCTCTATTTAGGGAGGATCCAGATTAAGATTCTTCCTTAGTCACTGTGTGAGTGGTGAATTTAAGGATCCAGGTAACTATTGCTTTTTGACCTGAGGCACAGTGTTTTCCATCTATGAGTTTTTCTTCTCCTTTGTAACATGGCCATGTTAAATTATTTAGCGTCCAAGGTTATCTACACTCATATTAGTCTGTTTTCCATTACTATAATGAAAGACCCAAGAGTGGATAACTTATAAAGGAAAGAGGTTTATTTAGCTCAAGTTTGGAAGCCAAAAGTCTCAACATCATGGCACAAGCCCTGGGGAGGGCCTCCTGGCTGCATCACATGGCAGATGGCATCCTGACAAGAATGTGTGCAAGGGGAGGTCACATGGTACAACAGGAAGCCAGAACATGGGGAGGGGCCAGGCTGGCTCTAAGTAACAACCTTCTCATGAGGGTCCCATAAAAACAACATCAGTTTCTTCTGAGAGCAGCTCCCCAATGACCTCCCTGTAGGAGTCACCTCTTAAAAGTCCCATTACCTCTTAGCATTGCCATTCAGGAGACCAAGCTTCCAATGGGTGAATCCTTGGGGGACAAACCACATGCAAACCAGCATGAATGACGTCTAGACTTGTCAGAATGGAAGGCAACACAACTGAGGCCTGATTAAAACTGCCTTTTCATAAAAGAGACTGAGATATTTAGAGGCGGACCCACTGTGAGACCCATGCTAAGTTGTCTCACTTCTCACAATGTGTCCATGAGTGAGCAGCATCGATCTTGCAGAACCTTGGGCCTCTCTCCAGACCGACTGCTTCAGCCTCTGCACCGTGCCAAGATCTTCATTCACAGTCCCATTCGGATGCGAGGTCCACTGATGTGGGCACTCCTGGCTGTGTTTCCACGAATAAGTTTGTTGAATGCAAAGTCAGCTGTTCCAGGCACCGTGGCCTACTTGACCCCACCCCCATGAGGTTGCTGTTGGTCATCATTCCCTTTTAACAGATGACAAACTGGAAGTGCAGAGTTGAGGTGCCTTGCCTAGAGTCACATCATGGGTGATTAAGTGGCCTTGCTGGGGTCGACTGAAGGAGTCTTCCCCATGTGGCCAGTCAGCTGAGAAGAGGAAGGAACCAGTCTTCTTCAGATGTCCACCTTAAACTCCCCTTGTTCATTGTGCCTGAGTCAGAACATTCATCCTGCTGCAGGGCCCTTGCCGTTCTATGTCCGCATGGACCTCAAAGACCACAACTGTGTGTGGGCGGGGGTGCCTTATTGGTGACATTTCAATTAAAAATATTTTTATTGTTGCAAAATACACAACAAATTTGCTACTTAACCACTTGTAATTGGTATTAAATAGACGCCCATGGTTGTGCACCATCCACATTATTCAAATCCAGAACACTTCTCATCTTGCAAAACTGAGACTCTATGCTCATTAAACAATGGTTCCTCCAATTCCTTCCTCCTTTCAGCCCCTGATGACTCCCATTTTATTCTCTGATTCTATGAGTTTAAGTCTTTGGTATAAGTAAAATCATAGAATATTTATCCTTCTGTGACAGGCTTATTTCTCACAGTGTAATGTTTTAAAGTTTCAGGTTGTCATGTGTCAGATTTCCTTCTTTTAGAGGGCTGAATAACATTCCATTACACATATACCTCAAATTCTATTACCATCTGTCCATCAATAATTAGTACTTGAGTTGCTTCTATCCTTTGGCCACGGTGAATAAGGCTAAGAACATGAGTATTCAAGTATCTCTCTGAGACCCTGTTTTCCATCCAATTTGGGAATATACGTAGGAGTGGAATTGCTGATGAATAGAGTAATTGTATTTTTGATTTTTTTTGAAGGACCACTAAATTGTTTGCCACAGCAGCTTACCATTTTACATTTCCACCAACAATGCACAAGGATTGCATATTCTCTACATTGTTGCCAATGTTTATTATTTTCTCTTTTTCTGATAGAAACTATATTAATAGGTATTAAAAAGAAGTTCTCTGAATGGGCTGGCTCACAAACCGACTTGCCCAATAGGTGTCTGACATAGAGATCAAGCTACATCAATTTGAGCTTATTAAGGAGCCAAGATGGTAATAATGCTGCTAAGAGAATAAAAAGACAAATCATACACCAAGAGAGAGAAAATTTGCCAACCACATACTGGATAAAAGGATCATGTTCACTAAGCAAAACTCTCAAACCTCAATAATAAGCAAACAAAAACACAAAATACAAAGATGGGCAGGATATTTGAATACATTGCCAGAGAAAATACATGGATGAAAAATAAGCTCATCAAAAGATGTTCAGGACTGGGGCTGGGGCTCAGTGGCAAAGCGCTTGCCTAACATATGTGAGGCACTGGGTTCCATCCTTAGCACCACATAAAAATAAATAAAATAAAGGCAACTCTGTCCATCTACAAAAAAAAAAAAAAGAAAAAGATTCAAAGCCAACATTAGCAAAAGGGATGTGCTAAGCCACTCAGCAAGACACTGTCTTTAAATAAACTACAAAATAGGGCCGGGGATGTGGCTCAGTGGTTGAATGCCCCCGAGGTTGATCCCTGATACCACCCCCCCAAATAGATGTTCAACAGCATTGGTCATGGCAAAGGCAGGTTGACACTTACCAGAACGTCTCCAGTGAAAAAGGTTAAGAAGCCCCAGTGTGGTGAAGGCTGTGGAGCAACCAGAATTCTTACCTTGCTGGTGGAGAGGTAAAATTCTTACAAGTACTTTGCAAAACACTTTGATAGTTTCTTAAATGAACAGTCATTACCATCTGATCTGGCCATTTAGCTCCTACCAAACATCCAAGAGAAACAAAGGCATATGCTTGTAAAAGGGCTCAGACATGATCATTCCTCACTGCCGTATTGTTAACAAGTCCTGAGCAGCAAACAAGCCACACGTCACTCAAAGGAGGAGGATGGACACTACATTGTGGCACACTCACCCAATGAAACTCTGCTCAGCCATGAAAGAGAAGGGACTATTGATAAGTGTGACAACTGAATGCATCTCAAAATGATTATGCCGATTGAAAGAAGCAAGACCAGAAAGTAAATAGTGTATGGTTCAATTTATACAAGATACCAGAAAATGCAAACGAGTGTTTACAGACAAAAGGAAGATTAGCAGTTGCCTAGAATTTAGTAGGGGAGGGGAGATAGGAATATAAGGTACATAAGAACATTTGGCAGGTGATGGGCATGTTCATGACCTGGATTGTGGGAAATGGTTACAAGAGCACATATAGTTCCAGAGTGTATATAGTTCCAGAGTGAACAAATGGAATTATATTCCTTAAATATGCTTATATTTTTTTACTGTGTGTCAATTACACTTCTAAAAAGTTATTGTTAAAATCAAAGGAACAAGTAATAGCAACTTGATTGCTTGTCCATTTTTCTCTTTCTCCTGAGAGACTGGAATGCCGACTTCTGAAGCTATAAGCCACTGAGTGTTTTCTTCCCTTGGAAAGGGAGATGCTAGGTACATTTTGCTGTTGGGTTTGTACAACTCATTGTGAGGCTTCTGCCTTTGATATGCAGCAACTCCTGCTATGATTCGTTTTTCATAGCAGCAAGCCATTTTGAACATTAATGCTAGAAATCAACTGTTCTTAGTGTAGTAGTTGTCGAATAATACACCCGAGAGTGGCTCAGCCCAAGCCAACTGAAATAAGTTATTGCTTATAGAAGATGCAAATATACCAAGGAAGCTTGTCTTCCTGACTTCTCCCTCTTCCCTTTCTCTTTTCTCTTCCTCTTCCTTCTCCTTCCTCCTCTTCCCCACCTTCCTCCTCCTCCTCTTCCTCCTCCTTCCTCCTCCTCCCCACCCTCCTCCTCCTCCCCCTCCTTCTCCTTCCTCCTCCTCCCCACCCTCCTCCTCCTCCTCCCCACCCTCCTCTCTCCTCCTCCTCCTCCTCCTCCTCCTCTTCCTCCTCCTCCTCCTCCTCCTCCTCCTCCTCCTCCTTCTTCTTCTTCTTCTTCTTCTTCTTCTCTCTCTCTCTCTCTCTCTCTCTCTTTTGTTTCAGTGCTAGGAGTGGAACCCAGGACCTCATGCATGCTAGGCAAACACTCTACTCCAGAAATGCATCCCCAGCCCCCAAATCCATATTTAAAACATTTTTATTAGAGCATTATAATTAAACAGAGTATTTAGATTCATTAGCGGGTGGGGAGCACCAGGGATTGAATCCAGGGGCATTTAACCACTGAGTCACATCCCAGTATTTTTAATATTCTATTTAGAGATAGGGTCTCCCTAAGTTGCTCAGGGCCTTATGCGGTTGCCAAGCCTGGCTTTGAACTCCCGATCCTCCTGCCTTGGTCTCTGAGCCACCGGATTACAGCCATGCACTACTGCGCTGGTCAATTTTTACGAAAATCACACATTCAAGGGATGGTTTCAATCTCAATCTCCTCTCTTTTTCCTCCATTACCCCCTCCCTCTACTCTCCCTCAACTTTACTAATCTTCCTTTTGTTCCTTTATTTGTGTATTTTTGATTGGTCCTTCTTCCATATACATAAATGGCACCTTCGTGTGTGAACATGGCGTGGTGGTTTTGTTAAATCATTCCATGTATCTTCCCCTCTCCTCCCTCCCTCTCTCTCCTGCTCCCTTGATTCCACTAATCTTCCCTGTATTTTTATGATATCCAACCTCGTTCCACCTGCCTTCTGTCCCTGTTGTCCTTAAGCTTCCTCATATGAGAGAAAACATTTGTCTCTTGATTTTCTGAGTCTGATTTATTTCACTTAGCATGATTTCCCCCATTTCCATCCATTTACTGGTAAAGACCATCATCTCATCCTTTATGGCAGACTAAAACTCCATGTGGATGTTCACCATTCATCTATTGAAGGGCATCTGGGTTGATTTCATATTTTGGCTATTGAGAATTGCAAAAAGCACATTTTTTTTAGATTTTTAAACTAAATTATAATAGTTTCAAGGCTGAAATGTCATTGAAATGACATAAAATATACATCAAAAAGTGAAAATGTCTGTTTGGATTGGTTTTATGGCTTTCTTGTGTGACAGAAAGGGCTATTGTTGAAACAGATTGTTAAATGGTATAAAGAATTCTCATATCACCCCTTGAACAACATGATTAACAAAAATATGTCTGGATCTACTTTGATTTTGACTTTGGTGTCCTTTAGCTTACCAGCTGGTCTGGAGTTCTCGGCTTTTTAGAAGAAATTATCTTTCTTTCAAAGTTCATTTAATATAGAAGAGAGTCTCATGTCTCCCAGAAATTACCAGAATGACAATTTTCTCCATTTCAACTTCTTGTCTACCCTTTAGAAATATTTGGAAAATCCATAAGAGAGAGAGAGAGAGAGAGAGAGAGAGAGAGAAACAGATGTATATACACAAACATGCATACACAATGAAAATCTGTTTTTAGTAACATTCTCATATTCAAAATATGTACTAAAACTTAATTGCTTTATCAGAAGAAATTAGACATGGGTTCTTATTTGCTATCTATAAGGGCTGAGTTGCCGCAAACACAGGTCAAATCTGCCGCAGTCTGGCTAGGCAGAAATCATGAGCCACTGAAGCAGGAACAAACTTTATTTCTGAACTCCACCAGCACACTCCCGGGAACTCCCCCGAATGCCACAAGGCTCCTCCAGGAACCACCAACTGGAAATATCCCTCCTCCGGCACTTCCCCAACCAATGGGAACTCTCCGGGAATCCCCGCCAGAGCTCAAGCGGAACTCAATGGGAACTCCGCCAGAACTCAAAAGTCATCATCTTAATGGCTCGCTAGCATCACCTCTCAACCACTACTTCTGGCAAAAATGCCATGCGTCATCCCGACTCGGCTGTGGCCTTCAACACAAATCCCTATGACAAAACTGATAATTGAAGAATGGATACTTTCTATAATTTTCATTAAACATGAAAGTCATGAAATAAATGCTGAATTTCCTCATGAAAAAAGTCATCCCTGGTAAATGAAGAAACTCCATTATTTACTCATAAAATATTGAACAGTAGGGCTGGAGATGTGGCTCAGTGGTACAGTTCATGCACCATGCTCTGGATTAGATCCCCAACACTGTAATAAATAAATAAATATAAGCTCCATAATTACTAGATTGAACAATATGAAATTCCTGATTTGAACCACTTTGGGCCTACAAACCCAGCAGGCTAAACATTTAAAAAATGATTTAAAATAAAATTTTCACAATCCCAAGAACTCATGGGCTACTGAAGCAGACGCTGAACATGTGGTAAGTGTGAACATTCTGGAAGAGAGAGCGGCATGCTCAGTTCTTTGAGAGCGGAGAAGACAGAAGAACTGTCTTGCTTCAGCAGGAATTTTACTGATGCCCTTCAGCAGCAGAGGTAAAACATGTCCACAGAACAATCTGCATGTTCTTTCCCGGTTCATTTTGAAGGGAACATCCCTAACAACCTGATGCAGAATGACAGTAGAAAATCGCCTGGGAAGGGTTCTATCCTTTTGTGCTCAAGGACTTTACACTGAGCTGTTCTCTCCTCTGAATATCCGCCAAGGGACTGTCATCAAATGGTTCCTGTGGAACCCCGCTGTGAGGAGGTCCTCTGACAGGCAGTTATGCTGATAGTCACCTCAGGTCCCCACCCCAGGGCCCCTTCCTAATTTTGGGGGGATAATCCCCCAATTATCATATCTCTTGGGAGATAGCTGTCTTTCTCAATAGTTCTGCTTTTAGCTGTAAACACAAGTTTACATTTTTTGGCTCTAACCTGTCTCCAAATTCTTGTAAAGAACTTCTCATGTTTAAAAACACCTTTAAAAACCACAAGCAATTAAACATTTTAAAGTTTTAAAACAAGTACTCACCTTTAAAAATGACAAGAACAAAATATAATAGCCCACCAAACCTGTTGAGGTCACTTGACACATTTAGGTTGTCAATTCTGTTTCTGCTCACATAACCACAGCCTCTGATTTCTGCTTATAGAATTGAGCTTGAAAATTTGGTGTTGTTCAGACTTCAATGGCTGTAAAGCCAGGGAAAGAATGTTACAATAAAAATACCCTGAAACTGCCTCATTTTTTCCTGGCCAGATCTTGACTTGATGGTATAAGGGAGCACAGTGCTTTTTCTAAGTCTAAGGATACGGAGACAAGCTATCCAGTTACCTAACAGAAACCACTATTTGAACATTTGAATTCACCCTAATACATGAATTCGTTTCTTTCCTTTTTGCTACATTGACATCTCTAGGGAAGCTAAGCAATCAATTGAAGCTTAAACAAATAAATGTTTATTGAACAAAAGCATGAAGCAAAAAAGGTTGAATTCTCATAGAGTCAAAGAGAGCAACATTAGTGACAATTTAGCTTGACTGACCTGTTTTGCAGTTCTTCTAGATAGGCTAAAACATAAAACAACCACCCCCAAATTCCTAGGTTCCTCTCCTGGGGGCAAAGGTGAACAATGGCCCTAGGTTTGTTGAAAAATAAAGTTGTAAAACAACAACAACGAACAAAAAACTGCAATTTAAAATTTAAAGTAATTTAACTGCATTTCCAAGAGGGAACTTAACCAAATCATCTTGCAGGTACAGAGAGTGAGAGCAGGTGACATTTGACCTAAGTTCTGCAGAGCTGAGGAGCAGTTTAGTTGCTCAGTGTGTGTGGGGGGGGGAGACTCTGGCAAAGGAATAGCCAAGCAAACAGAGAAGGCCTATCATATCTCAGGAAGAATAAGGAGTTGGAGGGGCTCTTGTAAAGGACAGGTCCAGATGTTGGCAGAAGAGGTGAAAATGTACCACACTGATGAATATCCTGACTTTCTTCTCTAAGATTAAAACTGTAGGCAGAGAGTCTTAAGAGGCAATTGACAGAGTCCAGGCAAAATAGAAGGAGTACTTGATTGAGACAGTGTAATTCAACCTGGGTCACTTTGAATTTCATTAGTAGATATTTAAAAGTGTAGGGATCGTGGGTGTAAAGGGAGAGGCCAGACTGTGCCTATGAATTGTCCATTAGCATAGTTGAAGCAATGAGAATGAATGGGATCACTCTGGGCATAGTGACCAGAATAAACAGAGTGTTCAGGAGTAACCCAGAGGACAGGGGAGGCCGGCCGAGAGACGGAGAGGGGCTGGGAGAAGGAGGTTGTTCCAGAAGCCAAGGAAGACACCAAGAGGAGAGCTCACAGTTGCAAATCTACTAAGAAATCTCCATTGTGTTCACAGACCATCAGAGCAGCCAGAGACAAACCAGTCAGTGAATCCCAGCCTACCAGACTCCAAGGTCCTTGATGCGGCCCTAGATGGGCAGATCTGCATTAGTAACTAGTTAGCCCACCATGTTCAAATGCTTTCATGATCTTTCTTCCTTCCTTCCTTCCTTCCCATTTCTTTTCTTTTTTCTGTACTGGGGATTGAACCCATAGGCACTTTACTACCAAACTATACCCCTACACCCACCCCCAAATTTTACAATTTTGAGATAGTGTCTTACATATGTTGCTGAGGTTGGCCTCAAACTTGTGATCCTCCTGCCTCAGCCTCCAGAGTTCCTGGATTACAGGTCTTGCACCAACACATTTGTCTTGACTAATAATTTTTCTTTTAATGGCAATTAACCTCTCCTGCAGCCAGTAAAGCATCACTCTCCAAAGTTTTCTTCTGGAATTTCTCCCAGCTTTTAATTAGAAATGGAATCTTAGGGATACTCATTCAAGTATTCAGCAGATTCACCTGAGGATCTCTTTGAAAACAAGATCCACGGCCCCACCTCAAGGGCTGATTGCCTCCACTCCCTCTAGTTCACCTTCCAAGGGCTTCAGCCAGGGCATCATTACTTCTTAAGATCTCAGTTTGTAGATAGGGTTCTAACCACTAAATGGAATACTCGGATGCTTTATATCCTTGGTACTCAAAGTGGTCTCCAGCTGCTCTGGTATCACCCGGAAGCCTATTAGAAATGCTCTATCTCAGGCCTCACTCCTCACCTTATGGATCAGAATCTGAATTTCAACGAGAGGCTAACATCACGTTTTATACGTTGCAAGTGACTAGGGGTCTTGCCATCGCGTTGGTCACGGGACATTCTTCAAAGATAACTGGACAGACCTAGCCAAACCCAACTTCAGTGCACTCTGAGTTGCTCAACAGTGGGTGAAACCCAGGTTGCACTTTGAAAGCATTTTCCTGACATTAAGGAAATATTGAAGCTCAGATTTGAACACCCCACCCCCCTCTCAGAGAATCTGACCTATTTGTTGAGGTCCAGGCATTAATATTTTAAAAGTTTCCCAGGTAATTCTGATGTAGAGTTAAGTAAAAGATTCACTGTGCTGAGAAGTCCTAAGGAAAAGCAGACATCTAAATTCAATTCAAGTAAAATAGAATTTTTTTTTAATATAATGAGAGCATAATGCCAGGCAGGTATTAATAATAGAAGCCTTAGTCGCTGTGCTACGGGATGGTGTGAAAGCAATTTTGGAAGGTATCGTTGACATAAAGGGTGGCATAGTCTTTGGGAAACTTTGAGTTCTTATTAAGCTCTTGCAAGAGTGTCAATGAACTTAGAACACTCAGAACAACGGTTTTTTAAAGTTAGCAGAGACGCATGAAAAACTTGCCTCATGTTAAAGTAGTTGGAGGGAGAGGGAGGGAGCGAGAAGTCGGGGAAGGGACAGGTTATTTTTCTCTTAGTAATAAAGATCTGTATGCCTAAATTTGTTAAACTCTGAAACGGTGGCATTTTGTAAGACTGAAAGGCTTTGTGTAGGTGTCATTAGAATGTCAAGGATGAGTCAAAGATTAATACCCAAATTACAGACTGTGAGATGGGAATTTTATACCCCAGTCTTGGAAATCAAGTTGGGAAGAAGGAAGGATGGATGGATTCTACAGTACCACATACATCGGGTGAAAAATTAATGAAATGGATTATGTCTGATTCAAGACTGGAAAAAACTTAAGCCATGCGTTTTTATGTAGTTCTGCAAAATTTCTCAAGCATATTGTTTATTTATGGGTAGACCAATTCTAAATAAAATAGGATCTCAAAAAGTTCAGATTTCCTGATTATCCTAGGATGTGTTATCTGCTGAACCTAGTAAGATTTTCCCAAGTGCCCAAATCAAGCTATGATTAAAATACTATGGTCATCCCACTAGCAGAATGATTCTTTACAAAACATTTTAAAGAATGTATTTTGTACTCAACAGTTACTTATTAAGTTCCCCTAATTTTCCGGGATACTGGTGGATTGTATGAAAGAATTGGAAGTCACTCTCTCTGTTCTTGATGGACATAAACATTTGTTCAGTAAAAACAATTAGAGGTAGGCATCTTGGGAAAATATTCTATTTTCAAGAGAGCATAAAGATACATTTATAAATGAGGAAACCTGTAAAGACATCAAGCTCAAGGTTTTAAAAGATGAATGATAGCACTAATATTCCCAATGATAGGGAATGCAAAACAGCTGCAGATGTTTTAATATCTAATGTGGCATTTTAAAGAAATTATTATGTCAGTTGTAGTGCAGAGCACTGGCTTGAGAAATGGTTATATCCCATAATTCTCCTTTCCCCAGAATATAATGAACTGTTCACTCCAGTTCTTGAAAAGGGGTGGATATGATCATTGCTTCCTTGTCTTTCTTACCTGAACAGGTTAATTTTGCAAAGACCATGTGAAGAAAGACCATTTTTTTAAAACCTCTTTTCCCTCATCTGTTCCTTGGTATTTTGTGATCATGGCTACTTTTAGAAGTGAATGAGCTAATAATGTATACAGAAGCAAGTAGCACGATGATAGAGTTCTAGAAAGTATTCCCAGGCTGGGGCTGTGGCTCAGCGGTAGAGCACTCACCTAGCACATGCACATGTGAGACCCTGGGTTTGATCCTAAGCACCACATAAAAATGAAATAAAGATAATATGTCCAACTACAACATATATATATATGAAAGTATTCCCTGTGTGCTGCACTTTCAAGTAAATTCGCTTTATTTCATTCTTGGAAGTACACTTTTGGGTAGATTTACACAAGGTTGAAAGACGGAGGAAAAAATTGAAAATCACAGAGAAAAAGTTGCTTGCCTAAAACCACACAAAGGGTATTTCAAACTCTGGTTTTTAACCTAAATTACCTACAGGACTTGGCATTTGCTCTACAGATTATAGAACACCACTACCTGGTTTGCAAGAGTGGATCTACCTTCAAAGGAACCCATGTGTGGTCCAGGGTTCTCACATTAGCCATTATCTTTGGGTCTTTAACCTCAAGGCATAGGAATTAAGAACCTGGTCCCTGATTCGAATTTGGACTGAGCAATTTACCAGCTTTGTGAACTTGGGCAAGACTACTAACATTTCTTATTGGACTTCCTTTTCCTCTTTTATGAAAGGGATCAATAACAGTCCCGACCACATTTTGTGGCTGTGGTAACTAATGGGTAAATGGCATAATGTCCTTAGAACAGTGCCTAGCACGTGGTTAGTACTGAAAGTTAGCTATTGTATCTTCTTATGACTCTTAAATTTTGATCTCCAAACCAACCCGTTCTTCTCAGCTGCAGACTCATCCATATCCCCCTGGTGCTGATAGTCAGGACCCTGGCTTGGTTAGTCCTGAGCCTCCTCAACTCATCCTGCTCAGAACTGGACTCCCTTCTGACATAAGACAACATGAAGAGTTTGGTACAGTGAGCAGTGAGTGAGACCCTACGCATTTCAGCTATCATCATTACATACGTCAGAACTGTCCTTGCTCCTGTATTCTTTCTTTTGTGGAAGGCACACCATCATCCAGGTAGCCCAGTTCAGAAAACTGGGAGTCTCTTAAATTTCTGCATTTTCTTCATCCAGCAAAATCTAGTCAATCACTAAGTCCAGTCCATTCTTTCCTCCTTTAATTTTCTTTTATATCTTCTGTTCCCACAGCCTCATCATTTTCTGGCTCCTGTTACTCCCCCAGCCTTCCAGTGGTGGCTTGGATACCAGGCACGACTCTCCTCAGTTCATCCCCGTCAGTGATGTAGGAATGGATCCTGATCATTCAAACTGAGCTCACCATAGACGCTGAGCACGTCACAGACTTGACACTGAGTTCCTTCGCTCATCCATTAGCCTCCACGATGCATTTCTCACGCCTTTCTTACTGTGGTGAACAAGACCTGCCTGGACGTCACCTCTCAGAGGTACACAATGGTGCCATGATGGTGTTCGGAAGTGTTCCGTACACTCCCATTCCTGCATATGTTTTCCAATCTCGAATGGGCCTTCCCCATCTCTGTAAGGAAAGATCTTCATCAAACAGGCCGACAAACACAACGATTATTTGGACACATTTAAAAATCTCCATTACATGAAATTAAATTAAATACAATCATCCTTTTGTGGCTAAAGATGTGCCAAAAATGAGTGCACAGAATTCACAGTAGAAAACCTTTGCAAATTTGTGAGGACAGAAATGTTTTTGTTTTTTTTTTCTAACAGCTTTTTGAGCAGAATCTATTATAATCTGTCAGATGCTGAGAAAACTATAATCTGACAAAGTTTCTTTCTCAAACAATTGTTTTACCAAAGGCAAAGCAAAACTTTAAACATCACGGGTGCTTCCACCTTGGCGGAGAAGAGAGCTTTTTTGTGTAATTAAAAAGGTCAGTCTCTCTAAGGCCTGGGTGTCTTGCAGGACTCTGGGTTGGCCTTACAGGACGCTCTGGGATTATTTCAAGCTATAAGTACCTTTGTGCACCACCTCCACTGGGAAATTATCCCCTGGTACCTTGATAAGGGACCATTTGAATTTTTTTCTAAGAAGGACAATTAAGAACAATGGCAGTTGACACATCAAACAGTATGCCAACAGTAGCAAGGAAATCACAGAGCTCTAAGCAGTTCAGTAAGTGGTTGAGATAAATATTTTTGCATTCACAGAACTCAATAACAGGTCATCTTTCCCAGGTCAAGCTGACTGCCTTTCACATACAACTTGTAAATAAACTTAAGTCATTCAAACTATGTTTTCTATTAGAATCTTCTAAATTGAGAATTCATCTAAAACCTTCAAAATAGGAAGAGCTTTGCTCTGCCTGACAACAAGGGTCTTTGGTGATTCCATATTTCTCTGTGATGCTGTTCAAACTGCCTAATGGGACATCTGGGTCCCCAGAGGTTTCCTGTTCAGCAATTGTACTAGGTCACCCGGTGCCAGGCAGCTTCCCATACTGCAACAAACCTGAGATAATCATCTTTGAAAGAGAGAATGTTTATTGGGCTCAAAGTTTTGGAGATTTTAGTCCATGATCAGGGGGACCTATTTCTTTTAGGTGTCTGGTGTGCGTGTTGGGGAACAGGGAGCTCATCATGGTGGAGCAAAACTGCTTATCTCATGGCTGGGATGTGTAAAAATTAAGGAAGAGACAGGAGCCCCACAATCCCCTTTAGGATATGCCCCCCAATAGCCCAAAGACCTCTCATTGGGCCAGAGCTCCTAAAGATTCTACTACCTTCCAAGAGCACCATGGGTTGGGGAATCAAGCCTTTAACACATGAGCCTTTGAAGGACAGTCCAGATCCAAACTGCATCGTGTCCCACCTCCGTAAGCAATGCCTTCTCTAGTCAGACCAGACCTGCTGGCCTCAACTGGCACTATGCTTCCTGGGGCCTCTTTTCCTGCGTGCATGCTCTGCCTCTGTCCAGGGTGCTCTTCTTTCCCTGTGTAAGTCCTTCAACACTCTGACACCACATTCTTATAATCAGGTCCATGTTCCTATCACACAGTAGATATGTACAATGTAATGGTGCTGCTGGTGCTGATATTGGTGATGATGTGTTAGTGATTATGAAGATGATGAAGATGGTGGTGATGATGTTGGTGACAATGACGATGTTCATGATGATGATGATGATGATGGTGTTCATGATGATGATTTGATGATGGTGATGATAATGATGATTTGATGACGTTGATGTTGATGATGATAATGATGATGATGGTGATAGGTATCTACTTGTAGAATCTGAGATTCTTGAGATTAAAAACTACTTCTTTTTCCCCAGTTACTAACACAGGGCTTTAAGCATAATACTGACTATAAATTGAATGACTAAAGAATCACAGTATTTGCTTGTTGACTTTTAGTTGGTCTCTAGTAGGAACTATCTATATGGGAAAATTAACACTACAAAGTTTGCTAGGTATTTGACTCTTAGGTAGCTCCTGGGAAGGACTATCTATAAATGTATGGTTGACTTGAGGAGTGGTCCAGTTAAGATCATCATAAACCAAATATGCCCTCAGGATTCCTGACAGTATTTTGTATCGGTCATTTGCAATTTGTGCTTGATTTCAGCATTTGAATAAATTCATATCATTCACCTCCTTCAAACTGATTCCTGGTAGATAAAATGAACTGCGTGTGTACTCTAAATGTTATTTTTGTTTTGACATCTGAGTTGGTATAATATCTATTTACTCATCATCCATCATCCATTCATACAAATTTATTGGGCAATTACTATGTGACAAGACCTATTCTAAAATCAACTGTGCTCTTTTGCATGTTGTATTACACCTTATTATGTGGTGTTATAGTGTTTGTGTGTAGAGTTCCTGAAACACATGCATTGAGTATATGTCAGGTGAAAATTGAATTGATGAATTTATGAATTTATATGGCTAAATCAGTTTTAATTCCAGATTTAATTATCAGATATAATAAGTAGCTTGGATCTACTTTTCAGTTCAAATATTCCCTGTTCATACTTTTTTTTGGGGGGGTTATAAGATGTCATATAATTATATTGGTGGTTTTTCAAACGTATTTTTAAAGCATCAGAAATTTGTTTTCAGATGTAGTTGAAAATACAGAAGTCTTTAGAAAGAATAAAAACAATTCTCCATCCTATCACCCGAAGTCCTGTTTCACTGGGGTTATGTCCTAGCACCTGCAGCTCCTCAGTGAGCACCATTTACACAGAACTCAAAGGGGGCGTTGTCCTCGGATCTGTCTCAGGTGGCCTCATTTCCTTGCTGTCAGTCATGGTTTGCTTACATGTCCCCCAACAGCTCATGTGTTGAAGGCCTGGCTCCCGGCTGAGTGAGCTGCTGAGAGGTGGTGGAACCTTCAGGAGGTGGGGCCTCGTGGAAAGAAATAGGTTATTGGGGGTGGGCCCTGGAAGTGGATATTGGTACCCAAGCACGTTCTTCCCTTTTTAAATTTGTGCTTACATGTTACCATGAGGCAAGAAGTTTCCAGCACCAAATACTCCCCACCATGACATTTTGCCTCACGATAGGCTCAAAGGCCAGAGCCAAGTGACCATGGACGGAAACCTCTGAAACCATAAGCCAAAATAAACCTTTCCTCTTAATAAGCTTATTTTCTCAGATATCTTCTCACAGTAATGGAACTCACAGCTCTTGCTAAAATGTCTCAATGTATTTTAATTAGCATCTTGTTTTTCTGAATTTATTATTATTTTCAATATGAAGCTCATTTTACTAGCTACCTATTTTTGTTACCACTGTTATATCCACTCCTGACTCATGTAGCATTTGTGGAGCTCCTGAAGAGATGAGTCCTTGGTTTCTGTTAGTGTTTCATGTAACACCAAGACTATAACTAAACAGTCCTCACAACTAAACACACTATATTTACACCTAACAAGACATTACTGAAGCTTAGGAGTGTAAACACACACAAAACAAAGCTTCCCTGAATTGATGGCCAACCACATTCACTATTAGTCACATTTAAGTGAATGCAAATTCTTCCAGAAAGGAATGCAACTAAGAACCAGATGCCCTTGACCTGGTATTAATAAGAATTTACCAAAAGGAAATAATTCAAACTAACTAAAATATATTAACGGTCTTCATCGCCATAGTATTTATACTGTGAGGCTGATGTTCTTTTTTTCCTATTTATATCTTTATGTCATATAACAAATAAATTCCAAATGAATGTCAAAAAAATAAAGGGGGAAAGGCCATCATGCTCAGTGAAATAAGCCAGACCTAGAAGGTCAAAGTTCAAGTGATTTCTGGGATAGGAAGAAGCTAATCCAAAGCAATGGGGGGTTTATGGGGGGGAGAGGAAGAAAAGATAAAAAGGAGGGGAATGAAAATAAAAGAAAGTTCAGTGAGATCAGTGGAATAGAGGAAGGGTATGGAAGGGGAGGGAGGAGGGACAGGAAGAGGGAAGGACTGTGGTAGGATCTGACCTAACTTTCCTATGGACTGTGTGAATGTCCACAGTGGATCTCACCATCAGGCCCATCCATAAGCACTAATGAAAAGAAAGCTACAAGACAATATCAGAAAGATCTGAAGAGTGGAGGGAAGGGAACATGGGAGGGATGAGTGGAGGGAGAAAAGGAAAAACTGGGACCGAATTAGAGCAAATTGTATCCCATGCTTTTGGATTCATGTCAAATGGGAATCCTAATGTTACATAGAACTAAAAAGAACCAATAAAAATTTTTAAATCGTAAAGGTAAAAAAGTGAAATCCCTGCAAACAACAGAAAGTTTTATGTGGATATTTAGTAAATCCTTAGGTGGAGAACATGTTTGTGACATTAATACAACAGAAATAATAATAAATGACAATGGACTAGAGTATGTGGCAATATAAAAATGGAAATTTCTATAAATAGGGAACATCATTGTGTAGAACAGAGAAGGATTAACATCCCTGCTATATGACAATTGTAGCACAGTAGTAAAGCAGTCAGAGGGCATGAAATAAATAACACCAAGGTTCATAACATAAGCGTGTAGGTACAGTTATGCTTGGCCAGAAGAAAACATTTCACCGATACAAAGCTTCCCCTCCTTCTCTTTCCACTGAGGCTCTTAGTGATTTTCATGGAGCTGTCTGAACCCACTTATCATTAGCCTTACATCAAATATAAATGCGTGCCCTCCAGCCTTCAGGTGCAATTTTTCCCGTGGTTGACTCTTCCTCCTCTCCCACCAGCATGGTGCACAGAGGGTCCGTGTACACCCGTTCCTCTGCAGCCTGCACCATCTTTGGGGGGCTCATGGCCCAGCCACAAGGGTACAGTTCTCTTAGAAGTAGCTATCATTTATTCAATGCTGAGTAATCTCCTCAGAGGACTTGAAATAAGAGGGACGACCATCTGTGTCCAGATTCCTGGATTCCTCTGTCCCAATATGACTTACATAATCAGAAAAAAAACATATATTGAAACCCATCAATGTCTAAAATGTTATTATAACTGGGTGGAAAATATGTTCTCATAAAGAAGAGGAAAATAGATATGCTGCAATGATGGAATTGTGTGATTAATAAATCACTGTAAAAATTACATCATCTTCATCACCATTGTCATCGTGTTTATTATTATTCTTTATAGTACTGGGAATAGAATCCAGGGCAGCTCTACCACACAGCTACATCCACAGCCCTTTTTATTTTTAATTTTGAGACAGGGTCTTGCTAAGGTGCCTGGGCTGGCAGGGAACTTGTGATCTTCTTTCTTCTCCCTCTAGAGTCGCTAGGGTTAAAGGCATGCAGCATCATGCCTGGAAAGACCATGCTTTAAAAACAACAACAACAACAACAAAAAAAACCCTTTAATAGGAAGCAAGAAAATTACTCCCAGTTGCAGCATCTCGTAATCAACTCTAGTTTCCAAGAGGAGAGGGTAGCCTGCATCTTTTGGTGCTAGCTACGGACATCTCCCTTTCACCTTCTGTCCCAAGCCTCAGCAAGCTTTACAGCAATTTAAAAAAAAAGGGCATGGTAATGAGAGATTTAACTTTTGTCATATAATCCATTTTTCTCAGATATTTTAAGAAGAAAAAAATGCATTAAAAAGTATTATGAGAACATAGCAGGAAAAATGAGAAAACAATTGGTGAGAGTTTTATTTTTATTTATAAAAAATTATGAATCAATAATTTTATGTTTAAAAATTTAAAATAAGATTCTGTGCATTCCTTACTTATTTATTCCATGAGCAAACTTAACTCTTTGGTGCTACACAAACCAATGGCATCTCACACTTTCTGGTTCATGTCCTGGCTGAGTGGAGACACACAGAGTTCTCTACTCATTTACTTCTCTCAACAGGTTTATTTCATAGACATACATTACAGTAATTCTTTGAACAACAGAGCAATTATTATGTTCATAAAAATCATTACGTTCATAAAAAAAGGTCACTCGATTTTCCCTTCAAACAGACCAACCAAATGAGCAATTTTGAGAACATCAGTTAAAACCCTATTTTATGAACCTCTTTCTCTTGTAGAATTCAAAATGAACCTGCACCTTTACTTCCAGAAATTGTTTTGAGAGGAGTAGAACCTAGAAACAGCCATTCAATAATTTCTTCAATTTCTAAGATTATCTAAGTAGGGTTTTCTTTCATTGGAGTGATCAGAAGCTCTCATTAATTTTTAAAAAATTTCTGATGGCATTATATTTTCCCATGTATAAAAAACACTATATTGGCACTTTGCACTTGAACAGCCTTAGCACCATAAGATGCCTTTGGAGGCCACTATTAAAATTTATCTTTGAACCCTTCTAGTGCATCTTGAGATTGATCAAATTATTGCTATAATGACCTGGAAAGGGAGAGTGGTGAAATTTTAAGCCATAAAGAAGGAAGAAAAGTCAATTTTTTTGAGGAAAGTACAATACATCTACTCTAGCTATTGGTCTCTTTGGGGCACTTTAAAAGAAAAGTATGAAAGTAATGTTCTGTACTTATAGAGAGTGCGTTTACAATTTGAATACTTCACCTTCGGCCATAGGATTTCATTGTTCCACAGATAGGTTCTAAATTCAAGCAATGACCAGGGCAAACAGTTTTATGAGCACTTTGCAGGTAAAACACATTTTATGCCTTAGTCTAAAAATAGCCCAAAGCCACATTTGATGAAAACTGGCTTCAGGGAAAACCAAAGGAAGGACCAGAAGCCAGCACCCTCGCTCAGCCGTTGATAGATGTTAAGTTCTTACAGTCTTCTGGGTCTCTCACCAATGGCAGAGGGAGATTCTTCTGCATTATAAGATCTATTTTTCTTTTGCTTCCAGTCTCTGCCCATCCCCCACATCAACTGGAGTAGGTGTTATGCTCATATAGTCAATTAAAACCTCCTCTATTTACATTGAATATCACATTGTATTCAATAAATATGTAGTCAAAGTCTCTCATTTTGTTGGTCTTTCTGAAGCGATCTGTGGATTTGTCCCAGTGCCAGGATTGAAGGCAGGCACCCATGGGGTTCCCACTGCCTCTCCCTCTGAACACACAGGTGCCTGCTACTAACAGGTGGGAAGACAGGAGACCAGAGTTCCACTGCTGGCCCACCCTCAGGGACATGCTGAGGCAGCCCTGGGTAAGAAGGACTCTCATTCTCCCTGCCCCTAGGGACATGGCTAAAGGAGACCCTGAGAGGGAGCATTGCCTGGCCCTGGCACTGTCCTGCTTCGAATTGTTTCCCTGGAGGTCATTATAGCTGAAGGAGTCAGATGGAGAAAAGTCCTAGCTATCACTCCATCCCTGGGTGTGCACATTGGGGGAAGGGGGTGTAAGGTCCTGGTCCTAAGCGAGCACTTCCACTAGTAACAAATGAAGAACATCAGTTCCTGCTGTCATCACACTTCCAGAGCTCCCACCACCAGTCCCATACCTCGTCTGATCACGTACTGCTGTCAGGACTGGGTACGAGCACTATGGGGTGCAGGGACTGTGGTTCCTGCCACTACCTTCCCCATGCAGCGTCCCGCTTCATACCAGTATCTGGTTGGAGGACAAGTGCTTCAGGTCCCTCATCACTATTGATGCTGTCAGTGCCAGAGACCTTCTCTACTAGCAGAACCAACATCAATAGTGTCTGGTGAAACCCCTATCATGTGATAGGGAGCACCACTCCCATTGTAGGAGTAGCCACAGAGTGAGCACCCCACACCCTCTGATGTCTACACTGCACCTGCCTGAACTGCTAGAATGTCTCTACTCTTGTAAGGTCCACAGAGACAGTGGGTCTCTCCAACTTCAACATGGTATGCATGGTCCCCAAACTTCCTGATCACAGCCAAAGAAGCTACAGGGAGACTACAGTATGGTACTCAGAACAAAGCCAACGTCATATAACCTGCTGACACCCCAAGACACACTTCAGGAGAAAGTCACTTACTAAAAAGATGCTCCATAAAAATGATAGAGGTATCTGATCCTCCAGATGTGCAAAGCTCAATGTAGGAACACAAAAAATATGGGAAACAAAGTAAGATAAGTAAGAGGACCCCTCCTAAAGACCATAACTCTCCAGCAACAGATTCCAAAGAAATCAACATAGATGAAATGCCTGATAAAGAATTCAAAAGAATGACTACAAAAAAACTCAATGAGACCCAAGAGAATACAGATAAACATTTTAAATGAAATTAGGAAGACGATGCAGGATATGAATGAGAAATTCAGTGAACGAAGTAGATATGTCTGAAAAGGAACAAAACAGACACCTTGGAAATGAAGAGCTCAATAAATCAAATAAAAACGTTCAGTTGAAAACCTTAAAAACAACAGATCAGATTGACTGAAAAACAGGCTATGTGAATGTGAAAACAGGTCTTCTTGGAATAAACCATTCAGACAAGAGAGTGGGTTGGAGAAGAAGACAGCATATTTAAGACCTTGGGGACATCATGGAGTGAACAAACATTGGCATCTTTGGAACACCTGCAAGTGGAGGAGATTAAAGTCAAGGACATAGAAACGCTATTTAATGAAATAATAATAGAAAGCTCCCCTTATATTAACTGCCAACTATACTATACTCAGGAAAGCTACCCTTCAGAAAGGAAGCAAAAATAAAGTCCTTCCAGGATAAGCAAAAAACAAGGAAATTCATGACCACTAGACCGGCCTTACAAGAGATGTTTAAGTGAGTCCTATGCCCAGAGGTGGAAGGGGACTACATCATGAGAGCACTTGAAACTATGCATCCCACGGGGAGAACAGATATGCAAAAGAAACAGAAAAGGGCCAAACATTGTTAATACAATAATTCATGCAAAGATGAATAAGAGGGGAAGAAAAAAAAGAATATTCAAAATAACTGGGAAAAAAGCAACAAAATAATGGGAATAAGTCCTAACTTTTCAATAATAACTTTAAATGTAATTGGACTGTTGTCCAGTTAAAGGGTACATATTCTTTTCACCAATATATGGAACATTCTCTGGAGTAGACTGTATATTAGGTCACAAAACAAGTCTGAACAAATTTTAAAAAATTGAAATCACATCCTGTATGTTTCTGGTCACAATGAAATAAAGCCAGTAGTTAAGAACAAAATAAATTTTAGAAATTATACAAATGCAGAGAAATGGAACAACACACTTTTGAATGAACAGTGGGTCATTGAGAGAGTCATAAGGAAAATTAAAAAAAAAACTGAAACAAATGAAATAGAAACTCAACATTGCAAAACCAGAGAGAAACAGCGACAGTTATATAAACAGGGAGGTTTGGAACATCGAGTAACCACATCAGAAGAACATAAGTGACTAAACTCCAAAACAAAAGATTAATGAAACAATGACATGGCTCTTTGAAAAGATAAACAGAATTGACAAACCATTAGCTTGACTAATCAAAGGAGGAGAAGGAGGAGGAGGAGAAGGAAAAAGAAGAAGAAAGATGGAGAGAGAGAGAGAGAGAGAGAGAGAGAGAGAGAGAGAGAGAGAGACCCAAATAAGTAAAATTAGAGATGAAAAAGGAGACATTACAAACAATATCACAAAATACAAAGGATCATTGGGGATTATTTTGAAACACTATATACTAAGAAATTGGAAAATTCAAAAGCAATGGACCAATTCCTCATACAGACCTATCAATACAGAATCAAGAAGACATAAAACACCTGAATAGACAAATAACGGGTAATGAGTCCATAATAAATTATCTCCCAATGAAGAAATGCCCAATACTTACGGCTTCACTACTAAATTTTGCCAAATTTCTAAAGAGCTTGTGACAGTTATTTATAAACTTTTCCATAAAATTGAGAGAAGGCCAGCATTACCTTATTCCCAAAATCTGACAAAGACATAACAAAAAAGAAAAGCAGAGACATCCTTTCTTGATTAAGTTCAACATCCTTTCTTGATTAAAAACCTTGAGCAAATTAGGTGTACAATGATCATATCTCAACAAAATCAAGTCTATCTATACCCACATTGTCCTCAGTGAAGGAAGAGATGAAAGCATTTTCTCCAAGATTAGGAAAAAGACCAGGGTTTCCACTCTCACCATTCATTCATTGCAATACTTGAAGTTTTAATCAGAACCATTAGGCAAATAAATAAATAAATAAATAAATAAATAAATAAATAAATAAATGACATACAAATAGGAAGGGAGAGAGTCAAATTATCTCTGTTTGTAGATGATACATCAAAATTTAAAATTACTAGAATTTTTGATTTAAAATAAAAAATTACTAGAAGTGATAAACTCAGTAAAGTATCAGGAAACACAATCAACACACAAAACCCAGTAGCTTTTCTATACAGCAGTAATGAATTTGTTGAAAAAGAAACCATGAAGTAAATCCTCCTTACAATAGCCACACACGCACACATTAGAAAACAAAACAAGGGCTGGGGATGTGGCTCAAGCGATAGCTCGCTCGCCTGGCATGCGTGCGGCCTGGGTTCGATCCTCAGCACCACATACAAACAAAGATGTTGTGACTGCCAAAAACTAAAAAATAAATATTGAAATTCTCTCTCTCTCTCTCTCTCTCTCTCTAAACAAACAAAAAAACCCTATAAACAAAAACTAAAAAACCCTACAAACACAAACAAATATCAACCCTAGGAATAAACTTCACAAGAAAGTGAAAGCCCTTTACAATGAAAATTATAAGACATTGATGAAAGACATCGAAGACACTGAAAGATGGAAAGTTCTCCTACTTTCAGATTGGAAGAATTGATATTGTTTAAATATGCATACTATCCAAAGTGATGTACAGATTCAATGCAACCTCCATCAAAATACCAATGATGTTCTTCCCAAAATACAGAAAACAAAGCTAAAATTTATATAAGAGCACAAAAGACCTTAAAGACCCAAAGCAGTCATGAAAGAAAACAATAGAACTGGCAGTATCACAACACCTGATTTTAAAGCATAGTACAGAGCCATAGTAACCAGAACAGCATGGTATTGACATAAAAATGGACATGAAGGGGGCTGGGGATGTGGTTCAAGTGGTAGCATGCTCACCTGGCATGTATGTGGCCTGGGTTCCATCCTCAGCACCACATACAAACAAAGATGTTGGGTCCGCCGGAAACTAAAAAAATAAATATTAAAAAAATTCTCTCTCTCTCTCTCTCTCTCAAAAAAAAAAAAAAAAAAAAGTGGCCATGAAGCCATGAAGAGCAATGGACCAGGATAGAGAACCCAGAAACAAATCCACACATCTTCAGCCACTTGATTCTGGATAAAGATGCCAGAAACATGCATTGGAGAATGGAAAGTCTCTTTAACAAATGTTATTGGGAAAACAGGGTATCAGCTTGGAGAAGATGGAAACCTGACCCCTATTATTCACCCTGTACTGAAATATCTTATTCTGTACAAAAGTAAGACCCCAAACTCTGCATTTACTAGAAGAAAACACAGGGGGAAATACTTCAAAGCATTGGTACAGGCAATGATTTTTTAGATAGTGCCCCCCAAACTCAGGAAATCCAAGCAAAAATTGGCAAATAGGATTACATCACACTCAAAAGCTTCTGTACAGCAAAGGAAATAATCAAGAGAGTAAAGAGACTACCTACAAATGGGAGAAATTATTCACTAAATATTCATCTAACACCAAATTAGTATTCAGGATGTATAAAGAATTTAAAAATTTCACAATGAAAAGTATTCCAATTAAAAATGGGCAGATGATCTGAAGAAATACAAATGGCCAATAAATATATATATGAGATGCTCAATATTATTAACCAATAGGGAAAGGATAATCAAAATCTACAGTGAGATATTATCATATTCCAGTGAGAATGGTTGTTATTTGGAAAAAAAAAACAGATGTGGGCAAGGATATGGAGACAAAGGAACTTGTATACACAGTGGAAATATAAACTAGTCCAACCGATATGGAGAATAGTATTGAGGTTCCTCACAAAATTAAAAATAGAAATACCATAGGATTCAGCTATTCTGGATGTAGATCCAAATGAAATGCAATTGGTGTGCTGAAGACAGATCTGCATTCCCAAGTTCATGGCAGCAATACTCACAAGTCAAGATATGGATTCAGCCCAGGTGCCCACCAACAGGTCAATGGATAAAGAAAATGTTATATATATATATAACATATGAATATGAATATATATATTCATATTCATATATATATGAATAAAACAGATGTTGTATATATACACAGTGGAATATTTTTAGCCATTAAACAACAATGAAATCTTGCCATGTTCAGCAACATGGATGGAATGGGAGGACATTATATCATATTGAGATACGCCAGACACATAAAGACAAATGTATCAAAGACACATGTTTTCTCTCACATGGGGAAACTTCAAAAGTCAACCTGAAAATAAAGTAATGTTTACTAGGGATTGGGAAGCACCGGGAGGGTAGGGAAAGAGTGTAAAAAGGGTGGTTGGACATAAGTATGGAAATGTCATGCTGAACTACAGTAACAAGTACATTATCATGTGCAATTAACGTGTTAATTTTTTAAAAAATAATATCCTATTTTCACTAATTTTAGCACCCATTGATGATTTTCTATCTTCCTTCCATGTTCATTAGCTGACATTTTAGTGTAAAGAACAGCTTTCCATTCTCTGCTGTCAATGAATGAATGAATGAAATTACCACGGACGTATGGGTATTATTTTTTAAATGGATTATGTGGTTCTCTAAAGATTTATCTAATCTTGATCAAATTGCTCAGGATTTGGTCATTGAGAGTCTCTTGTCTCTATGTCCAACTTATCTCTCTGCTGGCTGATTTTCCCAGCATTTAAATATCCCCATCTCTCCTTTCTAGACCTAACCCTATATCTACTACCGTATCTCTTATTTCCACTTCATAGCTCTATTGCCTCCTCTCCTGCTCAGTCTTCACCCTGCTGTAGTCTGTAGTCAGCCCTCTGTAGTCATAAGTCCTACATCTGCACATTTTACCCACCATGATTGAACATGTTCCGGGAGAAAAAAAAATTGCATCTGCTCTGAACATGTACAACATTTTCCTCATCTTGTTCCCTAAACAATACAGCAGGACAACGACTTACATAGCATTTACGGTATTATATATAAGTCATCTAGAGATGCTATAAACTTCACAGAGGCTGTACATAGGTTAATAAGCAAACAGTACACCATTTTACATCAGGGACTTGAACATCCTTGGATTTTGATGTCTGCAGGGAGCCCTGGAACCAATCCCTCCTCCACCAGAGCGATTTATTTTCCATCTCTGTCACTCCACCAATATTGTCTCCCTCAAGCCAAAACGTGACTGCCCTGTCACTAAGTTGAGTGAATTTGCAAACATTCTTTTCAGATAACCACATCTCCCCTCTCTTTCACTTTTAATCTCTTCATTGTGAAATAAAAATGGATGCAGAAACTCACAGAATATAAGGAGAATTTACTTGGTGAGTAAGTGGAGCATCTTGGCGTAGGTCACTCAGGCTAAAACTGAACAGTGCTTGCCATTCCAGGGCCCCTCCTTGCTCAGTCAATCACATCCCGACTTTTACAATCACCATTTCCTTGCATTTCTTTATGGTTAATCACAGCCAGGAATTTCTTGTACATTTCCTGCTGCAGATCTGGAGCCAGTATGTTCTCAGCAATCCATCATTTCTTTTTAATGGGAAATAATAATTCAAGATTAAATCTGAGTACTGCAGATGCTTTTGCTAGTGGACTGGCCAGTCTATATTGATGAAGGAGATATATATGTATGCATACATTTATGTGTATATGTATTATAAACATACATGTCATATATATATGTAATATGGCATACAATTAAGTCTTTTTTCAGGTAAACTGATGACTAAGAGAAGAAAAGAAATGGCCATGGATTGGGAACTAGGTGACCTACATGCCACAAGAGCTTGGGGAAGATAAGAGCATATTTCCCACTATTGCCTTTTGTTATGTCAGTTTGGGTAATTAAATTTGGTATTTTTTTCTGGCAGTAATTGGTGCATTTTAAGTGCTTTTAGAATATAGGATTACAGTTGGCTGACTCTGGTCCCTCACTACCGCATTGGTCATGGTCAAGTTATTTAACGGTCACGCGTCGGGGCTTGTTCTTCCAGGTGGCCTCGTGTGGGCTTCTCCAACTCTCCCACCTCTCCTGAGCACACCCTCCCAGGCTCGCCTCCCTGTTGGCCTCTTCCTGTCCTTGTCATCCTCCATGTGACTGTTCTGCCATCTTGCCTCTGGCCACACACTCTTCGCTGTATAAATATACGTGTGTGTGTGTGTGTGTGTGTGTGTGTGTGTGTGTGTATCTTTGTGTGATGCTTCTACTCTTCCACTTATCTGCAGGGAGAGTGCCAGCTCCCCACCTATTTTGAAACCATTCCTGGTGCACCAGTCCTTCCCTCTCATCCCTGCTGCCCCTTCCCAGTCCATCTCCACCTTGTCCCCTGCCTTTGGTGGCAGGACAGCTGTCCTTATAGAATTTCCACAGCACTTGTGTTTCTTCCTTGACCCCTTTAGAGTCCGGGCTGGCCTCTCCAGTGTCCTCTGTTTTCAGTGCATGTTCTGTGGTTGTTGCTATTGGTGCCTTTGCTTTCTCTGACGGGACACTTATGTGACATCAGGCCCTACCACTGCCCCTCAGTGTTCCTCTGCCGTCTTAGATATCTGTGCAGAGTAAGGGGGTGGTTGTTCAAAGTAGGGCTACATTTCCAATTTTGCAATTGAATGAGAAATTACACTCATTCTCTTATATCTTTTTTTTAAAAGAGAGAGAATTTTTTAATATATATTTTTTAGTTTTTTGGTGGACACATTATCTTTATTTTTATGTGGTGCTGAGGATCGAACCCAGCACCCCATGCAGCCCTTCTCTTATATCTTTGTGAGGACTTACATTCTGTTCTATTTTCCTTCATGATCCACTTTCTAAACCTTGTTTTTCCAGCTTTTCTTTTGTTTTCTTTTTCTTTCTTTCTTTTTCCTTAACAGGACTGGGGACCAAACAGTACTTCACATATGCTAGGCAAGAAATCTACCACTGAGCTTCGTCTCCAGGCGCCAACCTCTCTTAAACCAGTTCTTAAAACTCATTTCAACTTCTGTTCCTATTCTCTCTCTCTCCCTCTCCCTCCCTCCCTCCCTCTCTTTCTCTTTTGTGCTGCTGGGGATCTAACCCAGGGCATGTGCTAAGCCCATGTGCTAACACTGAGCTGCACCCCCACTTCATCTGCCATTCTCACATTGGTCCTCTGTATTTTCTGGTGAATTCCAGTGTGTTCTGGTCCCTTGGATCTGTACCAGAATTCCTTGTTGAGCAAAAGACCCATATCCCGACCTACACTCAACACGGGGTGCCTGGATCCTGCCGGATCCTGTTACTGCTGCATTGTGGGTTGACACTCCATCTCCTCATCCTGGCTGGGCTGCCCCCAGTTGGAGGATGGCCTGAGTTGGGTGGCAGAGGTGTGTGTGGGGGAGAGCAATCATGATTTAATCTCTGCCTGGAACACGTCTGTTGGCAGGGATGGCCCTGCTGTCGAGGGCCTGGGGGGAGGCTCTGCACAGCTTGAGCTTGTCTGTCAGGGGCACCAACTGGGCACCTCGATATTCTCTGCTGCTCCAGCAAAGAAAACCAGAGGGATTGACGCTTTTTCCTTTTACACACACAGGGACCCGAGCCAAGTTTTGGGGGGAGAAATCAACAAATTGCAAAGTGTTCTCTCCCTTGGGGCACAATGTTTGTTAGTTTTATTTATAAAAAAATTCCATTTCTTTTCTTTTTAATTGATAAATTTCTGTACTTAAGGATCACAATGTGATGTTTTGCCATATGTTTACAATGTGCAATGATTAAATCAAACTAAATAACAAATAGATCCTCTCTCTCTCTCTCTCTCTCTCTCTCTCTCTCTCTCTCTCTCCCCCCCCTTTTTTCTCTTACAGTACTGGGGATGCAACCCAGGACCTTGTGCATGCTTGGCAAACATTCTGCCACTGAGTTACACCCCCTGACTTTACTTCTCATGTTCTTGGGGGTAAAAACATTTAAACTCTACTCCTTTAGCAGTTTTGAAATACACGATCCATTATTGCTGACTGCAGTCACCTCACTGTGCAATGGACTCCAGTCCTTACTCATCCTTGAAGCAACTGCAGCCTTTGATTGACATCACCCAGTCCCTGTCCACCCCTCTCCCTAGCCTCCAGCAATCCCCTTCCTGCTCTCTACCTATATGAGTTAAATATTTTTAGCTTCTGCATATAAGCGAGTCATGTGTTATCTGTCTCTCTCTGTGAGTGACTTATTCAGTTAGCACAATGCTTTTCATATTCTTTTGTGTTGTGACAAATGAGAGGCCCCCCCCCCGCCGTTTTAAGGCTCTCTCTGTGTGTGTGCATGACATATATGTACGTATTCATGGTCTGTATACACCCATACATAAATATACATATATACATACATAGACACGTAAACACACACACACACACATACACACGCACTGTATCATTAGTCATCCATTTGATGGTGAATACTGTGTTTGTTTCCTCAGCTTGGCTGTTGTGAGCGGTGCAGCAGAGAGCGTGGGAGTGGATGTATTTCTGGGGAACACTGATTTCATTGCATTTCTCAGGCAGGTAATACTTCGTGGCCATCAGGAGTTGGCATGTGCCCAGTCAGATCTTTGGAGTGATAGGAAGTAGGCGGCTAGAAATCAATTAACCCCCCCCTTCCCTGACCAACTCTGATTCTCCAGGCACAAAGACAAGTTCACAATCCAAATGGAGCCATGGAGACTGCATCCTGAAATAAGAGGGTGTGTTGAGCAGGAAGAAAGCCAGTGTGGATGCAGAAGCAAGGGACCCTGTGAAACTGCCTGTGCGGAGAGAGGATGCCCTGTCTGCCATCCCAGCATGCTGTGTCAATCCAGGGAGCACACAAGCCACGCAGAACGACCAAATGCAGTCCTCAGAGTCCACACTCAGCCTGCCTAGTTCAGCGTGGGAACAGAGGAGAGCATGCTCCTGCCCACACCCACAGGGCTTCTAACTCCCCCTGTTTTCTTTTTCTTTTTTTGTACCAGGGATTGAATCCAGGGGCACTTTAGCCACTGAGCCACATCCCCAGCCCTTTTTATTTATTTTTTATGTTGAGACAAGTTCTCACTAAGTTGCTTAGGGCCTCACTAAATTGCCAAGGCTGAGTTTGAATTTGCAAGCCTCCTGCCTCAGCCTCCCGAGTGTTGGGGTTACAATTATGCGCCACTGAGCCTGGCTCCTACCTGATTTTTCACAGAGAACCTCAGTCTTCTTTTCAGGTTGTTGAATTCATGCTGGAATTCAGAGCCAATGACTCATACTTCTTGTGAACCCTAACATATTTCAAATGTTCCAATTAAAAACAGTATCAATCTTTAATGACTGGTTTCTGGAAGCTGACCTTTGTTTGTGAGACAGGGTCTTGCGATGTTTCCAAGACTGGCACTGGATTCATGGGGCTGCTGTGATCCTCCTGCATCAGCTACCTGAGTAACTGGGACTGTAGGTGTATGTCACCAGGCCCCACTGAAGCTGACATTTAATTGAATATTGGTCAGAACAAAACTAGATGGAAGCAGAGGAGCATCAGTTGGGGTGGGAACATTTTTAAGTGTGTCTCACAATGGAACAGGGGAGAAATGAACAACTCACCGGGCATCCAGGGCTCAGGGGATGTGAGCCTGAGAGGTGAAGATGAAGACAGGAGAAGGTGAGGACAGCTGAGGTGGGATGGGGAATCAAGCCTTGGTGCACCACCTGTCTTTGCTTTAATTGCTTCTTTGCCTGGTTTTCATGGAACACTCTGGGATATGCCTTTGCAGAGAACCACAGCCATTAGGCTAATGATCCAGCTTTGTAGCAATGCTGACCAAAGAAAACTTAAAATACACACGGGACTCGCCTATCTATTTTAATCACCTTAGCTAGATGTTGGCTTCACCTTCCACATCCACTTGCCAGCTTGATCTGTCTTAAAAGCACCTGCTACTACTGTGCTCCATTAACTGGGCAAAGGCTGGAGATCCAGGGTCGAGGGGTGACTGGGATAATTGTGATCAGGTGACGCTCCAGGCAAATTGCAGACACGACAGTTTCAATAGGCAGAGCTGACTTCATGCAAATGCCTGTCTCCTAGATGTCCTCTACCATCCGCTTGCTCGCCACCCCTCACCAACTGAACTGCTTTAAAGAACTGGCTTGCCTATCTTCTCAGTGCCTCTGATCACACGCTCACGGCTCAGCTCCAGTGGAGGGAAAGGGGAACTTTGTCCTAGGCAAGAGGAACAGGAACATCAGGGGCTCAAATGTAGAAAAGTGCAGAGAGCAAGTTGTCTTGACTGTGGAGTGTAGCAATAGTAGGAGACACAACTGGACATAAAGTGCAATGGAGTGAAATGATATGATATGTGGACTCTAGAACTTTCCTCCTGTGCACACATATATGTGCATATATACTGCAGACCTGTCTGAATTTCCAGGGACCACCTGATAGATAAAAGGTGACTGGGGACCACTCTGCATCCACACCGCAATCAAGACAGGTGGGGACACTGCTATTGTCACCACTTATGACACAGGCTGGGCCATCACAGCCCTGGCACTGGCTATGTGGTGCCTTATCTGTAAATTTGCCAGTGTGGTCCCTGTCATCGGGTTGCCCACCGCTACCAAAATACACCTGTAGACACATCTTTCCACCATGAGCTCTTTGTTCAATGTCTTGAGCCAGTGCAGGTGACGGGCAAACACAGGCTCCAGACTGTCTCTGATTTTACTCACTCCTGTACCTGGCACTGGGTGGGAACTATGGTTTTTCTATTCCACAGTAACAGCCAATAAATAAATAAAGCAAGAAGGAAAGAAATGGACTCAGCTAGCTTGTGCCCCCGCCCCTGGTTCCCTGTCCTCTGCTCCTGGCTTTTCTTTGCCCTTTCTGCCATGGACACAGCAGCAGACTTGGGTCCTCTCTCCCCAGAGATCACCCTGTTTTGTTAGTCTCTAAGATCCATTGACCTATCTCTCTCTTGGGTGGATCTGCCTCTTCGCATTTACAGCCAGAAGTACAACCTCTATGTTAGCCAAACTCTTCATATATTTATGTGCCAATATTAAGTTAACATTATTAACATTAAGTTTACCCCAATAAAACATCTTTCAATATTTTACTGAAGGACAATATTTTATTGTTATTCAATGATTTACTGAAGGACTTTCACAAATAAGCTCAAGTTTCTCAACATCATCAGAAATTCAGTAAGATTACCTTGAATAGAATCAGCCTATCAATGGGTCTCACACAGGATTAGATCCCATTACTACGTGACATAATGGCAGATGGCTTGGTGAAGCATTTGAAAACTGGAAAAAGTTTTGAGTGGTGTATGAATATTAACAAAGAATGATTACTGATCAGAACTCACCTAGAGAGTATGCAGCATAGGAAACGTAACAAGCGTGAATTTCCGGGCAGCCCAGGTTTCCAGGAAGAACCGAGTACAGTGACTGTCTGCCTTTTTTCAGTACCAAGAATTGAACCCAGGGGCAGTTCATCACTGAGCCACGTCCCCAACCCTTTTTATGTTTTATTTTGAGACAGGCTGTAAGTTGCCTAAGGCCTCACTAAATTGCTGAGGCTGGCTTTGAATTTGTGATCCTCCTGCCTCAGTCTCCCCACCTGCTGGGTGAGATTACAGGTGTGCACCATGGTGCATGGCCTCTGGCTGTCTTTGATCACACTGGGCATGCACGAGTGTGACAGAATCAAGGAGAGAATGTACACGTCTTTCATCCATAATCACTTTTAGAAAAGTGAAACACCTACTTTACTAGGATCATTTCAAAAGATTGTTGCCTATCTGTTTTTTAGATTTATTTATTTGTTCTAATTATGAATGACATATACATGACAGTAGAATGCATTTTGACACATCATACATAAATGGAGTATGCTTCTCATTCTTCAGGTTGTATCTAATGTAGAATCACATGGGTAGTCTAATCATATATGTACATAGGGTAATAATGTCCAATTCATTCTGCTATCCTTCCTACCCCCAAGCCTCTCCCCTCCCTTTAATCTCCTCTACCTAATCCAAAGAACGTTTATTTTCCCCATTACCTCTCCTTATTGTGAATTAGCATCCACATATCAAACTTGGAATAGAACCACCATTTGACCCAGGTATCCCACTCCTTGGTCTATACCCAAAGGACTTAATCAGCATACTACAGTGATGCAGCCACATCAATATTTATAGCAACTCAATTCAAATAGCAAAACTATGGAACCAACCCAGGTGCCCTTCAGAGAAGAGCAAATAATCTTAGCTTTCATTTTAGACTTAATTTAGAAGTACAGAAGTTTGGACATATCAATTTTTTTTTCTCAAGAAAAACACAGTGAGATTCCAAATGCCTCTCCCAAATGTAATCCGCCCCCACTGACCCCTTCCCCCCTCACTGTAATTTCTAGATACTCTTCAGATGAATGGATATAGAAAATATGGTGTATTTAGACAATGGACCAGTACTCAGCCTTAAAGAAGAATGAAATTATGGCATTTGCAGGTGAATGGATAGAGTTGGAGAATATCATGCTAAATGAAGTAAGCCAATCCCCCAAAACCAAAGGCCAGATGTTGCCTATCTTTTAAGAACATTGTTGCAAATAGTTTCCTTTGAGAAAGTTTCACTTGGGTTATTGAGGATTTTTTTTTTTTTTTTTTACCTTGTCTCCCAGAACTGTGAAATCAAAAGGCAAGAGAGATGGAGAAAAGTGATACAAAGTAACACAGCCTATAGGACTTTAGTTACTCATCCACTCCTCTGTCATTAGGGCTTGGTCTGAAAAGAAGTGGGTTTAAAAAGACAACATAAGCTTGATGTCAAGGTTATCCCTGACATATTAAATTACTAAAAAGGGTAATATTTGTGCTTTATTTTCTTCCAAGATTGTCTTAAGAAGGGTGAGAACATCTGAAAAGAAAATGAAAGAAAAATTAAATTTCTTTGATTATTTGAAAATTAAATGATTTAGAAATATTTATTTAGTTATTGCTATTAAGGATCATAGAGAAATTTATTAACGATCAATTATTATGAACACAAAATATACTTCTCAAATATCCAGAGAAGAGAAAATAATCTTAGCTTTCATTTAAGATTTAGTTTAGAAGTGTAGAAGTTTGGACATATCAAAATTTTCTCAAGAAAAATACAATGAGATTCCCAATGCTGCTCCTGACTGTAATTCCTATGTGCACTGTTTCAAATTGTATTTCTGAATAGGCATATGGTGATTTGTGTGTCTAGACATGGACTTTCTAACATATATTGAATTAAAACTCCATTTAGAAGAATTTGCCTTTTTTCCACATTTTATTATATTTTTTTGTGATATAAAATAGGACTTTAGCATTTTATAGCACACAGAAAACTTTAAGCATACAGAAAAATTGAAATTATACAGCAAACATTGAATATGCACCAAGACTGTATTGTTAACATTTTTTTATACTTACCTTATCATCTGTCTACCCAGCCCTCTAACTATCTAGAATATTGTTAACCCCGCAAAAAGTTCTCTTGTGCAATTCTGGGCCAATTCTTGGTTGCTCTCCTTAGAGGCAAAGACTTTAGGTATTCATCCACTTTAGATTTTACACTTAATTTCAAGTGCTACTTAATGACTTCCTGCATGCTTATATTATTTTAAAGTAGTTAGGAATTTATGTAATCTTTTTAATTTGGAAAGTAAGCTATCTAATGCTAATTCTGCTTTCTAGACAAATGGAATCCCCATTCCATGCAGAATCACCCATCTTTAGCTTTGGAAGAGACTTGATCTCTGGGGCTCAGTTCTTTATGTGCAAAGTGGACACACACACACACACACACACACACACACTCACACACACACTCACAACACCGGCTCTGGGCTCATCTCAGGACTGTTTTGAAGGTAAGAAAAAGAAGAATCAGGAAATAGTTAAAGCTTCAATAGAATTTTAAAAGAAGTGTACACTAGTAAAATATCTTTGTTATCTGTAATAATCAGGAAAATTGAATTATTAAGGGCCTGTTCTGATGCAGCCCTGGAGATTGCATGCCTTCCTAACTAAACATTCTGAGCTTTATTTCCTGGAAAATATGGTGGAATTACATAATTGGCTCAGTGTGGGATACTTCCACATTTGTCTTTTAAGGCATTTAAATTCTTGTACTAACAAAGCCTGGGAAAACACTGTTTTGGGTGGTGATTTTTAATCCTAATAAACTTATTTTCAGTCCATTCAAATAATTCAAAACAATTTTATTTATTTCATCTTTATTACTTATTAACTGAGGACTTAAGAATAAATAAAAGAACATTAAGTTGTTTCCCCGAATGTCCTAGTTGGAGGTCATTTTAAAATTCTTGCCTCTAAACATTAACAAAACAGCATTGACAGCTGATCTTTGTGATCCAAAGCCATTCAACTCTGCTAAATTATTCTGCTAAATTATGCATTTGAAGCATTTCAGAAAAAATAAAAAGTTCATTGTGACAATGAACTTGGAAATTAGCACCCCAAAGAGGCAACATGGGACATTGAACTCATTAGGGGCATAACAATTAATACTTACATGCTAATTATTATTTATATTTGAGGTTGACAATGTGATGTTATGGGAACATATAGATAAGAAAGAGGTTGCTAGAGTGAAGCAAGAGAACACATCTATCAACCACTGAGTTACTTTTTAATGTCATGAGAGCAGCTAAAATCTATTTATTTAACAAAAATCTCTAATACAAAAATATAATATTGCAGGCTCCAGTGCTGTAAGGTAGCTCTCTAGAGTTCTTCTTCCTATATATCTGCTACTTTGTATCCTTTGACCTCTACCTCCCATTTCCCCCTCCTTCTCCACCCATGGAGGATTTCTGCATATATGGCCTCCCCAGCCCCAAGGTTCCACATATAAGTGAGATCATGCAAAACTTTTCTTCTGGCTCATTTCACTTAGCAGAATGTCCTCCAGGCCCATCCACTTGTGGTCAATGACAGGGTCCCCTTTTGCAAAGCTGAATAACATTTCTTTCTCTGGGTATCTCTATCACATTTTCTTTTTATACTAGGGCACATTAATTATACAGAATAGTGGGTTTCATCGTGGCCCATTTAGACTTGCATATAAAATGTTTTGATCCCTTCTACCCCCGTTACCCTTCTTTGACCCCTTTCCTCTTCACGGGCAGTCTCTATTCTACTTTCGTGTTATCTGGTTTTTTTCCTAGATTCCATATATGAGAGAAAACATACAATATTTGTCTTTCTATGTCTCAACATGTTAATCTCTAGTTCTACCTATTTTCCTGCAAATGGCAGATTTTTCTTTATGACTGAATAATATTCCACTGTGAATAGACACAACATTTCCTTTTCTACTCATCTCTAGAAAGACACCTAGGTTGATTCCATAACTGGTTACTGTTAAGTTGAGTCATGATGAGCATGACTGTGCAGATATCTCTATAGTATGCTAACTTTAATTTTTTTGGATATATAACAAAGAGTGGTATACCTGGATTAGATGGTTGTTTTAATTTTAGTTTTTTAAGGAATCTCCAAAATCATTTCCATAGTGACTATACTGATTTACATCACCGCCAACAGTGTGTGAGGGTTCCCTTAGCCCCCACGTGCTCACCAGCATTTATCATTTTTAATTTGTCCATTGATAGTCTCTTAGGGGTTTTTCCATATCTTCATTATTATTAATAATGCTTTAATGAAAAGGGAAGTTCACTCTCTCTTCTGTAAATGCCACTGAGAGCTACCTTACAGCACTGGAGCCTGCAATATTATATTTTTTAGATATCCTGATTTTAAAAACAGTCCATCTGCATCCCTGAATAATGGTCTTGTAGGTTCCTGGGCACTTCTCTGTGCAGGGTGTCATTGTGGCGAGGCGCCTGGGTTTGCTCTTCCTCTGAGTCAGCCTGAGTCTCAGCCCAGATGCTCCTGTGTGGAAGGAAGGGTCTTTCCCATTGAGCACTCGGTGACGCTCTAGCCTCAGTGCAGGTAGAGAGAGACGGGGACAGGCTGTGCTCTAAGTCAGAGCTCCTCCTGCTTCAGTGACCTGAGCATCTCCTGGGGCATTGATAAGAGGTAATAAGGCAGAGACGGGACCCAAGATGGCATTCTCACAAGCTCCCCAGGGAGACATGCTGCTCTTCAAAACCACTTGGAGTAGCAAGGTCAGGCTTGGTCTAGAGAAGGATGGGGACAAGGTGTTCCCTGGGCAGCAGACACCCACGAGGGCAATCATGCCACAGCTGGGCAAACTCAGCTATTGGAGCAGCAATAGGTCAACCTATAATCAATTCCTTTCTTCTCCTTCCACTTGCCCTGGAACATTTCTTTCCCTCTCAGGCAAAATGACTCACTATTGAAAGACGCCTGCTTGCTTCAATATCAAAATAGGTAATCAAGGGTAATCATCAGCAAAGGGAAAAAAAAATAGTGGAAAAACCCCAAATACCCACACACTTACCTAACGTCAAGAGCAATCACGGAACCTCTCCAAGGGACAAATAAAAATGTAGCCCTTACCGGTACAGTTCCCCAAATGAATATGAAGATGTTAATTAAAGGAATGATGTGCTTATAGTTAACAAATGGACCATCTCAGAAAACAAGGAAGAATAAAGTAAAAAATCATCTCAAATACCAGCATTGAGGTTAGCCGCTACTAGCACACTGGAAATAATATTTCTATGCCTGTTCAACTTGTGACACCTTCCACACAAGGTATTTAATTCTAGATAATTAAAATGCATTATATATTGTATCACAAATGGACTGTTTTTATAGCAATAAGTTTTCCCTTCAGTAACTTTTTATGAATAACAATACTTTAAATAGCTGCTTAAAATTTGATGGCATTGGTACAAGAGAACTATGTATACATAGTTCTATGTATACATTTTAAATTGAAGGTGTGCCTTTAAAGATAATTTTATTAATTTTATATATTGTGCATAAAACATTCAAGCAGAATAGAAGACTCTAACGCATAGAGCAAAATATCAACCCCAATTTTAACTCTCTAATGTAAGGTGAAGAACATTGCAACACTGTGTGTGTGTGTGTGTGTGTGTGTGTGTGTGTGTGTGTGTGTATGTGTGTATTTAGAATACCTAGACAGAGGAAATTCAATTTTAATAAAAAGAAATCATGCCATAATGCTATTTTAAGTTAGACATTTTAAATTTAATTATAACGAACACAATGGAGAGGAAAAAAATGGAAATCAAACTATAAAATTGTTTCTGTACATGAAAAAAAAATACTTCCAGGACCTGCTGCTTAAGCATTCTATGGGAACTTGGAAAAAATGCCTTACTTCATCTGTGCCTCAGGATTGTCATCTGTAAAATGGGATTTTAAAGAGCCTGAATCTTAAGATTGCTGCAAGGATTAACCAGAGATAACATCAAACACTTAGAACAGGACCTGAGGTACAGTGATTCATAAATGGGAGTTATTTTTATGTTAGCAGTTATATAGATTTGTTTTAAAGAGAGTGTTATGAAGCATCAGAGGTGGGAGTTCTGTTTTTGGGTGAGGTCCATTTTTCAAAACATTCTGCAGCTTTATTTAGCTGTGCAAGGTGGGGAAATGTATCCTGCCTTTTCTCCCTCCCTCCTACCGCCTTCCCATCCACATCTTGACTTCTATTTTATTATTTTTAGTTAGTCAAGAGTGCTCTTCTCTAGAGCTATCATTCCTACAGTTGTTTAGTCATAGCTGTGCGTTGAAATGAATTCAATCCTGGGTACCTATCATTTTAGATCAGTTTCCCTTCTTCTGATATCTTTATTTTGATTCATCTTTTGATTGCATCGGATTTGATTTTAGAGTTACTGCTTTTGGCTCATGATTGCTGTAGCCTGATGGTTTCCTGATTAAGAATTTCTGTCTGCTCGTTTTAAAAAGCAATAATTTAGGCTATTATATCCTTTTGTAATACTTTTCCTCAGGTTTTATAATATTTTTATATTATCCCCTAGAACTTAATAGCAGCTATGTTTTCTCTTTGTAAGGGAATCACATTTCCTCTGGATGAGTAAAGATGTTTCTCTCATTATACTTAATGTTCAGTAACCTCTTCATGACATGTCGTCATGTAGATTTTTATTATAACAAATCTTCTGCAGGACAAGAAATGTTCATGCACTGTACTAACTTAGGGATACCTATATTTACAGTAAATTTCTTCTATTATATCTTTTATAAAATTAATTGCAAAAGATTTTGTATACAACTGCAGTTCAGCTATCTACCAAGACCACCCTCAGACTCAATGATACACTAGAAAGAGAGAATTCAACAAAGTTATTATTCAGTTTATTAAGGTGAAAAAGGTTATAGTGTTTCTAGCTGTCCTGTTGCAGTGGGGCTGTGCAGACAGTGCCTGCTTATCCCAGTAGCTATGTATATATTGCTGAACAGGAAAGCACAATTATGCCCTGGCATCCAGGGTCTCACTGGGGAGAGATGCACAGGTGTGACTGATTCACATGACTGACCTCCGTCTCCAGCCTCTCCAGAGGTCAAGTCTGTAGTTCCAGCCCAAAGCCTGCACCAAAGATCACATTGTGAGTGTGTATTATTTGGTGCGACTCCAGGTCCCAGAGTAATTAAACACACTAGTACCAAGAAGAACATTCTCAGGGCTAGGAGGTCACCTCCCGGGAGCTGATCAAGGGCCAAAATTTTCTTTGGGCAAGATTAATCCTTTACCACCCAATGGAAAAATGCATAAAAACACACAGAGGTTAGGTAGATAGATAAATAGGTTTCAGAACATTAATAAAACAAAACACCCATGTGCCCAGAACCTAGCACCCAGGCTAGGAAAGAAAATCTATCACCAGTATTTTTCCCAGGTGTAGCACACCCCTGTCCCCTGCTCTGACTTTTATGTTAAAATTTCCTTATTTTTTCAAAGTAGTTTTTACCCATGAGTGAACTCTCTGTCTCTCTCTATTACTTGCTCTTTTCCCATGCTATCAACCTGGCCTTAGTTTTGAAAATCTGAGGAGCAAGTACGGCCCTAGTTATGTCAGGAAGGGTCTCCTCGGAATGAAGCAAACAAGGGTGGACACTCTCAGGGTCATACTGGAGCTTTACCTTCTCTTAGAATCAACAGCAGCTTCCTGTGGGAGAGGTCATGACTGAGCCCCAGAAAATACAGAGCTTACCAAAATGGGACACCTGGCAGGATCGAGCTGTGGGACAGAAGCTGGGTATGTGACAAAAATGTCGTCAGAGACATGGGGCTGTTCTCTATTTTCTGCTTCCCGGCGTCTGCCGCAGAGATGTGGATTACTCACCCCCTATTCATGTGGTCTGCCACATTTCCTGGAACTCTGGCGGTTAGGTGGGGCCACGTTTCTAGTTGTCGCCAAGGCAGTGGGAGTGTGGGAGGTGTATGCTACTTCTGGGTGGAAGATCCAAGAGCCGAAGCCAGGCCAACTCTCTGTGCACCTGCCAGAGCATTGGTGGGAGCAGTATGTTAAGAACTAGAAAGCTCATCAGCCTGGGTGTCTCAGTGACTCTGTGGAGTAGGGTCTCCGTCCCCAGCTGCTGAGCATGTATTGTCAAAGTCATAGATCCCTGTGGTTTGGCAGTTGATGTGTTACAAAGCACATCCAGGAACACTTTGATAAATACATCTCATCATGGCCCACTTTTAGTTGGCAGATAAAAGTGACTGAAGTACACTTATGTGTTTTGGAAAAAGGAACTTAGGTGATCCAATGTTGGTGCATGGAATTATGGATGGAGGAGCAGAAATTTTGGCAGCACAAGTTGCATTAAACAATCCAAGACGCAGAATTTGGAACAGGTGCACCCAAGCATTCCAGGTTGAATTCTGGCTGTAGGGATCTTGGGAAGAAAGCTTCCTGCCTATTTGTTGTTTGAGACACACTACTTCAGGCTGGATTGTGCTTTCTAATCTAGAGCATAACTATAATTCCCAGATTGCACTTTTCCTCAGGAATTCCCCTGAGAATTCTTTCTTCAGCATTGAATGACCCTTTTCTGCATCCCTACTCCTTCCTCTTCCTTGGTTCACACACTCATTTTGTAGGAGCACATCCTTCAGTAACTTCTTATCAAAGTGTGCATGAGGGTTAATATTTTGAGCCCTCACTATTGGGATTGTCTTTAATCTGACTGTACTTGATTTATAGTTTGGCTAACTATAGAATTCAAGGTGAGAGATAGTTGCCTTCAGAATCTTGAAAGCATTGTGACATTTTCTTTTTCATTTTGCAAACAGCTCTGTCAGATATCTTTTTGGTATGGACATTTCTTCCATTTTGCCCCCAATTCCAGAGGGAGCAGCGTTCCTGTAACTTTTGAGAACTCAGAAGCAATCTGGGCTGTCTCAGCTTCCTACACTGCTGGCTGATGATCACATTGTCCTTGGATCTGCCAACTCCATGGCTGAGGGTTTATATGCTTTTCAGCTCCCTAGATGTTATCGCACTTTTCTTTGTCTCTCTGACATACCATGATTATGACTATGGTTATAGTGAGGTGTCAGCGTGAGAAAAATATTTGCCTGTGTGTTGACCGCTGTCCTTACCCGGACAAACTGTATCTCTAACCATTTCTGCAGTATTTTATTCATCATTTTCTACCCATTTGGATGATGAATTGCATTTGTCTCTTTGTTATATGTGATTTATTGCTTAAGGTTTTTAATTCATTTACTTATTATCCTAGTAAGGGTGAGTCTTTTTGGTTCTCAATTTGTTTCCTTGGCTAAAAAGAGCTTTCTCATATCCCCTTATTATGTGATCTCATTCTTTTAACTCTGAGTTCTTCATTTATAAAATTAATATTCATTTTAACTTTTTCTATCACACAAGGCTCTCCCTGGGAATTTTTAATCATAGTTTGGTTTATGCTTTTTTTTTTTATTATACGTTTGTTCATGGTTAAGGTGGACCACTCGTGAACCAGATTTTCTGACACATTGTAAATTAACATTCATTAGCAATATTTCCTTTTTATTTGTAACGACACAATAATGGTACATATTTGTGGGATATAATATGATAATCTGATACACGTGTACATGTGTAATGATCAAATCCAGATAGTAAGTACAATCATCACTTCAAACATTTATCATTTCTCTGTGTTGAGAAACTGTAGGTCTAACTCTTCTAGTTATTTTGAAATGTGTAATAAATTTTGGTGGCCCATAGTCAACCCACTCTGTATGGAACACTAGAATGAATGCCTCCTATGTAATGTTATTTTGATACCTGTTATCTAACCTCTATCTTCCCCTCTGCTCTTCTGAGCTTCTGCTCTTGGCTACAATGAAATATTTATTTTTTTAGCTTCCAGGAGTAAGGACATGCAGTATTTGTCTTTCTGTGCCTGCTTTATGTCACTAAACATGATGCCCCTCTGTTCCACCTATATTGCTATCAATGACAGGATTTTCTTCTTTTTATGGCTGAATAATATTCCATGGTGTATATATGCCACGTTTTCTTTATATTTTCACCCATCATGAGACATCTCAGTCGGTCCTGTCTTGGTTTCCACTGTATCTGAAGTCAGTGTACTAATGTCTTTCCCCTTAACCTAGGGTTTGAGAGCAATAGTACTTTATCTGCTCCTCTGTAATTGGCAGGGACTGGAGGGTGGCTCACGGGTTGAGAATTGGTGGAGAGACATTTGCTGCAGGCTTTAAGGAATGGTAAAGGCCCTTCTCTCTTCTAGGACTGCCTGGGTCATGTTTCAGAGCTCACGCCTCCTGTCTGCAAGTAGATTGGGTTCCCACCTAGGAAATCACGGGACACTCCACCACGCAGCCAGGGCCGATGACCTATGGTTTGGTCTCATCTTTGCTGAGCTCCTGTAATCTCAGTGCCTTATGATGACTGACACACACATATTCGTATGACAATCCTTCTGGAAGAACAGATACAGTGTGTATGTGACTACACAGTATTTCTGGAAGTATATTTTATATATAAAATATGTATATATTTTATGGCCCAAATTCCTGGAAGAAATATTACTCATTTAAATCATGGTGGATACTATTACCCAACTATCCCCTCAGAATTTCTGACTGGCACAAATTCATGGTCAAGAGTCAAGAGCTGGTTTCCCTCGGTGGCACTGGGCCTTCTGTATCTCTCCTGCTTCAGTAGCTCTGGCTCTCGGAAAGGACATGCATCTCAGTTTCTAGGAGTGAACATGAGTCTCAGCTCTGGCCAGTGAGACTTGGGGGAAGACTGCTGGTGGCCCTTCTAGATGAAAAGGTGAAGGTGGGGGACCACGGGCTTTGAGTTTGGGCCCTGGACCTTTTCCCCTGCTGGGTAGTCTGATGCAGCACCCCACGGGCTGCAGCAGCGATTTCCCCCTCACGGGACAATGAGCACAGGTATACAAAGCCAAAGCTCTGAGTTGGCAGAGCAGAAACATTGGAAGATAACAGCTGAACCAATCTTTGCAGCTTCTACCCCCACCCCCACCCACATTTTTATGTTTTTGTTTTTTAAAAAACCTTCTCTCTACTCCATGCTACTTGTGTTTCTGATTCCTGCAACCACACCATTCTACAACATTGTACCAATTAACCTACCTAACAGCCCTTTCTGACAGTGTTGTTGACATTGAATATTATCGATTTTTTTTTTTAGTTTTTCCAATCTAGTGGAAAAATATACCCCACTGTTTAAATTTTCACTTTTTTCTTGTTCTTTATATGTTTATGTAATTTTTGGTTGAATTTAATGATTCATATCTATTACTCATTTTATTGGGTTGGTTTTAGGGGTATCCAGCCCTGCAGTTTTCAGAAGTTGACTAGACTGGTTCTTTTTCCTGCGTTTCTGACTATATTAAGCATATTGCCATTCTACTGATCATTAACACCTCTCCCAGACAGTAGTTTGAGGGAGGAAGAGAAGATGAACTCTCATCTGCCCATCTGTGGTCTTGATGCATGATTCTTACCTCCCTCGCAGACATTGCTAGAGCGTTTTCCAATTCATTGTGCAAGGTCGAATTGCTTCTGGCTGAGAAATGATTCTGATGCAATCAAAGTATAACTTGTGTGGAAGGAATAGAGACCAGAAACAAAATAAGCTATCTCTCCACAGAGTAAACACAAATGGTGTGTATGAGCGTTTGTCATAACTACAGGCCTGTTAGAAAACAACTCAGAATTATTTTTATTGTGGTGTTTTCTAGTACCACTGAATTAACTTAAACAAGAGTTTTACAAGCACAAAGACAAATTATTTTCCAGTATAAATTGTAATGTTGATTTTTGAGAGCCATAGCCAAGTAGGAATGACGCATGGCAATTTCTTTGTCAGCCTACCCAATGTTGCTTAGAGGGAGGACTCTCCATTGTGGAAATGGGCTTGCCTTGGACCCAGGTCATTTGCAGTGACATTGCATGAATGTTTGAGAAAGGTGACCCTGCTCAAGGACCAGGGTGGATCCGGGTTTAGGGAGGATCCTGCTGGATTAGGGTGGATCCGGGTTTAGGGTGTATCCTGCTGGGAATAGGGAGTATCCTGCTGCCTCAGGTGCCCACCCGCTCCTTGAGTTCCCATTGAGTTCTCGCGGGATTCAGAGAGTATTTGGGATGCAGAGCCCAGTGGAGGTGTGGATTTTTCCCCAGAACATGCGTGTAGAGTGCTGGTGAGAGTTTCGGGAATAAAGAATTGCTGCTTGAATCTACAAGGCTGTGAGTGGCTCGTGATTTTGTGCTCAGCCAGACTGCGGCAGTTGATAGCCATTATATATAGCTCTTTTTTGTTTTGTCATTTAATTAACAATAGGGTATAACACACATAGAAATAAGTTCCAATTAAAAGCTCCATTTTCCACTTCATAGTACTGGTTTATCTTACTCAGTTTTGCATTGCTATGACCAAAAGTCCTGAAAAGAACAACTTAGAGGAGCAAAAGGTTATTTTGGCTCAAAGCTTCAGAGATGCATTCTGTGGTTTGCCAATTCTCCATCCCTGGATCTAGATGAGGTAAAACATGGTGGAGGAAAACAGCTCAGAACATAACAAGGAAGCAAAGAACTCTGCTCACCAGGGACAAAATATAAACCTCACGGGTTCATCCCCAGTGACCTCCTTCCTCTGACTACATTCAACCTGCCTACAGTTACTACCCAGGTAATCCATATAAATGGATTAATCCACTGTTTAGGTTATATCTCTCGTAATCTGATCATTTCACCTCTGAACATTTTTGTCACCACAAAAATGAGATTTGGGGGAATATCTCTTATCTGAACCATAACACTGTTTCAAGCACAGAATAAATGTGCTACTCTTCCTAGCATTAACCAAAGGTAAAATTAGCCCCCAATCAACTCCTAATGTATTCCAGGAATTTTTTTTGATGATCATTTCCAACATTCTTTTAACAGTGTTAGCCTCTTATAAAAATTGTATTTACAATAAGATCTATATCCATATCCCTATCAACCTACCTATCCACCTACCCTGTGTACCTACCTATCATTCTCAGTTAGCAACTATATCATTTATTTGAATAGATTATTTTTTCTATAATATGTATAAGAATGTGGTTATTTAAAGATTTATAAATATTGATATATTAATGTACTAAAATGCATATTTTTATTACACATTATATATATTGAATCTACAGCAGTTGTAACTAAGCATTGCTATCAGTTATAAATTATGATTCAGAAGAATTTTATTAACTTAACCTGGCTGTCTCCTGCCAGTCTCATCCCAATGATTAGATGAACTAATCATTCACTTAAAAAATCTTTGATGAATGCAACATATTTATTGCCACTATCTGTATGATAGTGAAAATCAAGCATTTTCATTATTAAGTATAATGTAACTTCTGGTTTCAGACTAAAAATTCCAGAAATATAGTCATTCCTAGTTAACTGATAGTTTAAGATAATTATTTTTTGTGTAAAATATTTTAGGAAAGTTTTAAAAAATATAATCTGATACTTTGGGTTTAAAATATTTCATAAATTTTTGCTGCTAATATATGATGTAGAAGAAAATAGCCTATGTAATTTTATTTCTTTTCATTTATTGAAGTTTTCTTGGTAAACTAGTATCTTATCTTTTTAAATAATAGTTCAAGGACATTTAAGAAGAATGTGCACGTTTGATTCAAACACACACACACACACACACACACACACACACACACACAGACCTACACACATCTCTAGTGAGTCTAGATTTATTGCATGAAATGGATTTTGCTTAGAAATTGATTTTTGAGACTCTAAAAATCAGCATGACAGTATTTGAAGGCAGCCATTTCTGCTGGGTTTGTGAACTTAAGCCTGACAGACTGTGCTACCTAGGTGTGATGACACATACAGGAGAGGTCTGTTTGCAGGTTGGGGTGCCCAAGGTCCTGATGATATGCAAGGAAACAAAACCAGTTCAGAGTCAATTTTCAGTGTTTAAAGGTATAATGGGCGCATTACATCATCTACAAGAAAGCTTGCAAAATGACCGTGTTATTTATTGCCATCTTAACATGCAGCCACGGAGCTTAGTTATTGTACAGAGGGATGTGTTTTTCACGCGGGGTCCCTGCTGACCTTGTTGGAACCCACCCACATGTTGGAGGTTGGCTGGTTTAGGAAGCCACGGCTGAGATGATGGACAGATCCGCTCAGTTCAGCATGTCCCTTGTCATTTGGTGAAGTAGCCCGGGGATATTCCAGATGATGGCCGGGGCATGGAAGACAGCAAGCAGATGCTTGCAAGTTCTGGTCTCAGAAGGCCACTGCCATTTCCACTCATTTTAGAGGTCCAAGGAAAGCATGTGGGCTGGAAAAATAGGAGGGCCTCCCGGGTCACCTGACAAAACGTGTACCAGGAGGGATAAAGAATTGGAGCCATAATGCAACTAATCTACTACAGTTTGTAACTAAGGATTGTTATCAGTTATGAGTCATGATTCAGAAGAATTTTATTAGCTTAACCTGGCTGTCTCATGCCAATCAGATGAACTAACCATTCACTTAAAAAATCTTTGATGAATGCAGCATGATATAATAGATTATTATTAGTATTTGGGATTTTTTAAATAAAATACTATTTCAAAGGACTGAATTGATAAGAAAACATGGTAAAAAAAATGCACCTTCACTTTGAAACGTTTTTGTTCAATGGGTACATGAGATACTGATTAATATGCATGAAGCTACAGAGCACTAGGTGCAATGCTACTATGGTTCTCTGTTATTTTGCTCCTATTTATAGTCTGATTTGCCTCCAGCCTTAGACCTGTAGGCCTTACTTAATTCAGTGTGCAGGGGGAAAAGATAGACCTCTTTTCTTTAAACTATTTTATCTTTTTTATTTTTATTGTTCTGGAGCGGGGGTGGGTGGTGGAAAGTCGAATACCATTGGAACCGAAAGACCTTTTTTTTCTTTTTTTTCTCCCCACTGGCAGAGATGACAAAAGAGGTAAAATTTGATTCTTCCTTTATTTTGGTACCCAAACTCGTGATGAAAGATGGATATTCACAGGCTATTTTGGCCTTAGAAACTGAGAATTTTTATGATGTAAATTTTCAAGGACCCTAGAGTTCTTTCAAGCTTTTCATAGAATCACGACATCACAGAGTTAGAGGGGATTTCGGAGGCATTCTAGAAAAGGTCAGAGCTCATTGCAGGATGTTAGAGAACACCCCTGTTGGGTGACGATCTGACTTGGGGTTGGACACTTGGAGTGGGCAGGGAGCTAGCTGGCTTCTCTAGGAAAGCAGACTGTTCTATAAATATCCGTGCATGAATGAATTATGGCAACCTGCCCCTCCTTCAGCAATGTTCCATGCTCCATGCTCATGCTGTCTGACCCCTGGAACAACATTCTCTTCCCTGTTCCCACAGGTATTTTGATTTCTGAAGCCCATTATCATTTATCTATTCCATCTTTCTCTCCCAGGTTAATTATTGAAAGATTTTTCTGTCAGTCCCCAAGAGTTCCGATCTCCAGATTCTTGCTCTCTGGCAATAGGACTGGATATGCCCTCCTGTTCATTCCTCTTCTTCTGAGAACTATCTAGATCTGCACGCCGTGACCTGTGCACAACTTAAACAACATAGGCGGCTTGTGAAGCTTGTACCTCCCTCGAGATACTACAGGTAGAGATGGGGGTGACAAAAGAAGGATGATTAGTGTGACCTCTTCTTCAGAGGGAGGGACTGAGACTCAGACAAATTATGGGACTCACCGAAGAGCTGTCAAATAATTAAGTGTCAGAATCAAAATTAAAATCAAGTGATTAGAAACATAAAATCAGGGCTAGAAATTCCAGTGGTAAAGTTGCTCTGGAATGTTCCTTGGTGGCTTCTGTGAAGGAGCCTGGACAGCACAAGACACACCAATCTGCCTTGGTTTCCACACGTGCCTCAGGTATTGTTCTAGACCCCTTACTCCATCATCACACCAAGTGATCAGAAGGATTCTAGAAGGAGAATACCAATATACTCATTTATAGATGAAGATATTGAGATTCAGAAAGGTTAACTGGCTCATGTTGTTTGCTGGCTAGAGGACTGACTGAGATTCAAGATTGTTGCCTTCTGACTCTAACATCCATGGGGTGAGGTGATTCCCATCTCCTATGACATGTGCACATGCAGATGGCAGAGATGTTAGAGCCGGTGATTCCTGGTGAAAGGAGAGATAAATAGACCATTGCCACAGAATAGCAAATCAAGAAATAGACGCTTATATTCAGAGTCAGTTGAATTCCTATGAACATTTTTTTTGGGTAATTCACTAAAGAAAAATTAGTCTTTTCAATGAATTATGCTAGGATGATTAGATACCCATTTGAAAAAAATGAATCTCAAATTACTTCCCAATATGTACAAAAAATAACTAGAAATAGATCATTGGCATAAACATAAAAGCTAAAAGTAAGATCCCTCAAAAAGAAAAGAGGTGTTTTTTTTTTCTTGTGTTCAGGGAGGGAAGTATTTCTTAAATATGACAACAAAAACAAACCATAAAAGAAAAATCACTAAATTACACTTTACTAACTTCTCAAAGTGCTCTGAAATTTTAAGGAAATGAGATGTCAAGTCACAGACTGGGAAAAATGTTTATCTGATAAAGGACTTTTAGGTAGAAGATACAAAGACAAGGAGGTTTGTGAACATTCCATTTAAAAGTGAGGAAAAGATTAGAATAGACTTCACAAATGAAGACACACAGATGGTCATAAGAACATGAAGAAATGCTCAAATTTAGTCACCGGGGAGATAAAAGTGAAGACAAACTTTAACACATTGATGCTGGGAAGGTAAATTGGTATAATTACATTGTAACACACTTTAGCAGGTTTTTCTTATAATGTTAAAAGTTCATATATAACAGTATCCAGAAATTTTACTCCAAAGTATTTACCCAAGGAAAATCAAAGCATATATTCAAAGAAACACTTTGACATAAATGTGACCAGAAGCCTTATTTATAAAAACTAAAAAAACAGAAACCAACCACCCATCCTTCATTAGTTACCAGCAAACAAATCATACATCTTCAAAAGCAATACTCTTCAATAATAAAAAGTAACAAACTCACATTGATACAGGTACCATCATGTTTAAATCTCAAAAAATATTATGTTGAAGGAAAGGAGATAAAGAAAAAAAAAGATGGTTTGGATCCACTTTCATGACATTTTAGAGAAGCTGGTCCATAGTAATAGCATGCTGACTAATGACACTAGGCATGGAGATGGAAATATTAGACTATAAATATCCTGTATTTTGTTTGTGGCAAGTATTACATGAGAGTGCTATTAGGGTGTCATTGTGTGAAAATCACTAAATTCTGCACTTAAATTGCATGCACTTTATTGTGTAAGAATTATATCTTAATTTTGTTGATTTTTAAAATTTTTTAAACTATAAAAGTAATGTGATCTGTTATACAAACTGTAAGAAAGAGTAATGTATGAGTAAAAAACTAAAACTACATCAGAAGGAAAAAAACCCATCAAATAGGGCAAAATTTCTGCCTTTATATATAAATATATACTTATATATATTCACACACACACATATATATGTATATATGTACATATATTATATATGATATATATACACATGTATATATCATATGCATGTTATATATACATACATATATGTATACATCATATATACACATATTATATATGTACATATATACATATATGTATGTGTGTGTGTGTATATATATATATATATATATAAAATTTAAAAATATGTCCATAGTTGTGTTTCTATGAATTCCGTTCAGGCAACTTGTCCTTTTTTTTTCTGTTAGGATTTTATTATTTTTAATAGGCATAGAAGAGATATTTCTACATATATATGCATATACATATAATATATATACATATATTATATATAATAAAAACATATATGTATCATAAAGTTTCTTGCTTTATTGGATATTTGGTGATATATAACTTTTTGTTGTGCTAAACAATGCCAAAATGAATTTTTTCATATATACTCTTTAACTCTGTTTCCTTTTATCTCTGGGGGCATATTGCTAACCAAAGGATACAATATTTTTCATGTTCTTGTCATACATTGTAACTTTTCTTCTTAGTATGGTTACCTGTGTCTGCTAACTATGTGCGAGGTGTGTGGTTTGACCTCTGGTATATCCTAACCATTGTGGCTAACTCTGAACTACTCTTTGCTGATTTGAACAAAGGTAATTTTGTGTTTCTTTCATAACTAATTATATTGGATATTTTAAAAAAATATATCCATAGTTGTGTTTCTATGGATTCCATTCAGGCAACTTGCCCATTTTTTTTTCCTGTTAGGATTTTATTATTTTTAATAAGCATAGAAGAGAGATTTCTAAGATTATCTTTTGTGATTGACATTTGTTGTGAATTTAATATTTTTCTGATATTTTGAACATCCAGGCATTTCTATATTTTATATTTCTATCTTTCAATTTGTATTCTGCTTTTAGAAATGTTAACCAAACTACAAAGGAGGCAAAAATTTTTCTGTATTAAGCACAAGGCTGTATAATAGCTCTGGATTATTTCAGAGACTTTAGAAGAAAGTGAAATGGGCTCAGGTAAGGAAAGAAAATGCCAAGAAAATTTAACCTGAATGATAAATATTTTAGTCATCTTTTTAAACAGAAGCATGATAGTGACTGAAAAGTGAAATATGGGCTGGGAAGAGCACTGGATAATGTTTTTACAGGGCACCCCTTGTAGACAAGGACTATATATGTAGCAGGTGGAAGGAAGATTGGCTGAGACATATTTTAATGGGTGCTGAATGGGTGTAGGGATCTACGGGCGCACAGATCCTGTCATCAGAAAGGTGCTTGCACATTATTTACATGATTGACCCCAAGACATGGGTAAATAATAGCCATGATCCTGAACTTCAGGGATTCTTGGGAAAACCATAGTGTAAGTTTCAAGCAAGCAAGTTGCTTCCACAGGCAGGTTATATTGTCCAAGGGCTTGAGGTGACATGAATGTTGGCTGTGCTTCAAGAGTGTGACCAGAGATCCTTCTCATCTGTCTGTGAGCACCGCCTACTGGTCAGGATCCGGCACACTGACCCTGGGAAAGTGTTTCCAAGAGCAGCATTAGTCCCAGGACAGAGTAGATGGGGCTCTAAAGAAGTTGAGCTTTATGGAAACCACAGAAGTGACTGCTCATTATGGAAGGAGACTTTTATGCCTTGAAAGTGTCTTGGAATGTAAAGTTTTAAAAATGGTTTTCCTAAGTGGTGCAAGGTAGGTAAAAGTTAGTCTCATGCATTGTTTGTAGGAGTGTAGGTTGGGTTGATCTTTAGGAAGTGGATTTTGGAAGTGTGTATCAAAACATTCAACTGAGTTTCCAAATTCCACTCTTAGGAATTGACCCAAATGAAGTAATCTTAAAAATTAGCCAAGATGACTCTCAAGAGTCTTCTTCAAAGAATTACCATAATAGTGGAAATTAAAAACATGGTGGGGAGGGGGTGGGAAATAAAAGAAGGTAAACGCCACTGTGAAGCAGTTGTCTACCTAAATCACAGTAGAGCCAGCTAATGGATTATCTCTGCTACCTTGGAAGGGATGTGAGCATTTGATACAGGAAGGAGTCCATGAAATATTGTTAGGTGAAACCAAGGGTCCTTCTGGGGCATCTCAGTGCTGTGGGTTTTCTAGTTAGACTGTCTCACTTCAGATGCTGGACTCACCACTTGCTAACCTTTTTGTGACCTTGGACAAGGTGACATCCTCTCTGTCCTTACATCTTTATTTTACACTGGGAATGACCATACTTCCTTTGTAAGATGACTTTCACTATTAACAAGAAATTCAAATAAAGTACTGGAGCTCACTACACCTCAAATAAAGACTGTTCTTCTGTTATTGTGTCCGTATATCTGCTACATTTGTGTTTCTGTCTGTGAGCAGAAAGACTTCCAGGAGTATGTCACAATTAAATGGTCATTTTTTAAAAATTGGTCATTTTTGTCTCATAGGATTGGAGTTAAAGATAACTTCTCATATTTTCTTTATGCTATTTTATATATTTTTTAATTTTTACTTTGAGTATGTATTTCACACAAAAATTTAAAAAGATGAAAATTATTTTGTACAATAAGAAAGAAAAGTAAACTTCCTACCACAGGAACAGCAGGGTATTATTAACAACATATTTTTGAAGTAAAAATGAATTGACTTGAAATTTTGTATAATGTTTAGACCTGTCTAACAAGTTTAGGTACCCTTAGTATTGACTGAAAATAGCAAATGAAAGCATGAATACTCAATATTCAAGTCGATATCTGATTTATCTAGCATGAAATATGTACAAATGTTAGAAAACAAGCAAAATTCTCCAGAGAATGCTTTTCTTGGATTCTCCATGACTTAAACGAGAAAAAGGCATGTATCAGCAATGCACATACAATCTTAATAATGCGTATGAAACCTGTTTTGATGCTACAGAAGTTTTCTCTTTTATTATCACCCAGGAAGAGAAAGAGATGAAGGAAGAGAGTAGAGGAGACCATGTAAGAAAAATTCTCAGGTGCTACTTAGTTGGTTTTTTTTTTTTTTTGATTCTCAATGAATTCTCATTTGAAGCTTGAGATTAGTGTGTGTTGAAATAAGAATTTGTATTAAATGTGAAGTTTCCAAAGCTTTTTTTAGTGTGTTCCTCTAAAGAGTTCTTTTTCATGAGAGTCACTGAGCAATTCTTTTTTTTTTAATTGATTTTATTTTTTAAATACATGACAGTGGAATGCATTACAATTATTACACATATAGAACACAAATTTTCATATCTTTGTTTATATATAAAGTATGTTCACATCAATTCATATAATTCAATTTATATATAAAGTATGTTCACTCCTTGATACCAGGTCTTCATACATGTACTTTGGATAATGATGTCATCACATTCCACCACCCTTCTAACCCCCTGCCCCTTTACCCTATCTAGAGTTCATCTATTCCTCCCATGCTCCCTCTCCCTACCCCACTATGAGTCAGTCACCTTAGATCAGAGAAAACATTTGGCATTTGTTTTGGGGGGGATTGGCTAACTTCACTTAGCATTATCTTCTCCAACTCCATCCATTTACCTGCAAGTGCCATGATTTTATTCTCTTTTATTGCTGAATAATATTATCAAATCATGTCAACACCAGTTGTGTATATATGCCACATTGTCACTGATCAATTCTTAGTGTGTGCCCTTGGCCTCACATTCAAAATAGGCAGCAAGAGGCAATTTCTTTCGATATTTCTCTTTCTCAAATCTCTTTTGTTACAACCAGATGAATAGTCCACTCATAATAATACTGACTATCCTAAGGATAAGTGTCACAGTTAGGTGGAATGTGATCATTTGACCATGGGCAAGAATTCATTTTGTTTTAAATGAAGAAAGCTTCATTGATCCAATTATGTTATGTGCATGTGTGACTATGTCACAAAAACTCCCGCTCTTATGTATAATCATAATGCATCAATAAAAACAGATAAATAAATTTAAAAACTTTTGGTGGTCCAAATCAGATGGCAAGATGACTATATTTTGGTCTTTTAATATTCTTCTTTCCCAGATTACTTTAAAAAGAGCAACAATGAAGGAAAGATGCTACTGATTTTCCATAACATTTGGGGAATTTACAGGAGAGGCAGCCAGATGGACCCAGATTGAGACCTGCAGAGGGTGACTTGCAGTGTTCCTGGAGAGGAGGCAAGGAGATCCTGCAGGTCCTCGTATCCAAAAACCCAGGAAAGCAAGGGCTGGAGTCCAGTCCGGCCTCTTTAGTAGGATTTAGACATCACCAATTATGCTGCTTTAAAGAATGTCAAAAGAACACCATCAAATCATGTCAACACCAGTTGATTTGCGCTGCCTGCCTAGTTGTGTTGAGCATCATTTGATGTTGTGGCTGGGCTCAGCAGTAAATAATTTATAGGAATCCCAGTCGGAGGTGGATTTCAAATCAACAATGAATACTTCTTTAATACATGTATGATCCAAATACTCTGTAGGTTACAAAAATGCTAGAAATTATTTGTTGTTTATTCAAACTTAACTGAGCTTCTTTCCTTTATATTTGTCAGATCCGGTTACCACAGCAACAAGAAAGGACACATTGCCAGTTGGCTTTATCTTCTATCATTAGTGACAAGAAAAATGGCAGCCAGGCTTTGTAGCATGTGCCTGTAATCCCAGCGGCTTGGGAGGCTGAGGCAGGAAGATCACAGGTTCAAAGCCAGCCTCAGCAACTTGGCACGGCCCTAAGCAACTCAGTGAGACAGGGTCTCACTAAATAAAATATAAAAAAGGGCTGGGGATGTGGCTTAGTGGTTAAGTGCCCCTGGGTTCACTCCTTGATACCAAGAACAAAACAAAACAACCAAAAAACAGGCAACTCAACTTAGCACCACAAAAAGATATGAAGTCATGGACAAAATTCACTGTTGGGACTACTTATAACTCTGGCTTCCACCCCATTGCCCAGAATTCAGGGATGTTCAAAAGAAAATACATATTTATCTTAAAAAAAATACTTCCTCTCCCAAGTACCTGATGTACCTGGACATGAAGAGGTAGTACCCAGGACACCTGTCTCACAAGCTTGCCTCATTTTGACTGAACTGTGAGCCCATTTGGGGAGCCCCGACTTGCTTCCGAAAGCTGAAGTCACAGATTTTGAAAAAGATCAGGCATTTCTTTTAAATTAAACTGTATAAAATTTCCACGCTGGTAAGTAAATAGTGTTTGGAATATGGAAATTTTATATGCTTCACCATCATATGCAAGAATAATCAAAGCAAGGGCATCCCTGAGGTTTCCCTCAAGAAACGGGAGGAGAAAAAATATTAATGGTTTTGACTATGTTCTCAACAAGCCTTAAAAGAATTTGCATACAGGATCCAAAATAAGCTGGCGTGAAATTCTAAAATCAGAGCCACATATGTGGGGATTAAATACACAAGTATTCAAATAAGAACCGTGACGTATGCAATGAATAGTAGACTTGATACTGAAAATACAAAATTTCTGAAGTAGAAGAACTCAAGAATTCTCCTGACACTAAGGTCGAACAGATAGAGATAAATATGGGAGAAAAAATTGAACCATGAAGAGCGTCACCAGGAGCTCAGGTTTGTGCGAAACCGAATTGCAAAGAAGTGTCGCTGATGGACCCAAAGCAGGGCTAAAAGAGAAACAGTTTTCCTGATTCTGGATTCTAGGTGTGGGGTGCTCATCAGGGGCAGATGAACCCAGTGACGCAGGGACTGTGGGTCACGCGTGCAGGAGATGGAAGACGTGCTCGGGTGTCCCACAGGTGGTCCATCTAACAGAGCAAGAAATCAAAATAGACAGCTGAAAAGAGTGTGGGTTAGGGCAAAACGGAAACAGCAGCATGCCTGTGTATCAAAACTAGTGAATATTAGAGAAGCATCTAATTTACATAGACATGCACGTTCAATTAAAAAACAAAACCCCAGAGCTCTTGACTATATAATTAAAACAGGAATGATTGGGGACTGGGGTTGTAGCTCAGTGGCAGAGGCTTGCCTAGCATGTGTGAGGCACCGGGCTTGATCCTCAGCACCACATAAAAATAAATAAACAAAATAAAGGTATGGTGTCCAACTACAACTAAAACGATTTATAAAACACAAATAACTGAATAATTAATTAATAATTTCATAGTCATAATTGAGAAAAATTTTTGAGAATTTTTTTGAGAAAAATAAAGTTAAATAAAAGAAAAAAATGTGATCACTAATCACAAACAGGTTGTATATGAGAGAGAGAGACAGAGAGAGAGAGAGAGAGAGAAAGAAAGACTCTATAATAAAAGATTGAACCAGAAAGCAATAGCAGTAGAGAAACATGTTGAAAGAGTATGGTTTAAAATACCTATTAAGTCTCTTAAATAGGAGAAAAATAATCCAGAATCCAATTAAGTGGAACATTAAATCCATAAATCTTCAGTAAAAAGACTTAGCAAAGTTAATTTTTAAAAAGCAACAATTTTCAGGCAAACATGGTCAAAAGAAATAAATATACATATCCATGCACAATTCAGAAGACACAGGCTAGGTATTAACCAGGTTGTCTCAGGTATCAATGGACATGAGCTTTTCTTTGTCTAGCTTTCCTTTTTGCTTTTGCCATTCGAAGATAAAAACACTAACAACAGCAACAAAAACCCATAACCTATGGATCTAGAACAATCTCTAAAAAACACTCTTTCAATCTCTGGCTGCCAATATACGCTTCCCAAGAGTGACTGTATTCTCATAGTGTTAAAGAATCATGCATCTTGTGTCTCCCTGACATGACAATACCTAATCCCCAGGGCTGACAAGTTCCCCAGCTGTATAGTTAATACAGTAGCAGTTTAAAGGAAATTTGTCTCTATCAAGAAGTTGCAAGAAAAAAACCCACAATCGTCACACAGCATGCTCCTTAGGAGTGGAGAATCGCATGACTGTGATTTAGCTATGTGCGGGTGCACGGCTTGCCACTTTGTACAGTGGAAGTGGCATCATCTCGATCCACACCCACTAAGGAGTTCCAAGTTCAGATAAAGGCATTTTTAAAATTTTTATAAATAGCTAATTGAAAGCCTCAAATCTAGAGCTATAATCTATCTCTCCTCAAAAGATTTACCAGCACAGATGGCCAATAAGCCAAAGATAGAGATAATCTTGGTCCCAAAGAAAGGAATGCGATTACTTGAGCTCCTTCCAGCTCACAGTGAGCATTTCTAGCCCAAACCCTGACTTCCTCACTGGTTCTTGCAGATCCTCTAGGTGGAGGTAGGATGAGCAAGAACCACGCACAGACTTTGCATGTAGATGTTTTTCCCCCTCTTTTATGTAAAACTTCAATATCGATCACAGATAGTTATTTATGATCAAATTCTAATACTCGGTCAATTTGGACTTGAACTCAGAATCCAGATGGGTATACACACCAAAGCAAGAGGGAAGGCAGTCTGGAGCGTGGCTGTAGGGAAGGGATTCCAGGGTTCAAGAGGGCTTTCAAACATTTCCACAATATAACTGAGGGAGGAAAACAAGCAAAAGTAAGTTACAATTTGTAAAACATTTTACAGTTTATAAAGTTTGTCTTCCTTCAGCTTCATGGATGTTTGTGAAGAACACTGGACCCTTATTTCTAATTCACAGGTATGGAAATTTACTCAGAGAGGTTAAGTGCCTTACCTAAGATCACACAGTCAGCAAATATCAGATTATCCACTGTTTGCTGTTACCTAAGAGTCATCGCCCTCTTGCTAATTTATGGTGTCTCAGCAGCTCATGGTAGGGAAATTGCACATAAGGACTTCATTTCTTTAGGTGAAGGCTGTTCTACTTTAATTTTTTCTGTACGTGCCTGTCATGCTAAGGAACATGATATGAAATAGTAGAGTCACGAGTAGCTTTGGCTCAGAGAGCCGATCACAAATATAAAATTTCCTTAGAGTTTGTATTTTAACTTTAAAATTCTCAGCTACTTTGAAATCCCAATCTAGAATGTAGCCCTATTTTTTAAAAGATAAAAATATTTAAGACGAGGTACTATTAAAATTTAATTCAAGAAGATGTAGCATGTTTACCGTGTGGTTTTTCATGCTCAGGCAGCCTGATATATGCCTAGAATAAAAGGTTCCCTGGTCTGAGAAGCTCAGGCATTGTTTCTTGTTAAAATCCAGCTCTTTCTCTGTGGAGGAAATTACACCAACATAGAATGGGGTGATGGTAAGTTAATTCCAGTTGTCGTTTCTTCTAAAACTGATTTCCATGGATTACATCAGAAAAATGATACAGGCAGACCAGATGTCCTGGAGGTTGGAGAGAAGGTGGAAGGTGGGGTTGGGAAAGGCTAAAGGAAGCAGAGCCGGGCACCGGGACATGAAAATGAATGATGCTTTTTTGCAATTTTATCTCAAGCCAAGTCTGAGTGTGGGTTCCTAGTAAGCATGACTCAAGAGAAAGACAAAGAAACACACTGATTAAGATAGAAGTGAATTTTAGTAAAGAGAGGGAAAAAAAGATAACAGTATATTTTAAAGCACCCCAAACATTCTACTTTAGATTACATAGAGATATGTGCTGTGTTACCCATGGTAGCAGGTGTAATAGGCAAAGAACGCACAGTTCCTCATCCTTGCTGTGAATACCCCCTTGTCCTGGACAGGTCATTGGTAACATATTTGAAATAATCATGGCAGTAAAAACAAATAAACAAACCAGAATTCTACCACACAGAGGGCATATAAATAATTACAGTCTCAGTGTCCATCCGGAACTCACAGAAAACTTTTTCTATAGCTAATTTGGCGGTTTTACATTACTTCTCATTTTCACAGGATTAGAATAACACATTAGCAATTTTTTCTCTTTTTTTGAGGTATATTTGTCAAAATTTTCATATATTCAAGTTGCACAACGTGATGTTTTGATATACATTTCACTGTGACATGATTTCCATGGTGCGAGCTAATTATCATATCCATCATCTCACATATCATTGCGTGTGTGAAAAATCTGAAGTTCTACTCTCTAAGCAACTGACAACGATAGAATGCTTAACTGTGGGCACTATGTTGTACATCAGATCGTTAGAACTTACTCATCTTGTAACGGAGAGCTTGTGTCATGTGACCAGCATCTCATTCTTCCCAACCTCAACTGTAGCACCCACCTTTTACTCTGTTTCAGCAAATTTGGCTTTTGCAGATTCACATGTAAATGATTTCATGCAGTATTTTCTCTGTATGTCTGGCTCATCACACTTACCATAATGTCTCCTAAGTTCACCCATATTGTCACAGATGATAGCATTCCCTTCTTTTTAAAGGCTGATTAGTATTCCACTGCAGTACAATTCCATTTTCATTGTCCATTCATCCATCAGAGGACATTTAGGTTGATTCCCTATCTTGGATATTAGGAATACTGTCACATTGAGCATAGGAGTGCAGATATCTCTTCGAAATTTTGATTTTACTTCCTTCGGATGCCTGCCCAAATGTGGGATAGCTGGATCATCAGGGAATTCCATTTTAATTTTTTGAGGAACCTCCATACTCTTTCCTTAATGGCTGTGCTGATTTATGTTCCCACCAAAAATGCATAAACACTCACCTTTCTCCTCAGACTTACCAACACTGACTGTCTTTTGACTTTGTGATGATAGCTAACCTAACAGGTATGAGGATATCTCTCATTGTGATTTTGATTTGCAGTCCCCTCTGAATCAGTGATGTTGAGCATCTTTTTAAAAAATCTATTATAATAGATAAATATCTATTATAATTAATTAAGTTAAATATCTATTCAGGCCCTTTTCTCATTTTTAAGTTGATTATATGTTGCTCTGTTTGTTTGAGTTTGCTTTCTAGTTGTGCAAGTTCCGTACACATTTTGGATATTGATCCCTTATAGGCTATATGGTTTGCAAATATTTTCTCTCATTTCATGGGTAGCCTTTTCTTTGTGTTTTTTGTTTCTTTGGATGAGCGGAAGCATTTTGGTTTAATATGGTCCCACTTGATTATTTTTGCTTTTGTTTCTGTCTTTTGGTGTCATATTGAAAAAAAACAAAACCACAAACTGTCCACACCAGGGCCCTGGACTTTCCTGTATGCTTTTTCAAGGAATGTTATAATTTTGGATCTTAGGTTTAAATCTTTAATCCAGTTTGAGCTGATTTTTGTGTCATGTAGGGTAAGGGTCCAAGTGAATTTTTATACATGTGCATGCAGTGTTCCCAACACCGTTTATGGAGGAAACTCTCCTTCCCCATGTCTGTTCTTGTCACTTTTATCCAGGAGGACATGACTGACGTGTGGGGCTCATTCCCTGGCTCTGTATTTTTTCCACTGGTCTATGCCTCTGTGTGAGGTTGTTTTAATGAGTACAGTTTTGTAACATGATGTGCAATTGGGAAGTATGACACTGCTTTGTTCTTACTCTGGATGACTTTGGATATTTGGGGTGTTTTGTGTGTGATTCTATAAAAAATGTTAATATTGTTGTATCTATTTCTGTGAAAAGCACCATTGGAATTTTGATAGGGTTGCGTTGAATCTAAAGTTGTTTGGGGGAAATATGGACATTAGACAATGTTCATTCTTCTGATCTAAGAACACTGGCTATCTTTTTATTGATTTGTGTCTTCTTCAGCTATTTTCATTAATATTTGTAGTTTTTAGAAGTATTATTTTAGGAATATATATATATATATATATATATATATATATATATATATATATAAATTCTCTCTCTATGGAATTGGGTCATTTATTTATTTATTTTTGGTGCCAGGGATTGAACCCAGGGGTACTTAACCACTAAGCCACATTCCCAGATCTTTTTATTTATTTATTTTTGTTTAGAGACAGGGTCTCTCTAGGTTACCTAGAGCCTTTCTAAGTTGCTGAGGCTGGCTTTGAACTTGCAATCTTCCTGCTTCAGCCTTCCAAACCGCTGGGATTAAAGGTGTGCACCACCAGCCCCACTAGAATTGGGTTTTAAAAGCACTAATATATGGGGCCGGGGTTGTGGCTCAGCAGTAAAATCATTCACCTACCAGGTGCGAGGCCCTGGGTACAATCCTCAGCACCACACATAAATAAATGAAATAAAAGTATCGTGTCTAACTACAACTAAAAAATAAATATTTAAGAAAAGCACTGAAGTATAATGCTTTGAAAAGTGTCCGTACCTTTTTTTCTAGCAACAATGATTCAGGCCATCAATAAGGCCGTGGTAACTGTACCATAGCAGCTGCTTTGACTCTGCAGAAATCTCCAATCCTCTCTAGTTTCACCCACTGCCCTGGGTGACGGCATCTCCTCCAACGTGGGGCCTATCCAAGGATCCTTCGGACACAAGCCTGGTGTATGAAGAGACAGGACCCCGGCCTTGCCGGACACGCTGCCATCCTCATTTCTGTCATTGTGACCGCCATAGATGCTGATTCAGAGTCCTGCTAGGTAGGTGACGCTGCTCCAGGGGTTCAGGCTCAGACTGCCCTTTCTGAAGGGCATCCATGCAATGCCAGAGGCCACCAAAGGCCACCAGCCAGCCCTTGCTGGCTCTCATTTCTGTTGCCATCTCTGGTTCTGATGCTGCTGATAACTTGCCCCCTGGATGTTTTAAGGAGGCTTTCTGCAGGTTCCCTAGCATCGTCTCTTCTCCCTTTGTTCGAAGGGAGCAGAGTTAGAAGGCCGTCTCCTCCCACTTACCTCTCGATTATCCACAAGTCAAAATCGCCTCCCTGGGGCCCAAGGTCGAGCTGGCCCTCTTGGCTCTTGTACTGAGCCTGAGCCCCAAGCGGTCGCAAATGCAAGGAAACCGGAAAATTGCGTTTTTGGAGACGAGATTGTATTTAGTCGGGAACCTTAAGCATCTTTTATTTCCCCAACCTCATACCATTACTTTGTAGTAATCACTTTACTGATAGACTGTGTGTGTCTAAAGTGTCTAAAGTCAGGGCTCAGTACTGTCACCCGAATGACATAATAATAGCAGCAATAACCACAGGGAGAAAGATAAACTGGCAGTTACGTACCGTGTGCTGAGCTAGACACCTTTACACCTGTATTTTTGTTGTTGTTGTTGTTGTTAAGCTGTTTCATTCTTACATAACTCCGGGAGGTAAATACGCTCCTTACCCTCATTTGGCAAATGATGAAACCCAGGCACAGAGAGACTGAATGACCTTTGTAGATCACACGGGAAGCGACAGGGCCAGGATGCTCATTTTCAATAATGAACATGCATTGTCCTGACACTTTAACCTTCAGTTTTATTACTTACTCATCTCTTGTCATTCCAACAGATAATGTAATGAAAATGTCTGCATGTGGACATCAGTGGATAAAGAGTTGTTTTAATGAAAACTCCAGGGGTTTGTTTGTAGTTTCTATCCATTACTGCTCGACTCTCTCTCTTTCTCTCTCTCTCCCCCCCCCCTATATATGCATATATATACCTACATATATGTGTGTGTATATATATAATACATGCTGTGTATACATATGTACTATATAATTGCTAATTTACATATATATACATATATACGCACAAATATGTAACTTATTTTTCAAGCCCTTCTGTGGATGGATACAATCCAAATCCACTGCAAGTCCCCTCACATTCTCTTCGTCTCTCTCTTACATCCCAGTGGCAATTATTGCTGCCCCTGTCTCATGCAGCAGGCCTGTAGCATTTGCTGAGTTCACTGTTTTCAAACTCAAACGTAAGAATCATGCCAAGAGCCCACTCTGCTCAGGCCTGGTTCTCAGGCCATTTCCCAGAGCAGGGGCCCATTTGAAATGCCAGATTCTGTGCAGCTCAGAGATTCTGTGGGATGTAAGCCGAGTGCACTCAATATCTGGGGGCTGTGTTAGCCATCATCCAGATGCAGGAGGCAAACTCATTCTCAAATGATTTCTTGGATCATTTGCCTCCAGTAGTTAAGAAGTCAAAACGTCCTTGCATCTCGGTTGGAAAGTCTCTTTCTCTTTGATTCTCTCAGGTGTGAAATAGTTTACTACCAGTCCCTATCTCCTGGCCTCTCTGCTGGTGTTCTGAGCTCAGTCGGATAATATTTGTAAAGCACTTTGTTCTCGGAAGAAAGGTCACACTTTAAAGAGTTGATATTATCCCCTTGACTGCACCCAGGGCAAATGCTGACACTGGCCACGCTTTCTTCTGTCTTTAGATGCCATGGACCAAAAGCATATGCAATAAAGAGAAACTCTCTTTTCAAGCTCAAGTACAAAAGAATAAAGCAACTACTGTGCCTGAGGGAGCCTTGGGAGCCATGTGAAATAAAGCAGAAAGCAGCGGTTAGCCTGGCGAATCGTTTGAAAAAAAAAAAAAAATCATCAGACCACAATATCCATGAAGTCCCTAAACTCTCACCGTCTTCTCTGCGTGGTATCAGGTTGTGCTCAGAACTCACCCTGTTCTGCTGTGGCAAATATTTTCCCCTTTTCTGCTCCCTTGGACTGGAGAGTAATGCAATCAATAAGACAAACCGTTCCATGGTTCTTTGAACTTTAATGGACTACAGACCCCAGGCAATCCTATCGCTAAATCAATAATTACCTTGGAGAGTCAACCAATTCGTATGGAGCCTACCACATTTTGATAACTTTTAGGTGAACAGGTGTCTGAGAAACAGCCATGAGTGAGACAGGGAATGACCTTGTTTTGTGTCTGGCCCATGGAACGTGTTTAACAAATGCTGACTTGTTTTTCATTTTCTTTGACAAAACTGGAAACCTTTGTCATGAACGCCCTGGGAGGACCTTGTGTTTTCATGGATCGTTCTGCCTCCTTCGTCCAGCAGTTTCTAACATCAAGTAGGAGGAACATGATGTGCAGACTGTGTAAGCCTGCCCCACAGTGGTACACTAACACTCCAGTTATTCCCTGACACCAGTTACTGAGAACCTAATCAATACGATAAAGAACAGGAAAGCAAAACTATGTTAAATTTATTTTACTGAAGAGCTAGGCTGTTTTTATCTACTTTCTGTTGGTCACTCATTGTATCAATGGCTCTTAATGGTTTCTTCATCTCGTTTTAATAATTGATGATATAAAATTAAACTCCTTTTTAAAAAGACCAACATAGCTATAGGTTTTTTTTAAAAAAATTTAAGACCTTTATTTTATTTATTTTTATGTGGTCCTGAGGATAGAACCCTTACCCATGTGAGGCAAGCTCTTGAGCGCTGAGCCACAGACCCAGCCCTGAGTTGCAGTTTTAATAGATGATTTAGTCAGCTTTTTCACTGCTACAACTAAGAGACTTGATAAGAACAAACTTAGAGGAGGACAAGTTTATTTGGGGGCTCACAGTTTCAGGGGTTTCAGTTTGTAGACAGCTGGCTCCATTCCTGGGGGCTTGAGGCAGGCAGAACATCATGGTGGAAGAGTGTGGTGGAGGGAAGCAGCTCACCCCACGATCAGGAAGCAGATAGAGAGTCCACTTGCCAGATACAAAATATATACCCCCAGGGCATCCCCTCCAGCCACAACTTGCCCACCTTAAGCTACCACTGGGTTGATCCCATCAGGAGATTCATTCACTGATTATTACGTCTCTCATAACCCAGTCATTTCTCCTCTGAACCTTCCTGCATTGTCTCACACATGAGCTTTTGGGAACACCTCATATTCAGACCACAACAACAGGTTTATTGAGATATAAGTAATAATGCTATAAAATTCCCTCATTTATACTGTATAATTGAGTGACTTTTAGATTATTTGCAGCATGTGTCATTGCCACCACCACATGAAGAACCTTTTCATCAGGCCCAGAAGAAATGGAAGTCCCCGCGGTCACCACTGCCCAGTTCCCCCGGGCCCAGGTGTCCATGAGTCTGTTTCTCATCTCTTAGATTTGTCTGTTCAGGGACATTTCGTATCAGTGGAATGCTACACTCTACCGACTTTCACACCTGGCTTCTTTCACTTGGCGTGTTTTTAAGGGTTGCCCGTGTGGAAGCGGGTTTCAGCATCCATTTCTTTTTGTTGCTGAATAACAGGGCATTGAATGATGTAGAACATTTTGCTTCTCTCTTCATCAGTTGATGGACACTGGGTTGTTTTCACTTGTTGACTATCAATAGCAATGCTGCTATAAACCTGTGTATATAAGTTTTGCTAGACATATATTTAATTTCTTCCCCAGGAAGGGAAGGGCAGATTTTTAAAATTAAAAGCAAAATACATGCACAACATCCATTTATTTAAAAGAAAATATGGTGGGACAACTTTAAGCATGGTGGAAAAAGCATTAAATAGGGAAGAATCTTCTAGAAGATGGGGCATTCTCTGAATTCTAGCCACGTCACCTGGAACAAGGGATCTCCCCTCTGCTTTATTTTAACACAGGAGAGCTGGGCTCCTACCTCAAAGGTCAGCTTTCAAGGTGTGCAATCCAAGACTCTGATGGAATAGTGGCACACAGTTAGCTAAGGTGAAGTGTAATCCTAAATCCCGAAATAGCCCATCAATTAGGAAAACCGAAAAAAAAAAATTCAGCAAAATATGACAATTGAAATAACAAATAAAAACACAACTGCAGTTTCCTTTATAAATAATTAAAAGTTACACTAGAAAGAAAGAATATTCTTGTTATCCTTATAAAAATGTCTCTGAATAAAAAGAAATCTTGCTTATTAGATTTTTTTTCACTAAGACACATAACAAAATTGGTGTTGCAAATCTATTTTTTTTTCAGTCAAAGGGAAAGTTCTCTTTTTAATTTACAAGAAAAAAAAAGTATTTCCTGAATACAACTAGAGATGAAGTAAGTACCTCTAGTAGCTGTAGTTAACTAACTCCATTCATAAAAGCTCTCATGCTTTCATAGAGGAAAAGTCAAAATGAAAAAATATCCAGTATTTCTGGGCATGCGCACATGTAGGCATGCATACACACACACACACACACACACACACACACACACACACATTCACACAACACTCACACATACAAGTACAGATTTAAATAAAGCCTGTGGTACCTACAAAGATAAGCTGCAAATTACAACAAATACCTGACAATATTTTTTACTTGTTAGAGAGTAAAAATCAATGCTGTGGACATTTTAAAAAATCATAAAATGAATAGTGTAATAAAAAGCCCCTTTAAAACTCTGAAATCCAATTAATACGGTCAACATTAAGGATTTCCTTTAGCAATCAAAATCCAGTCCATTTAGATTTATTTGAGAAGTGTCAAGTCTGTAGCTAATGTTACTTAGGGAAAAAATAATCCTGCTCTGGATTCTTGGTTTGGCATTAATTCATATTTTCTCATGATTTTCTTTTCCATTACTCAAAGGGAAGCTGAATACTGTATTATTGCTTTCTTTATCTACTAGGAAAGGGTGATAATTTCTCTCATTTAATTAATATTTATATATATATATATATATATATATATATATATATATATATAAATATATGCTAAAATAATGCCAGAAATATCACATTCCAGACCCTATCCCTTGGTATTCACCTGGGTATTCTTAAATATCATGATTGTAGTTACTGCCTTGAGTTAATCTCTATTAGACGTACATGGTAGATGGGAAATTGTAATTCTCTAATGTTTCCTCTTCTCCTCTCCTCCGTAGCTCCTATCACACTTTTAGTTCGTGTGCAAAATGGAATTCAACCTGTAAACACTTGAATGTATGTCACACAGGCTCTAAGATGGTCCCAGTTTTCCCCACCTCCTGGTATCCAGGGCTTCATCTAAACCTGTTCCTGAGTAGCTTGCCAGCATCCCACAGACTATGTTTGAATAGATGCCATTTCTGTGATTAGGTTAAAGAACATTTGAACTTCTGTCTAGCTAGCAGGTTCTCTCTATTTCATTCTTGGATTCAGTGAGATTGATCAAATTATATTCATGTATGAACATGGCATAATGAACCCCACTATTGTATATAATTGTTAATGCACCAATAAAAACGACAGAGATCCAAGACTGCTGTTTCCCAACCAGTCCCAAGTATCCTTAAGTTCTTGTTGTCTATTTAGCTGCAGAGTAGAATAGAAGCCAGATGTCTTGGGGAATACAGAGACTGAGTATTTCATCATAAACTCGTGATCTCACATGCCTGAAGACGTTTTGCAATCTTGAGACCCGCTGTCTTGCAGCCCTGTGGTCTCACCGGCTCTCCCTTCCACCATCCACATTCTCTGGCCTTGGATCTCACAGGCTTTTGGATGGATGCCTCTTGGACAGTGGATCTGCCTACTAGTCTCAGGGTCTCCTGGTTTTGAGGTCTTGCAGACTTGGAGACCTTATTGTTTAAATTTTTTAAATCACATTTGTTTTACTCCAGAAATAACTTTCTGAATTTCAAACACCCCAAATTAGAAGATGAGCTTTTTGGAATGATTTGTGTGTTTTGATTAGCAATATAATATATCTCTTTTTACCAATAAAGTCTTTGCTTTTTCTATTCCCCTACCATTACTACATGATATAATTTATCTCACTGTCTTCAAAGATTAGTGTAATATTTCTAATTTTCTGGTGTTTCTCATAATAATGCTTGTCATGTTTCTGTGTGTATGATTAATAGAAATCATGCCTCTGCTGGGCACATTGACAACAGTCATAACATCAAATGCCCGAGAAAGAAATTACCAAACAATTTAATTGCCACGAATACCACATCTGAATTTGGGTGCCAACAATCTCTTTTAGAACTGTAGCACTTTTTATGATAAAAAAAGTACTTTAGCAATAACAAGTTTCAACAGAAGCAGTCGATGTGTGGGAGGAAATTGAAAACAGGGACAGGCATAACATTTTATTGTAGGTGGCTATTTTCTCTCTGTCCCCCACATGATGTCAGTTCTGTATGAACTTAATCGCAGCACATTACCTTTTCTTTGGGGATTTTTTGTATCTTTTAAAATCCATCTGGTTGTTAATGTCAGTTCCCTTTTTGCAAAAAAAAAAAAAAAAAAGAACAATTGTTAAGAGTTTGTGATGCTTTTTTGAAAATGTTCAAATCTGCTGAGTTCAAATGGGGCCAACTGAAGCTCTGGCCTTGACTTTGGCCAGAGTTTGTTTCAAGAGAACTTGGTTCGCCGTGTCTCACCGTTTTCCCAGAATTATGGAATGATCATCCTTCTGCAAAGGGCCCAGCTATTAGACATGAAAGAGGCTGAGGGACTAGTTCTTTCCTTGCCTATTCATATTAGAGGGGAAAAAAATGAGTTCTGGGTAAATATAGGTGTTTACAGTCACATGTTAGTTAATGCCACTAGTTAATGTCACTAATGTCACTATGTGGGTCACAAGCTCCTGAAGAACATTCTTCATCTCGCCTAAACACAGGTTTGGATTAGGCTTCCTGGCACATCCTTTTAATGCACACTCTTGCTGGTAAAACACAGGTCACCAGCCGACAACAGGGAGGAAGGTGTACATGCTGCTACTGTGTTGTCTCCCATCTTTTTTTTTTTTGCATGTTTAAACTTTTATTAGATGTGTTTATTATCCATGAGATAAAACAAAGAGCTGGGATGAGGATTGACAAGCAAGTTGAGGACTGATGGGCGAACAGATAATTTGGGACTGAACCAAAATAATGCCGATCGCCCATCCCCCTCCCATGGGTTATGTTTACCTACATGAATAGGCATCATAAAGGTGCTGAATGTTGTACTTTCCAGCTAATGATTAAAACTGGAATATGTACTTCATACATTCTAGAATAGATTGGTTACTTTTTAAACAATTTAAATATCATGAACATCCAATAAAATACACAGGTATCAAGTGTTCATTTCGATGAGGTTTTATGTTCTATTTCAACAGTTTATTATGAAAAATTTCAATAAGAGAGAAAAACTGTCACTTGGACAGTTAACATCCACATCCCAGCACCTAGACTCAGGCTTGCCTGAGATTTTTGAATCTATAACTTTTGTCTTACCAAATGTGGAAAAATTTCGGCCATTATTTCCTCAAATATCTTGGGGGGAGTTATTGTCTGTTTTCTCTTGTTTTGGACCCCAATATTCTGTGTATGTTAGAGCTTTTGCTGTTGCTCCACTGGTCCCACACGCACTATTCATTATTTTCAGCCTTTTTTCCCTTAGTCTTCTATAGACTGAATAATTTTTGCCTCTTTGTCTTAAAAGTCAATATTTCTTTATTCTGCAATTTCCAATCTGTTGGAACAATGTTTAATTATTGACCTCAAGCTAAAAGCCACATTAATTTTTCAGTTACAGAATTTCCATTTGGCTTTCACCTTTCACCCCAGTTGTTTTTATTTATTATTATTATTTTTTTGTACCAGGGACTGAACCCAGTGGCCTACAACCACAGAGCCTCATCAACAGCCTATTTTTTATTTTGAGACAGGGTCTCACTAAATTGCTGAGGCTGGCTTTGAACTTGCAATCCTCCTGCCTTAGCCTCCTGAGCCGCTGGGATTACAGGCGTGTGACACCACCCCCCACCCCGCCGCCCCACTCCCCCCAGGTTTTATGTCTCTGCTGAATTTCTTCCTTTTTTCATCGTGAGCCTTTCCTTTATATAGCTTTGCTATCGGAGCTTCTTTTAATTTCTTACTTGCTGATTCCAATATCCAGAACACCATCGTCTCAGTCTCCATCGAATGCCTAATCATTTGAATTTTGAGTATTTTACCTTATTGGAGAATTTTGGGTTGCATTAGGGACAAATGATAAGTGGAACAGACTCTGGATTCTATAATGTGGCTGAAAAATATTGAGTTTTCCATGCTAGCGGGTAGGCACAGCACTGGGCTGGGCAGTAAACTGACCTGCAGCCGGAAGCAGCTGAAATTTCAGTTCAATTCTTTCAGGCTTCGCTGGGCTGCTAGAAATCTTCCCAGTGCGTGGGCAGTTTGGAGCCAACAGAAGATTAGAGCTGAGTCTAGACAGTTTTGGAGGCTGTGTCTTGCTTTCTGGGACTGTCCCCTCATTTTCCTGATGCTGTGGCCCACCAACTTCTGCCACGTGGTCCCTGAAGCTGGTGTGGCAGAACATTTAGGTCTGAGCTCTGCATGGCACAGAATAGGGCTTGCCCTTAGGCTAAAAGCCACATAAATATGAAGTTTTGTTTTCTTTATCCAAGTGCCTGTCTGGTAGTGTCTCTCTCCAGGTAGTTGCTTTTTACATTTTGTCCAGATTTTATAAGAACGCATCAGTGGAATACTTTAGTAGGATCACATGGCTTCTACTAGAGTGCATCCCTTCTGGTCTTGGAGTTTTGGCATTAGTAGACTCCCTTCTGTCCTGCACCCAAAACAAAATCCAGAGTACTTCCACTGATGTGCTTCTTTCTAGTCAGGCTCTCTTTTAAACCACTGTCTGATTTCAATAACCACAGATTAGTTTTGCCTGAACTTGGATTTCTTATCAATGGGGTCTTTGTGGCCAGCCTCTTTCATTCAGTATGATGCTTCTAAGATCGCTCCAAGATGTTGTGCGTACTGCTTTTCCTTTCCTTTTAATTACTGAATAGTTTTCCATAATATGAATATATCATAATTCATATATCTATTTTCCTTTTAAGGGATCCTGAGGCTAGTTCAGTTTTTGGTTATTATGAATAAAACTGCTAAAAATAAGCTTGAACAGGCCAATCTTTTTGTAAACATATGCTACCATTTCTCATTGATAAATATGGGCATGCACGGCACAGTAAAGTTGGGCAACAATAGACTGTGTATACAGCAGTGGTCCCTTAAGATTCTAAAGGAATTGAAAAAAATGCCTATCACCTGGTGATGCTGCAGCCACTGTGACTTTGTGGAGCAATGCATTCCTTGCACGTTGGCAGTGCCATCGGTGCAAACAAATCTACTGCTCTGCCATTTTCATAAAAGCACAACACATACACCACATACAGCAAGAATACTTGATAATGAAAACAATCGACTGTCATTTGTTTATGTGTTTACTATGCCATGGTTTTATTGCTGTTTCAAAGTGGACTTCTTCTACTTCCAAAACACAGAAGTATAGGGTAGAAAAGCCTACCACACGGAGCCGGCCGCAGCCACATCTCTTGGGTTTACCAGGTCTCTTGATCACTTCAAGGTCATGTGCACTGATTGACCTAGACCCTCCATGTTTTGTGATTGCACTCTGTGATGTTTGCACACTGACAATTGCCTAAGGATGCATTTTTTTTTTTTTTCAGAATGCATGACTGCATAAGTGGCACAGGAGAGCCTGTAGAAGAGAAATTGCTGGAAGTCAGTCCTCCAAACTGGCTTGCTGTATTAACTACCACTGGTGATATGAGAATTTTGGTGCTTCATATACTTGGTTAACACTTGGTGAATACTTGGTGTTGTCAGTGATTTTAATTTGGGGCACTGTAGTAAGTGTAAAGCAATGCTTTATTAGTTTTAAACTGAATCTTCCTTATGACTAATGATAAGCAAGCACTTTTATGTGATTTTTGGATGTTTGCATGTATCTTGTGGAGTGTGTCTATTCAAAACTTATAACAACATTCATTGCATTTTTAAAATAGGTGATTTGCAGTAATTATATAGGTTAGATATGTATTCTTGGTTAATGACACATTTTCTCTGAATATTTGGGATGTCTATTAAATTTCTCAATGGATTCTTGATATGCAGACAGTTTTTTTTTTCCTGGTTGTATAGAAAGTATATTCACACCAATTCATGTCTTCATACATGTACTTAGATTTGGATACAACTTAATTTATCATTTTTTTTCTTTTATGGGAGTGCTTTATGTGTCTTGTCCAAAAACCTATGCTTATCCAAGATTTGTTTTACTTCTTCTACTTTTTTTTTTTTTTTTTTGGTACCAGGGATTGAACTCAGGGGCACTCAACCACTGAGCCACATCCCCAGCCCTATTTTGTATTTTATTTAGAGACAGGGTCTCACTGAGTTACTTAGCATATCACTTTTGCTGAGGCTGGCTTTGAACTCATGATCCTCCTGTCTCAGCCTCCTGAGTTACTGGGATTACAGGTGTGCACCACCATGCCCAGCTTCTAAAATTTACTTCTAACCACGTCATAGCATGTATTTGTAGGTTCCTGAAATATTTTTTCCTTTCTTTGAAGCTCTGAAACTTTCTATGTTTCCTTTTTATCCAGTGCACAATGCTTTTCGAGTTAAACTGTTTTCTGCAGATTTTTGGAGTTCTGAGCAAGATTGCTGGAAAATTAAATAATGTTTATTCAATGACTTGCATGAAAAGGTACTAATAATACATGTTTACCAAAGTAAATCAACTTCCCCACCCACTAGCAAAACTTGTTCAGTAGATATTAAATTTCTGATTTATTGCTACAAATCTCTGTGGTGGTGTGCTTGGAACAAATCCAGGAGCATTGATCTGTGCAGCTGCTGTGCCAAGGCAGAGAGGGCTCGGATGAATATTACAGATGCATGGATTTTGCCCCAGCATATGGAGAGGAGCCTCACTCCAGTTCTTCTTCAAAAGACAACACGTTGGGATTAAAAACCTGAACTGCATATTCCTAATGAATGATTTGTCTCTTAATTCAATAAAGCAATGGAACAGACTCCAAGTGAAAGTGCTTTATTTAGATTGATTAAAATTCTTCATTCAGATTGGCAAAATTCTGTATATATGTCAATCTGGCGTGTGCCAAAGGGCTGATAAAAATTAGCATTTGCCATTTAGGCACTGCAGTTGCTAAAGTTGATTTTAAGCATAGTTACAGAGTGATACGTTTCCCGTGGGCACCCCTCAACTAGCACAGTGCTTATTGGAAAAGGGACTTTTAGAAAGCATCGGAGAGGAGACAGCTCCAATGTAGGGCCACTAAACACCTTCATCGAGTCTCTGTCACCTGCCTTCCCCCTGCATGGTGCTTGCTGGATCTCAGGGAAATCTTGTACTGTAAAGGTGTACGATTTATCTGAATCCCCAGCCTTTTCTTAGTTGGGTCTTCAACAAAATCCTCTTTCCCCATTCTATATAATTTGTTATATAACTCATTATAATACATTATATACATCATATACCGAGTGCTCTGTGTAAAGCTCTCGGTAATGGGTAGAGATGTGTTCCAGGCACTTTTAGATATTATCTCTAAGTCCTCACACAGAACTGTTAGGCATCTATTTTTATGATCATATTATAATAAAGAAGTTCCCACTCTTTAGGAAATTGACAAAGCCGTCCAGCTGGTGAGTGACCTTCTGAGGACTTTTTACCTAGGATCATCTACCAGCAAATCCTGCTTCTTGCCTTACCTCTCAACACAGGGCTTCCCTGGTTCAAGGGCACCATAAAATTTACTAGAGTGGAAGGAAATTCCAGAGCTTGAGCTATTGTCAAGGTAGGTCCCACATGTAGTCCCCCATTAGCCAGGCGTGACAAGCTGTAAACAGCTTCATGGACACTTCCTGTTGTTTCTCTGAAGTCAACCTTGACTCGCAAGTTGATAATTTGTCTTTCTGGTCAATCCTCCAGGGAAAGGTTTAGATATGTTATTAAGTCTATTTTTGGTGAAACAAGGAATAAAGTTACTTCTAGTTTGACTCAGGCAGGCTGATGGCAATGATTGGGCCAACAGTTGGCTTGGTTTGGGGGACCTTTGGTTGAACAAGTGAGTAGAGAAGGTTCAGAAAGCCAGAAATGGTGGGAAGAAAGCAGAAAAGTCATCTAGTTTAGTTTCTCAAGTCTATTCTTTGTGGCTAGCAATCCCCAGATAACGAATTTGAATGATCCAAACCCAGAAATACGCGTTGGGCTAGTTTGAGTCTGTTTCATTCCAATCCAAGTTTTCTAAGGAATCTCCATACTGCTTTTCAGATTGGTTGCACCAATTGTAATCCCACCAGCAATGTAAGAGTGTGCCTTTCCCCCCCTCATCTTTGCCAATACTTATTGTTGCTTATATTCTTCTTCTTCTTCTTCTTCTTTTTTTTTTTTGGTACTGGGGATTGAACCCAGGGATACTCAACCACTGATCCATATCCCCAGCCCTATTTTGTATTTTATTTAAAGACAGGATCTCACTGAGTTGCTTAGCACCTCAACGTTGCTGAAGCTGGCTTTGAACTTGCGATCCTCCTGCCTCAGCCTCACGAGCTGCTGGGATTACAGGCGTGTGCCACTGTACCAGGTGCTTGTATTCGTAATAACTGCCATGACTGGAATGAGATGAAATTTTAGAGTAGTTTTGATTTGCTAGGATGTTAAATATTTTTTCATATACTTGTTGATTGATTGTATATCTTCTTCTGAGAACTGTCTGTTTAGTTCTTTCCCCTATTTGTTGATTGGGTTATTTTTTTTCTGTGTGTGTGTGTGTGTGTGTGTGTGAGTGTGTTAAGATTTTTGAGTTCTTTATATATGCTGAAGATTAGTGCTCTATCTGATGTAAGTGTGGTAAAAATTTGCTCCCATTCTGTAGACTCTCTATTCACCTCGCTGATTATTTCTTTTGCTGATAAGAAGCTTTTCTGGGGCTGGGGATGTGGCTCAAGCGGTAGCGCGCTCGCCTGCCATGCGTGCGGCCTGGGTTCGATCCTCAGCACCACATACAAAGATGTTGTGTCCGCCGAAAACTAAAAATAAATATTAAAAAAAAAAATTCTCTATCTCACCCTCTCTCTCTCTCTCTCACTCTATCTTAAAAAAAAAAAAAAAAGAAGCTTTTCTGTTTGAATCCATCCCATTGATTGATTCTTGATTTTATTTCTTGCACTTTAGAAGTCTTGTTAGGAAGCTGGGGGCTAATTTGACATGATGAAAATTTGGGCCTACTTTTTCTTCTGTTAGGCACAGGGTCTCTGGTCTAATTCCTAGGTCCTTGATCCACTTTGAGTTGAGTTTTGTGCATGGCGAGGGACAGAAGCTTAATTTCATTCTGCTGCATTTGGATATCCAGTTTTCCCAGCACCATTTGTTGAAGAGGCTATCTTTTCTTCAATGTATGTTTTTGGTGCCAATGTATGTGGGTTTGTCTTTGTGTCCTCTATTCTGTACCATTGGTATACAAGTCTACTTTGGTGCCAATACCATGCTGTTTTTGTTAATATTGTTCTGTAGTATAGTTTAAGGTCTGGTATAGCGATGCCACCAGCTTCACTCTAAGGATTGCTTTGGCTATTCTGGATCTCCTAGTTTTCCAAACGAATTTCATGATTGCTTTTTCTATTTCTATGAGGAATGTCATTGAGATTTTGATTGTAATTGCATTAAATCGGTATAGTGCTTTTGGTAGTATGGTTGTTATGACAATATTAATTCTGCCTATTTAAGAACAGGGGAGATATTTTCATTTTCTAAGGACTTTTTAAATGTCTTTCTGCAGTTTTCATTTGGATGACTGCAGGAGGTATGAAAAGAAACTTTTGTTGTTGAATATAGCATTCAATTCTGACCATCTTTTCAAAGTTGCAAAAAAATTGCTGTTTAACTAATTGAATTTTATATCTAGACACCAGAAAACATGATGGTGCCTTTGCATCTTAATTCTTTTTTCTTTTTTTTTTTTTTTTACAGATAAAGAACAACAACCACTCTGCCCACACACACTCTGAGTGGACTCTGTTGTGGGAAATTAGTGGATGTTCTTGGAACATGTGCCCTTCCACCACTAGAGATATTTGGTTTTCTTCTTTTGCAGGAAGGATTATTCTCAATCCTCTACCAAGAGCACATCAACAGAGGAATATTTTCCAGGATATTGATAAAACAGAGTGATAAAACAAAGTTCAAAACAGTTCTCAGTCTTCTTTATATAATACAGTGTTGGTGGAGAGTTTTATTTGAATAACAAAAAACATTATGTTTTATTATCATAGGCTTATTATGAATACCAGCAATTGACAATTCAAGGTCTACCCTGGAAATTTATATTTCAAGATATCTTTTCAAAAAAAGGAGTTTCTTTGCCTAATATTAAATAAAGATTCCTGTTGCTGGCTTCAGCCTCTCTCTAGTGTATGTGCAGAGGTGTATATAAATATGCACACAATAGACCTTCTGAATCCATAAATCCTGCACCAGCCACAGATTGAAACTATTTGAGGAAAAGATCGTGTCTCTACTGAACATGTACAGATATTTTTTCTTGACTTTATTTCCTAAACGATACAGTATAGCAACTATTAACAGAGCATTTGCATTGTGTTAGGTATAACTACTCTAGAGATGATTTAAAGTACATGGGAGAATGGTAGGTGCTATTCTACCCAGTTTTGTATAAGGGACTGGAGCATCCATGGATTTAATTCTTCATGGTTACTGGGAGGTGGGAATCTATACTCACAGTCCATACAAATTGGCATTATGGTTTATCATCTAGGCATTTTTTTCTCATTAGGGACAGATTTATAGAGTTGTCTTCATTAAGAATGTTATCAGACATAGCGGGTCACAGCAGAGCCAATATGATCAGAATAAATTCTTCATACACAATCCAGTCTTCCTTTATGTACCACCCACTTAACGTTCAAAGAGGAGAAGAGTCTTTGTTAGAGTTATACCTGATAGATGAGACGGTTTAAATGAAAATGTTCATAATTAGAGAAGTAAAGATAAGTGTTATGTTCTCTCTGTTCACAGATCCTTTATGTTATGCCCCAGCATTCTAAGCTCATATCCATGAAGGAAATGATAAGTAAGATTTACAAATAATCTGTATGTTTAATGAGCATGCGTAAACTTTACAACTGTAGGATTTTACATAATTCAATGGTTGTTCTGCTACAAGGAGAAGGCTTCTGCAGTGTTCATTTGTTTTGGGATGGATAAATGTGTGTATATGGCAGAGACTGAGTGTAAGAATTGTGAGAAAATCAACAGGGGAGGGGAAGGGAGAGATGGGGAAAGAAAGATCTCAGAGTGGATATAGCAGTGAGGCTGATTTTTTTTTTTTCTTTTCTGCTTTCTTTGTCATTTCCCTAATTTGTTTTGGCTCTTAGCTGCTGAGGTCATGCCTTGGTGGGTTCTAATATTCTAGTCTGGCCACACTTACAGGAGATAAGCCAACATGGCTTTCCTTGTGACCGGATCAGTTCACATACATGGTGAGGTCAGTGGTAATCACCTATTCGGGAGGATGCTGGGCACAGATCTTGGGGTCAACAGTGGGGGCTGGTGCCACCAACCAATGCCCCAGTTATTGCAAGCAATTCTACACTCCCACCTCTTTAATGATAATGCATTTCTTTCCCTTCAAACACCTGATTTTCAGATTTTGATAACTTCTGCCCACCTTAACTCCTATCAATCAGACTTTATGTAACAGTACCGTGTTCTGTTCTCAAAATGAAATCTATTTTTTTTTCCAGAGCAGCTATAAGTGGAACACGTTTAGGGAGAAAAGTGGATGTCAAATGCAGTTTGTCATATCCTAGGAACAGCTAGACCTCCATAATCAACACATGATCCAACTGTAGCTGGATATAAATAGAAGATTTCAGTGGAAGAGATCTCAAATTATGTAGATAAAATCAGGGGTAATTTCCCTTATATGAGGACCAAGCATCTAAAAGTACCCCCCTGAACATGGTAGACCTAATTCAGCATGAAGCTCTCTGAAATCCTACCAGATCCTTTGTGGTTGTGCTAAGTCATCTGGTAGAGCTGGAGCTATGAAAATTCTCATCATAACTTACTGGGATTTGAAAGCCAGGTTCCTGACAACAGCTAAGGTGGTTTTCTAATTTAGTTTGAAACCTGAAGTGTTTCAAGACCCCCACCCCCACTCTCCAGCCATTCCTACTGTAAGACACACATTAATGAGAGCTGAACTTGATGTCGTGACGTTATTGGATCCATTTGGGCGCCATTATCATACCTGCCTTGTGTACTTGCTTATGTGTTCTGTACCCTCTGGAGAGTTATGTCCAGCTCTCTCTTCAGCCACCATCAGGTTCAACACATGGCACTCCATCCTGGACACTAGGTGGCAGCAAACTGCTGAGATAAACAATTAGCCAAGGGACCAAGGGCCTGGAACCTGGTCACCCAGACACAGAAGGGAGAAGATGCAAGATGGCAGGTGGGTAAAACTGAATGGTCTGAAAGAACACAGGTGTAAAGTTTCAAAGGCACATTGGTAACTATCGTCTTTCCCTCAAAAATCTGAGGCTTGAAGCTAAACCCACTTACCTTCAACTCCATGGGACAGAGTTTTACCTCTAATATGCCCTAACACTTTTCTGATGAAGATCATATCCAGTTTTATTACTTTTCTGATGTCAAAATAAGACATCTGGATACTATAGCTTTTCTAGTTCATCATGAAAGTTATTTTATATCTGTGATGGCAGCCAGTCTCTTTCTCATTTCAGCTATGTTTATAGCAGTTTTAAGGGTAACATTTAAGTTCAGATAATTAAAACCAACACATTCACCATCAGTTCAATGCTCGAGTAAAAAAAATGCTTTAAAAAGTACAAGCTGTCCAACTGTGTGTAAGTTACCACTTGATGTTTCCTAAGATGAATTCTCATAAAAACAAATTGTCATTATTGTTTTAAGTATAAGACAAATAAAAATCAGATAAAATTTGCCAATGAGCAATTGAAATCCCATATACTTTATAAATGCAGATGGGACTCTAATTTTCAATTTGTCCCTGCAGCTATTTCCTAGGACATTTCCTTCGGAATTGTTCGTACTGTTCTCTCCTAGCTCCTCACCAGACAGACTCAGCTTGGAGAAGTGAGCATCTTTGGGATGTGGCATGTCTCAAGGTTCCTTTAAACTGAAGAGCAGCTAAGAATGAATCAGACAAATCAGAAATAGGATCAAGGATTTAAAAAGAAAATAAATAGGAATAAAAAGAACAAATTAAAAATAAGATTTAAAGACATAATTTTAAAGTGTCCTTAATTGGCTATACTCATGCCTCCAGGACATAGGACAAGCATAAATGACACTTAAGAGAAAGCCTAAAACAGGAATAGACCAGAATTCCCAACCATCATCGGATGCTGTGCTTTAGGAATCTTTCAGTGCTCCATCAGAGGACAGGGTGTTTGGAGTGCAAAGTTACTACAAGGGGGTTTGAAGTTTTGTGAGTTAATTGGAGAATTTTAGACTGATTTAGGCTGTAGAGATTTCTAAAATTTTGCCAAGTCCAAACAGTTCTTTGTGATAAGGCCACCAGCCTGTCAACTAGACATTTCTAAAGGTTTTTCTCTCTTTTTTTGGTTTTTCAGTACTGGGGATTGAAGCCAAGACCTCATGCACTAAGGGAATTCATGAAGTACAAGTGGAAAAAAAAAGAGAAACTTGTGTTCTTCATGAACAGTTAAAAATATTTCTTAGCCTCATGTAGCCATCTAAACCCATCAAACTATGGGCCCACGGGGCTGGGGCTGGGGCTGGGGCTCAGTGGTAGAGCGCTTGCCTAACACAGGGGAGACACTAGATTCGATCCTCAGCACCACATAATAAATACATAAATAAAATAAAGTCATAAAACATACATATTTAAAAACAAACAAAGAAAAAAACCAATAAAGTAGGGCCTTATATTAGGATACTAGTTTTTTCCTTGAGACTCTTCATCTCTTACACAGAGACTAGTTATACACTGTTAGCGTTCTACAAGATATAATAAACTCTGACAAAATATTTTTCTTGCTTGTGAACTTCTTTATATAAAAATATATAAAAAAGCATAAGAAGGATCATTTTCAGTTGCATATTTAATGCTTGCTTTCACAAAAAAAAAGAAGCGAATTTATTTGAAGATGGAATTACCCAGGAAAGAGGGGATTTATGGTAGTTGGAAAAAACAAAACAAATTTTAAATGACTTCTTCAAAAGATTTTCAAATTTTGCTTCTCTAACACTGACTTTTTAAAAACTGTAGCAGAATACTCTTCTGCTTTGCTCTCTGGCTCTTCACTTGGCCAAATGTTGCAGCTCATGGGGAGAATTCTCTTGGGTCTCAGGCATCTGCCTGCTTCACTCTGATGTATCTGAAGAGAGTATGTTTCTTCTCATATCAGAAAAAGCAAGGTGGCCACAAAAGCCATTAAAACATCAAATGGTGGCAATACTTTAGAGGCATCAACATCTATTTTAGTATATTTTTTAAAGGACACAGGGGTCATTTTAATACTTTCACAGGGGTCTGGTTATTTTTCATCTTTATATGTCTTTTTCTGTCTGTCTGGTCTAATACCTGGCATATAATTGAATGCTAATGAATTACTTCCATGGTTCAGTAGCAATGAACCAGAAGCCACATGGAGCCAAGGTGAGATGATATTCGGGTATTATTCAAACTACCACATAGAGGTAAAGTTTTAATTACTAAATCAGTCCATTCAGTTCAGCACCAAATTAACAACCACTTCTGACTTTGGGATTTGCAAACAAAACAGTGAATGACGATGCTAGAAGTGACCTTTGACGTGTGTGAGACTGTTGGTCTCCCCCCTCCCCATGAGAAAATCGGTACCACTAGAGGTCACTGCAGTTATTAGCAACAGAGTGGTTAGGTGGTTAGACTAGTCTGTCTTACAGGACAAGGCAGCTCTTGCAAACCCTTGGAATTTGCCAGAAGCAGAAACAGAAGAGAGAGAGAGAGAGAGAGAGAGAGAGAGAGAGAGAGAGAGAGAGAGAATGGGAAAGAGTGAGTGAGAGAGAGAGAGAATGTAAACACTCATAGCCGGTCCGTGTGAACGCCTGGTTAGCTCTGTCCTGCTTCCCTGTCATGAGGTGCCTCCCCTCTTACTGCCAATCATAATCATCATAAGCTCACATGCTTACTGTGTGCTGATTATGTATCAGCAGCATCCCAAGGACTTTGCATCATGGTCATCTTTACTTGTCACTGCAGTCCGAGAGACCTGTGCTCTGGCTGTCATCATGTCATAGACAGTGAAAGATTCACACATCCCATGAGTGGCCAAGCCAGGATCCCAGCCTGAAGCCCATGCTCTTAACACCGTTCTGACACTGGTCGCAACCACCATGTGCATTCAACTCTCCTGATTTCCACATCAGTAACCTGTTTAAATGTTGTCACAGGGGGAATTCCAGGGGTGCGTGTAGGTGGCAGTAGGGAGCATTTTGTCATCCCTCAAATGACACCAGACACAGGTCAGGGAAATGACCAGTGTGCAGAGGTCTTGGGGCATGTGTGTATTTGGGAGGGGAGAGTATGGAGAGTGAATCCAGCACGTTCAAGGTGGGATTTGTTGTTGGACATGGTCAAGATCACCAGGCCAGCGGTCCAAGGCCCATTATGTCAGAATGACGTACTAAAACGATGCCACCGGATCTGAGCATCAGTTGTGTCATGTATTCAGAGCCAAGAAGGTGCCTTTTCTAGAGCATCTCAGAATTTGGGGTGAGACCCGGGAGCTCTGATTCACACCCTGCTGTAAGGAGTGGAAAGCCCTGTTGGCTAATCAAAGCACTATTTTTTTTTTTCAAGGAATGATGGTATCTCTGTATTTACATAATACCAGTGCCTGTGGCATGCCTGACTTAATAGATGAAGAAATGGAGGCTGAGGGAGTTTAAAGGCGCTTGCCCTAGGTTACAAAGCAAGTCCACACAGACCAAGGGTAGAATCCGGAGCTCCACCTGATCCTTGGCCTTCCTGCTTCACACCAGTTTGCACCGAATCTGGAAATCTCCCTCGTAGACCTTCCTCACCAGAGCAGGACCACAGGACACCAAGAGCAAGGGGGGGGTGGCAGTCTACCCTGCAAAGTGACCCTCTTCACTGCACAAGGAAACCTCTCCAGGAGACCCCCGCCTTTTGCTTCCACTCTGGGCCCCCCTAAAAGCCTGTGATCCTATCTTCCCGCGTCCAGACAGTCGCTCACTTGGCACCTGGGCCGGCGTGTGCCTTTGGGGTGGAAAGTCAGGATGGTTTCAAAGTTTCATATACAATAACAGGAAAAAAAATTAAACAAAGGAACATTTTAAGCTGCAACTCCCACCTCTGAGTGGTTCCTTTCCAATCTCAGCCAGAGCGCTGCATACCTCAAATCCCTTGGGAGTGGAGAAGACTATAAAACCGACATTCAGGGTTTTCTTTGCCCCACAGCAGAGAAAATACAAGTTGTTGTGAACTTTCTCTGCTTGCACAGCCTGCTTTCATGACATTCTAGAATGGCCAGTAGAGAAAGTTGAGAGGAACCAAAGCCTAAACTTGGATCTATTCATTTCCCTCTCTAGCATTAGTACAAAGCAATATTTTCAGGAAGGATGTTCAAATAGCATCTGCACTTCCAAGTCAATCTTTGGCATTTTAGTTTTTGATACCTAAGAAACAACCCAATTGGCAGATTATTGAGTCTTTCTAATTTGATGGCTAGGAAATAGGATTTAAAGATTAAAAGAAAACCTGGTAATACTTTGTATCTTCGACAGCAGTGTTCCCCAGGAGGAGTTAGTTAGTTAAAACCCAAGAGTCTTCTCATACCCAAATCATCATTCTTATTATAAAAGCACCACCAATGAGCTGGATGTGGCTGGGGAGGCAGTGGTCATGGGGCAAAGTTCTCTGGAGAAGAAATGAGGAGACCCTGGCCTTAGTGTGCATCAATTTCTCAAGGCCCTGTTTCTTCGCTAATCAAACCTGGTATATTAATACCCTTTTGTTCCTTTTTCATTGATCTTTTTTTGAAAACACTTTTTGTATTACAGATATTTTGATAGGATCAGGTGAGCCTCTTAATGTAATATATAGATGCAAGAAATCTTTTTTTTTTTATTATGGAGTGTCTTTCAAACAATCTTTAAAATTTCTCAGTTGAGAATTCCTTTCTTACCATTTAGAAAGATATCCACAAATTCTGAGCAAGAGATCACGCTCAACTGTTCACTTCAAGTTCCTCCAAATTGGACTAGCGTCCCTGGGGGAGTGACAATAGCCTGCCCATTCTTCCCCTGGCCAGGACTAGAGGATCCTTTTATTCTCTTACCCCTTAAGTTCATTCCGGTAGGAAATCTGACGGTCTCTCTCTACAAACTACATCCAGACTCTCCGCGCCTCTCACTGCCTCTGTTGTGACCTGTCTGGTCCTAAGCATGAACTGGTCACTGTGACAGGCTCCTAATGACTTGCCCCTGCGAGCTTCCCCACAGACCTGCTCTCCAAACAGCATCCCGAGGGATTACATAATTAGTTTTAACGTCCTCTATTCTGCTACCTCCCCAAAGGAGCAGGGTAAATTTTCCAATTTGAACTTCTGTCATTCTGTAGGTACCATGTATTTTTTTACATGAGGCCTAAAAACTTCCACTCTGTATTATAAAATTACTATCTAAAAGAATGATTTATTCAAGAACCTTCAATTCTGTCCAAACAGTGCTATTTGAACTAGAAAGTGTGTCTTCTTACAGTTTGCTTCATTGGCTAACTGTTCAATTGGGTTTTCCAATATCTGAAATTAGGTTGAAATATATGAGCTCAATTCCCATTTTAGAAAAAAATGTTTCCTTCCATGTCAGAAGCACTTTCATATTTGGATTGATCCTCAGGAAGATCTTTTGAACTAACAGGTCCATTAAGCACAATTAATTCATCTTGACTCGTTGATAAGCCACAGTGAATCACCTCTCAGAATGCCCCACTCTTCAGATAACTGTGGCACCTTTCAAAATGATTCAGTTTCTGGGGCAGACCTAAAAAACGCCCCTCTGTTTATCCAGGCATCTGAGAATGATAACAAGCCTGAACACTATCAAGATGTCACCTTCAATAATGATGATGGTGATGTGGTAAGAGAGGGGCTGTTTTTCCTGCTCCTGTTCCCAGGGTAGCCTTCAAAGGCATCGGCTATGTGGGTTCTGTGGGGGCAGCGATGTTGAAAGAGGGTAGTCAAAGAATCATGGTCATAACACACAGACTTTCAGAGGTTATCAGATCTGTCTCTTGCTCTCCAGCAGGATGACACTAGCCTCATGCCACTGTGTAGGAGACAGCTCACAACGCGAGTGCTCTAGAACATGATTATTCCAGTTGTAACATCAACTGTCCATGCCATGCTGGGTCAGGCCCTTACATTCCCACAAGGAACACAGCTATCATAGAGCTGTAGAAAGATCTGGCAGGGGCTATAATTAGTGGGGTGAATTTAATATTGTAAAAGCATAAAGGAAGCCACAATAAACTTGCCTGGGAGGTATCATCAGGGTGAAAGGAGGAAGGAGGATTTTCAAGAGATGCTTCAGAAGCAAAGTGTGGTGGTGCAGGCCTATATAATCCCAGCTGTTTAGGAGGCTGAGACAGGAAGATTGCAAGTTTTGAGGGCAGCCTCAGAAGCTTAGTGAGGCCCTAAGCAAGTTAGCAAGATTCTGTCTTGAAATAAAAAATGAAAAAGAGCTGGGGGTGTGGCTCAGAGTGTAATGCAGCTTTCTAGGCTCAATCCCCGGTACCAAAAAAAAAAAAAAAAAAAAACCAAACCAAAACAACAATAACAATAACAAAAAATCCAAAAGCAACAACAAAAAACAAAGAAATGCTTCAGAGTAGAGGAAATTTTATTTGAATTTTGAAGAATAAATATATATTTTTTCCAGGTAGAAAAATTGAATAGAGATAATCCAGGGTTAAGTTTAAGCAGAAACCAAGTCATGATGTATGAAAATCATGGTATGGCTGAAGGAGGATGAAATATTTCACCCAGAGTCAGCTTGGAGGATTAAGAAGGGGAAGAAACATTTAGAAAAATAAGAGGACAGATCTTAAATGATTTTCCCCGCCACAAGAAGAACTTTGATAAAGGTTTGGATTTTATCCTGAAGGCAATGAGGAACCACTGGAGTGTTTTAAGAAGAGTTGAAAAAGATAAGATTTATCACTTAGAAAGATCACTCAGGCACAGCTTGGAGGAAGGATTGGAGGGTAGTGAGAAGAAAACCATAAAGATGCACAAGGAAGCTCTAATTCCAGCCAGGTCGGGGGCGAGGATGGCCAAGACTGGGTATGGATAGCACGTTGGATGTAGAGAGAAGGTTAGAATACATGAATAGAAGAAAAATCTAGCAGAAATTACTGTTGGTAGGATGTAAGAAACTGGAGAAAGTACCTTAAAAGGGAGTAAAATGACTTGGACAATGGAGTAAGAGGCAGATCAAGGTCCATCCACTGGGCACTATGAACCCTTAAGGGCTAAAGAATAAATCAGGAGAAGATAGCTAGAAGGAAGGGAACTGGTAAGGAGTTGATATTTTAGAAATGAGAGCATTCCAGGAAGGGAAGAATGATTATCCACACCTAAGGTGCAGAAATGTCCAAGAGGATTGGAATAGAGGGGAGTTCATTGACTTGACAATGAGGATATTAATAAAGCAATATAAGTAAAGAGAGGGAAAACATATTGAAATTATTTTAATAAAGTTTTATGAGTGTGTGTGTGTGTACTGGGTGTGAGTTTGCTTTTTGAAGAGGCAGAAGAGCTGAGTTGTTTTGTTTTGTTTTTTTTTCCTTGCTGAAACTAAGGAGGAGGATCAAGATTCAAGATAAGAATCTTGCAGGTTCCTGGTGAGTTATGAAAAGTCCTGATCTCAATGATTTGAAGAAAAGCTTGGTTTAACCAAGGAGGAGAGGTGAGCACATTGTCCTATGAGGCAAGCGGGTGGAGTCGGGGGGAAATACAGAAGGGAGATGCAGAAAGAAGTGAAGATTGTCATGAGGGTGACCCCTCTTTCCCCTGGAAACTAGTTTAACTTCTGACAATGAGTGGACAGAGGGCGATGTTGAAGGTCAAATTACAAAGTCAGCTACTTCAGGGAAGAGCGGAAAACATGCAATGTTTGAGGATCCATTTGAGTTAGGAATCACGAATGGATTTCCTGCCAGGTGCTGCTGCCTCTTGTGAATTCCTACTTGGTTTTCAAAGCCCAGTTTAGATGTCATTTCCTCGAAGATGTACTCCGGTATGGTAGCCGTACCAATAGCTGCCTCAGTTTTACCTCTAGACTCGAGTCAAGAACCTAGAATATTCAACCAATGTTGGCCAGAGGAATGGATATTTCATGGAATAGCCCGAGCCAATCCGTCACTAGAGGAATGGCCACGGCCAAGTTAGATGTTTGTCATTTAAGTTGACCTTGGCCCTCCCCAAGGCTCTTCTTCTCTTCTGTCATTCTCTGTCTCCTGATGGCTTCACTGTTTCTTTCAGCCTCTGTCCCCTGGATCCATTGGCTGTTGTCCTCACCTTTTGAAGTCATCCTTCCTCTCCTCGGTGTCCTCATTTCCTACTAAGCCACCCCTTTAACAATTACTCTACATGCGAACAAAGCTGTCAAGGAGACGCCTACCCCAGGTGTTGAATGTAATACTGGAAAGCACCAAAGTTGTCTAGAGACACCACTGCAAGAAGAAAACCCATCTCAACACTCGGAAGCCTCCTCTCTGGGAGACTGCTTCGCCATCTTGGCTATTGGACTGAGCTGATTTTTTCAAAGAGAAAGCCACTGTCACCACCTTTCCATTCTGAGAAGGAGCTGACCTCACCTACTATTTGGAAAAGAAGTGGGAAAAGACAAACACTTGGCCGACTGCCTCCGTGAGCGCTGAACAGGTGTGCCTGGGATGGATATGCATGCTTCACAACACAAGTTGTACGCCTCTCTTCCCTGCTCCACACTGGACTCACTTCCCAGCCTCAATCGCTGTCACTTACTGGAGTTAGCGTCGACAGGGAGAGATTTTTGTGGGTACCTCTGCAATTCTCCTTTATGTTTATTAGTGTCATTTCGAGGCCACTCTTCCTTTTGTCATGAAATGTCCGTGGCGAGTCCAACATATGAAATGATGACCCTTTTCTCTTTGTAGGCAGAGACCAAAAAAGAAGAATCAAAGTGTCTATATAGAAGAAGAGCGGCCTTTAAACCAGAAAAATGAAGACTGTTAATGTTTACTGAGCTTTGGAGCTAGTGTTCTGCTTATTCTCTTCAGGTAGGGGTCTCTTTGCCGCCAAGGATCTTCCTTGGATATGATGCAAACTTTTTGAACAATTCTGGGTAACAGCTCTGGGTACAGAGCTTAATGCACATGGAACCAGTAAATAACTAACCATGATTTGATTGCTGTTATTCATCTTGATGCTGTGAAAAAAATTAGCAAATGGCTTTTCTTCCCCCCTTCTCAAGTGTCGGATTCCAGAACTGGGAATCTAGGCCTTTCTTTCTACCTTGAGTGCTCTTGAGTCAAATCAAACTGTTTATCTCTGTGGATCCATCATGTTTCTCTCAGTATCTCTGGAGGCCAAGAAATGAACAAGCCTGGATATTCCCTAGGGACGCTGAAACCTGATCATTGGAATCCTTGGTCCTGCAAGGGATTCCTGGCTGGTCTTGCTCCTCCTCTCCTTGTTCCCAACATCTTCATCCGGGATCTCAGTCTGACTTATCCATCCCAATGCAGCCACTGTTCAGCAAAGAAGAGGTTCGGGAAGACAAAGAGGACCACCACCATAATTACTAGCAGTTTTCTGGCTTCCACGTGATCTGTTGCTTTACCTCCTCCTCTCACTCTTTCCTCTGTTTAAACTTTCATCTCTCCTCCCCTCTCCCCAATAAACTATGATGCCCCCCCCACGTCATGTGCAAATAGAGATTTTGAAAGAAATAAAGAAAAGAGCAGCACTTACCATGCGCATGAAGACAAGGGTGTAAAAGCAGGGACTTTTGCTCCGAGGCCAGGTGTAGAAGGAATGGCCACCCTGGATGGCTTTACAACATTGCAACATGCTTGGTTAGGATGGTCTGGCTCAGCTTCATGTCATCATCGTCCCTAAAAATAGTTCTTTTTCTTTTGTTAATAAAATCAGAGGATGCTGATAAAGTCAGCTGGAAGGGCTGAAAGGGAAGAAAGCTCATAAATCACAGCATTCCGTGAACTCACAAAGCCACAAAAATGTGTTTTGGGAAAGAGCAAAAATTACAGGTCCCAAACAAGCTCCATGATGGGAGAGGGGAGGAACTGACATCTTCTCCTCCTCCAGGCAAGGGCAAGGCGGAGGGCTTGAAGTGAACCTTCTGTAATCTCTACATCAACACCCACCATTCCAGTTCCCACGCACCTTTCACCCGTCTCAGGTAGAAAGGGAATTGAAGCAAGAGGTAGCCCAGACTCTGCAGAAGCTGTTTTTTCTGCTTCTTCCTCCTCCTCCCTCTTTCTTCCTCTCTCTTCTCTAATAATTTCTTTTTTTAAAAAAAGTTTTCTCTAGTCTTTTTGCTGTAGTCTCTGAGCAGTGGATTCTCCTTCTCTGAGAAGCCTCCGGACAACCCTGTGTCCTCAACTATCACACCCTATCCTTAATGTATAGGGTGATGGCATCATTTATTGTCAAACTGTCACACATTCGAGAAGGAAAAGGAGGGCACAAAGCAGGCAGGGCAGGGGCTGTTGCAGACAGACTGACATACACAGACACCTGCTGTGCGGTATTTTTTCCTTCTGTTTTCTTCTTGTTGTACTAAGGATTGAACCCAGAGGCCCGCTTACCACTGAGCTGCATTACCAGCCCTTTTATTTTTATTTTGAGACAGGATCTTGCAGAGTCTCACTAAGTTGCTGAGGCTGGACTCAAATGTGCCATCCTCCTGCCTCAGCCTCCTGAGTGGCTGAGGCATTTCTTTGAGGGATAAATGGATGCTCTTTACCCTCCACATGTAGTTTTGGGCATCCTCCTCCAGTGGCTTTTAGTGGGCAACTGGACCGAAGACTCATGGCCTCTCCTTCCTTTTCCCTTTTCATCTCAGCAAATGATTTATTTCTTCCGGTCAGAGGGTCACGTGTAAAATGACTCATCTGAAAGGGATATATGTAAAAAACTGAAATTTGAAAGGAGTACAGGTGCGCGTGAGAACACGCCCTTTCACCAGGGAATTTCAGCTCTTATGCAGGTCCTCCATCTTCCTCTTGCCGGGGCTAGCAGCTAGCTCTCTTTAATTTTCTGTGCATTAGTCCTAGCTCTGCTTTAGAGTTTTACATATATGTTATTCCTACGTCGGTTTGCTCAGTTTTGTCGGAAAATGGATGGAACTTGAGAACATTGCATTAAGTGAAATAAGCCAAACTCAGAGGGTCAAGGGTCCTATGTTTTTTTCTCATTGGTGGAAACTAGAGAGGAAAAAGGACCAGAAAGGTGGGGGAGCATCTCATGAAAACCTAAGGGGAGGTCAGTAAAGTAGAGGAAAGAGACAGGGAGGAAGAGGAGGGGAGGGGGAAAACTGGAGAGTGATATGGGTCAAGTTACAGTGTCCTACTGTGTGCACGTATGAATATGTACTAACAGATCCCACCATTACATACAGCTATAATGCACCGATAAAAATATGGGGAAAAATGATCTCTCTGCTTTAGGAGTTCAGATGAGCCTTCCTATAATAAGGAAAGAGACCCGTCACTCTTCCTGGTATGGGAACAAGATGGGACCTGTTTTCCAAATACTTAACATACTTAACCAAGGAGAACATCACCAGGCCAGGGAAGAGGCCACAGAGAAACTCTAGTACTACCACCACCGGGGCTCTGTCTTTGTTTTCTATTTCCTTCTATTTTTGTTATTAAAATTCAGCCTTCAATGATGTGGAATTTACCCGAACAGCTAATGTCACCGAGGAAATGGTGACTGATGAGGGATTTCCAAATACCCAGGCCGTTCTGGGGTCAGGGACTGCAGTAGGCAAAATTGCTCCTGGTGTGAAACACGTTCACAGTGGTGGCTGCTAGATTCCTGTCCCTCTTGTCCCTGTGCCTGCTCCAGGTAGCCAGCACTCTCCCTCACTTCCGATCACCTTATAAATCTTAAAGCTAATCATTTGTAGTAATCAAGGTAAAAATACAGTTTTCAAAGCATTTCATATCAAAATGGTTCAGTGGCAAAGAATAAAGAAATTTTGAGAGGTCTCCAGATAGGAACACTCAGAGGGTAAGTTGAGATTCATTTATTCATATTGTAGAGTGTTTCATACATGCACAAAAGGGTTAAAGCCCATCTGCACTACAAAGAATAACAATAAACTGAGCACCTATATACTCACTGCTCACTGCAGAATAGAATCTATAGCTTTAATCTTCTTATGTTAAATGCAAAAGTTAGATTGCTTCCCCTCTCCTGAATTTTGTGATCATGAGTCCTTGATTTCCTTTATAGTTCTCACACACACAGAGGCACATATACCTAAAAAAATATAATTTAGTTTTGACTTTAGGGAAAATTTAATAAGAAATTTGATATTTATATCTTCCTGATGCTTGCTCCTTTTGCTCAAACTTGTATTTAAATAATTAGCTATGGAGCAAGAAAACATAAGTTATATCACAGGTTATTTGTAAAAGGAAATAAAGTTTAATTTTTGCCTATTCCTATTTCCTACTTTGACTACTGAGTGCCAATCAATCATTCTGAAAGTTACACATCATTTACATGGATGCCTGTGTCTGTTACTCATTTTTTGCTGTTGTATAATATTCTGTAATACAAATTTGTTTATCCTGCTTTTGATAGACATTCGAATTTATTTTCTCTGCTTTTTATAGACATACATTTTTCAAGTGTGTGACTACTGTGAAGAAGATTGATATGAATCTGGGGATACTTTTCTCCTGGTGCCCATATTCAAGATTCTTAGAGGATAACCCTAGAATTAGAATTGCTGCGTCATAAGCTAGGAATGTTAAAATTTCCAGGGAAGGCAAACCTGTTTTCCAAAGTTGTAATACACATTTAAACTCCCACCAGATGTAGATGGGAATTGCTTTTGCTCAATATCCTCTGAATGAATGTGCTGTTGCTCAATTCTTTTTTTTTTTTTTTTTTTTTTGTTCTTTCCAGTCTAGAGGATGTGGATTGAAATCTCATTGTGATTTAGCATTTGCATTTCTCTAATTATTGAAGAAGCTGAGCTTCTTTTCATGTGTAGATGGGCTATATTTGCTTCCTTGTCTTTAGAATTCTTTTTTTTGGGATCTACTGGGTCTTTCTCTTTTTTATAATAATTAATTGGAAGGTAGCAGAATACAACAGTTACTAATATGGCATTATGTAAAAATGTGGATGTGTAACCAATGTGATTCTGCAATCTGCATTTGGGGTAAAAATGGGAGTTCATAACCCACTTGAATCTAATGTATGAAATATGATATGTCAAGAGCTTTGTAATGTTTTGAACAACCAATAAAAAAAAGTAAAAAAATAATAATTAATTGGAGCTCATTAAATACTCAAAATAGGAATAGGGATAGGCAAAAAAAATATGACCATGTGAATTTTATTTACTTTTACAAATTACATGTGACATAGTTATGTTTTCTCACTCCCTGGTTAATGAATTTCTTTCTATATTTCTTTCTTTCTTTCTTCTTTTTCTCTCTTTCTTTCTTTTTGGTAGGTTCATTTAGCAAAGAATTGTACTTAATTTTAAAATCACTGCAGTCTTCAATCTTTTTTTCTTAGAATTTTTGCATTTTAAGTTTTGTTTCTAGACCTGCCATTTTTCCCCTCCTTGGGATTATATGGTTTTCACTCTAGTATCTTAAATCCTCTTTGAATTTAACATTTGTGCATGATGGGAAGAGGGTTTTAATTACAGGTCTTAAATTTTGAATGAAGAATGTATTGAATGTAAATTTTCCTCATTTGTTTCAAATACAACTTCTGTCATAAAGCAAGTTTCCTTGTATCTGTGATTTTGTTTCCAAGTTTTCTATTTTGTTGCTCTGGTCGATTTATTTATTTATTAATGCACAACATTACATTGATAATAAGTGAGTACTATAGTTTTACCAGAAGTCTTGATATCTAATGGACCAAATTCTTTTTCTATTTTTTCCTTAGGAGCATATCAGCTGTTATCCTTCACTCTTTCATACACAATTCAAAACCAGCTTTCTGTGTTCTACGAAAAAACTTGCTGGAGTTGTTACTGTAATGACAATATCATTTAGGCCCAGGTAGAAGAATTGTGGACTCTATGATACAGATCTTTTCATCCGACACTTTTCCATTAATCCAGCTTTTAAATAAACTTCAGGAAACTCCATTTTCCCTATAAGTGCCTTGATAACTTTTGTTAGATTTATTCCTGTTTATGTCCGTTAGGTAATTTGTTACTTTTATAAAAAGTATATTTTAAATTACGTTTTTTGCCTGAATGTTTTTAATATGTAGAAATGCATTGGACTTTGACAATTAATTTATTGTCAATTTTCATTATTGAAAAAAAATCGGTAATTCGAGTTTCCTGTCTAAACAATATGATCTGTTAATAATGAAAGGCTGATACTTTTTTTCTTTGCAAATTCTCAAAACTTCTCTTAGTCCTTTTGAATTATGAATATTAGGACTTCTACTACATTATGCAAAAGCTCTGCTAATAGCCACCTTTGTCCTGTTCTTGATGTTAGAATGACTACTTTCAAACTTTTACTATTATCTAGATGTTTACAATTTTGGACCTCTGCTTTATCAATGTATTGTTTTCTACTTTGTCTACTTTGGTAAGAGTTTTTTTTTTTTTTTACCAAGAATGGTTATTGAATGTAATGGGACATCTATGCTGTGACTATGGGTGTAATTATATGTTTTAATCTCCTTCAACTTGTTAAAGTAAGTAATGAATTGCAATAATCCTGGCCTGTAACTTTCCCATTTTGTTCTGTTAGCTTTTACATTAAGGTTATTCAAGTCGCTTGGAAGTGCTTCATAGTTTTATAAAAATTCTTGAAAAAGCTTATGTAAGAAATGTTTGGTAAATTCATGAAAAGCTGGCATAATGTTTCCTCAGTGAGAAGATTTTTAATTAGAGGTTCAATTAAGATTTTACCACATTAGGGATTTCTATGTCCTCCAGAGTCATTTTTAGGACGCATTTTCTACAAACTCATATTTCATATGTTTGCAAACTTGCTGGCCTAAATTTTTTTTTGTAATAGTCTCTTTTTTATTTTTAAATATCTGTGAGAACAATATTCATCTCCTTCACTTATGTCTAATGCTATCTGTTTGGACGTTCTCTGTCCCCTCCCCACTTTTGTTCTTGGTTAATCTCACTAGAGATTCATTTCTTCAGGCAACAAGTTTTAGCTTTTTGAATTTTTTTCTACTTTATTTATGTTTCATATGGGTTTTTCTTGTATTTTCTTTGTGTTTATTTTGTTGTTCTTTTTCAAACATTGTAGGTAGGATATTTGGTTCAATTAATTTTAGGTCTTTACTTTTTTCGAATATAAGAATTGTAAATTATATTTTTCTAAGAACTGCCTTTGTTGTTTCTACAACTTTTAAATAAAGATTTTGTTTTGTTAAAAACTAACAACATAATTATTGAATAAATAAAGCAATTACCTCCACATTTTATTGACATGATCCAACAATGAGTGGGGAGCACCAGGGCATAGAATATGGTTTTCATAATTTCTAATGGACATATTTCTCTTAACTAAGATAACCTCAATAAATGACTCTATGATTTCCCTTCTCTCTTGTGTGGGCATGTCCTATCTGAGTGAAAAATAATATTGGCACAGTTAAAATCAGAAGATGTTCTTACAAAGGGCCCATGACCCTTCTGTGTATTTTTTGCCACCTAAAACATGGAGAAGACTGAATGTGATCTGTATAGCTTGGAAAACCAACTACAGACATGCTCTCCCTATAGACACTTCTGTCCTTGCAGGTGGATCCTTTAAGAAGCCCTTGTTGGGGAGCCCACGAGTGTTATTGGCTTTTCTGACTTAAACCTTTAATCCCATGTACCTTCAGTAACTCATTTAAATTTTACAAGTTTCTATTTCCTTATTTCTATATGGAAAATCCTAATATTAATCTCCAAGGATATAATACATGTGGAGGCACTTTGTAAAAGCTGAAGTGCTTCATGAATTTAAAGGATTGTTTTTTTTTTCCCAAGTCAGTATTTTTTCCTTACTTTTTTATACTAAATTATAAAAACGTTTTTCTATTACTTCTCCTAAGAGGATTTCACTCTCACAATCCAAAGAGACTTCTGTTTAGATAGAGGCCACGTGTTAATTTGTATCTTCATAAATGCAGAAACTCTTAAAAAGTGTGTTTCTAAGCTTTTGTTTTTGTTTTTCTTCAGATGGAAAATGAAGGGCCAGGAAAAGACAGTTCCAAGTCCTGTGGTGGAGGTGAGATTTCTTAGGAGTTAATGGCAGGGCCAAGACCAGAACAGACGTCTCAGGACTTCTGATCTGGCATTTTGTACGGTATCCTTACCCGATGAGTCACAGGTTTATTTTAATTTTTACTTAGTTTTAAGTGCTTTGGCCGGTAGTTAGCAACCATTTAGGAGTTACCAACATTCGGCCTTTTTGAGCTTACTAGAAACAAAGAACATTTTTATTAAAAGATTTAAGGATACTTGTGTGTCTGGGCTCGATGACCCACACTTATAATCCCAGGGGCTCAGTTGGCTGAGGCAGGAGGATCCCAAGTTCAAAGCCAGGCTCAGCAGCTTAGTGAGTCCCTGTCTGTCTCAAAATAAAAAATAAAAAAGTACTGGGGATGTTGCTCAGTGGTTAAGCATCCCTAGGTTCAATCCCTGGTTGCAAAAAAAAAAAAAAAAAAAAAAAGTGATTTTTTTTTTTGTCAGAGTATTTAGGAATTAAATGACAAAGCTCAAGGTGCCTTATGAACTTAGAAATAAAAACCAATCAACAGCATCCATCCATCCATTGCCAAACCAGATCTATAAAAGCCATTCTCGGAGTACATCATGTGGGAACTGGATGAGGAGTATCTCCTTATCGTCATTTATTTTGTCACCCTTGAGGAAATATCTTAGTGAGTCATTTAATGTGTAAAGTCATCGACTTCATTAAATCTACATGATTGATTAGGTATTAGTAATCATCCACGAAGGTTCATTCATTTGAAAACAGTGCTGTCATATTTGCTCCTAGGACCTGGGGACACGGTGCCTAAATGTCTCTAGAAAGTCGGTCCTCCTGGGAATGGGTATCTGAGATGCTTTGGGTTGGAAGAGCGCACGCACAGCCCATCCAATCGCTGCAGCATCCTTGAATATTGGTGGGCTACCATTAGCTCCTTTAACCCAGCTTGAGGGACTCATGTCCCTGAAGGAGAAGGAGCAAGCGGTGGTCTGACCGCAGCGTCTCCTCCCTTGGCTGCGGAGATACGTGGGCAGAGGGGGGAGCGCGGTCAGCTGGCAGCGCTGCCCGCGCACGTGAGCAGCCTGGGCGTCCCCTGCCCGGCTCCAGCATCCTTGAGCCCAGAGGCACCAGGAGTCTCTCTCATTGTGCACAGTAGAGAAATCAAAGAATTCCAGAGCCAGGCCCTGGAATGCCTGGCTGCCTCCCAGCTCTCTTACGAAGAAATAAATTCCATTGTTGTCTCACGCTCCTTTCCCCTTTCCCAACTCTCAGACCCAGCGCCTACTGTACAGGGCACCTCTCTCCCTGCAAGGAGCCGGCTCAGCCCCAGCAGGAAGCACGGAAATCTAACAACGTAAACTCACAGTGTGCTGCTGCCCACATTTGTCTTCTGCAAGAACCCGCCTGTCCTATCCGGCACTGTGGGCTTCGTGACTTTCACCACGCGCTGGACGGTGGTGGCCACTGTTCCAGGGACTCTCGGGACCCATCCCAAGCTTGTGTCAGGAAAGCCCATGATGGATGTCCTGTGCCATCCTGAACAACCCATTGGAATATCGCACCTTTCAACCGCCCGGGCTGATAAACAATACAGCGTGTACTGGGCTTCATAAACACGCCGCCTTGTTGCAAACTCAGTGTGATAGGACTTGACCTTAAAAGCTATAGACAATCTAGCGGAGCACAGACGGTTTCATAAAGTACAATCACTTCCTGGAATTCTTGGGCCAGTGCAGTCGGAGCCGTGCAAATCCTGTTTTCCTTGCATTGTTTCCTGCATGCGAATATCATCAGTCTAGCAGGTCTGTAACCATGGCACTTGTAAATAGCCCAGGGGAGACTTCTGATAAAGGCTCACAGTTTCAAGAAGTTCTGTTTTTTCTTTTTCTTTCTTTCTTTCTTTTTTTTTTTTTTTTAAAGACAAGCTCAAATCAAACCCTACGAATGTCATGTGTCAACAACAAAACTGACAAATTGCAGTTTCAAAAACACACATTCAGACCCAGATAGGTTTTAAAATCACCAAAGAAAACAAATTAGATGCCTATACTCTTGAGGGTACTGTGAGTGATTTTTCTTTCTTGTGATGTACATTTCCACACTAAATCCATAGAGAGTGGGCAGGTGGACACTGACCAGAAAAGCAAACAATATTTTTATGAAATTTAATTGCTTGACATTCAATTTCTTCAATCAGTAGGAGGGGAAAAACACATTAATATTACTCCTTGGAATACTCAATTGAAAAGTATTAATCCTCTGGCACTTGACCTTTTGGGCTATCCTACACCAACTTTATTTGGAGTGTGGCAGCTTCTCATTTATGCTTTGAGGTGGTATAAAAAATGAGGTATGCTAAAACAGATCACAAAAAGTCCAAAGTCCTATTTTCTAGATTTGCTATAAATGCCTCAGTACATAAAATTTAGGCCTGCTAAATGCATCTTGAATCTTCAACATAATATGTGATTGAAATGTAAGTTGTATTGACATCAATGTTCAGCAAATTTAAAGCAGTACATATACAAGTGTATACAAAAGAATTTTAAACTGAGAAAGATGTCCTAGGGAGAGAAATAAAGGAAAAAAAAAAAGAGAGAGAGAGTTTATAAGACACTCTGTTATGTTTTTCTAGATATCTTGGCTTGACTTTTTAAAGATTCAGAAGTGTTTCTGACATTTTAAATTATTTCTGTTTCTAAGTCATAAATTTAAATTAGCAATATCTAGCCAAAATTTTCACTTGAGGATCAAGGATCAGTTTGATGCCTTTGGCAAAAATTGTAGCTTCTATTATGCCAATATAGAATATCAGGTGAATGCTAAATGGCTAAGAACAGTAAATAGCAAAATAAATTTTATTTAATATTCTGTCTTAAAAAAAAGCACAAGTATTTTTGATGAGTTGATGTGCTCTCAGATCTGTAACTTGCCATGAAAATACAGTGTTTCCGGTGTGGCTATTTTATAAAATCTCCAATGCTTCATCAAAGCAAGCAAAGCTCAAAGGCTTGTTTGTCTAAAGCTACAGTTAGTAGGTGGCACAGTTAGAATCCGAATCCCAATGTTCTCAGGTGCAAGGGAACGCCATTTAACGCCAACAATGCGATTGCACTGACTGCTGAGGTCAGACGCGCATCTTCTGAATAACCTGGAGAAACTGGACAAACTGATGTGCGTGTGCAGAAAAGAATGCGTGTCAGGAGCAGGAAAGAAATGGCAGGCACCGCGGAAAAGCCATACCACTTGAACTTGACTTTCTTTCTCTATTGTCCTCTTTCTGACTTGTAATATGTCCAGTGGCTAAATTCTTCCTGCATATTTGGTTTCTTCAAGGGAGGCAAGTAATCCCTAATAGATGTAGAGTAATAAAATAAAACATAACATATTCTATTTACTTCAGTACATAGAAAAGAAAATGCAGTTTTAAGTGGATATATATATTTAACAACTCCTCCCACATGAATGAGTGATCCGATGCTGATTCTCAAAGAATCTGACTTCTCTGTACATCTGTAAGTATCCCTCAGCCCCTTGGTTAGTAAGCAACTGCAACTGAGATGGAGAGCAGTGCATGGCATGCCTAGATGTTAATGTTGCTTCATGGTGTCCTTGTACCATGCCGCTGGCTGCTACCTGATAATGCCACACCAAATTTGAAAGTTAGGAGTCACTTTCTCTATAGCCAAAGGGAGGCACACAGCATGGCTTTGGAATGAAGCCTGGCTTTATATGATGTATTTACTTTACAGAATTCATTTATGGGCATAGGCCGGGCGATAACACATCTCCTTTTTATGAGGGTCCCAAGGGACAGCAGGCATACAATGTCGCTTCATACCATGCAAACAATGTAATACAGAAGGCTCCTTCTAGCAATAATAAACAACCCATGGCCACTGTGTTCTTGACATTGACAATGCTTTTTCAAGTTAGATCAAAAAAGTGCATGACTTTTTAGAAAATTTTTTTAACCTGGTGTCTGTCTGAATAGGGCAGAAAATTCCTGTCCAACTGTTTAGAGCTGTAGATTTGGAGTTTATTAACCCAAATGTTTTGTTCTTCCAGCATTTTTAAGGACATTTCTCCTTGAGAACTGCAGGGTAAAAATGAATTATTTTAGGTTTTAGTTCTATCCACAACGTTATATAAATGATAGTTTATGTTACTTTTCTTTTGGCAATTTCACTAACCTTGGAAGAATAAAGACAAACTTAATAAAAAAATAAAATTTAAGTTTTCAAATTATCACTGGATAACCTCTAGGATGTTCAATCCTAATAATTGACTATAATTAACTATTCATTCATAATTAACTGTGTATAGTGTTTTTGATAAGCTTTTTAGGATGTTTTGTTTATTTTTTCTTCCTTTCTTATTGGTGCATTATAGTTGTACATACTGGTGGGGCTTGTTGTTACATATTTGTATGTGCACATTTTTTTTTTTTAAAGAGGAGCAGTGGCCTACTTTTAAAATACACTTAAACACCAATATGAGTAACAAGGATTGGTCCAATGTCTTTAGGAAAAGTAAAATTTTAACTGCTGAATTTTTATTGCTCTAAATCAGGCATCACTTGTCTCCCATGAAGAAACCAAATAGGTAGGAGTTGAGCCACTCGACCTAGCTGGGATCATGTGACAGGGCACACAGTGAGAAAAGACAGTGGGAAAGAAAGTCAAGTTGCAATCATGCGGCTTCCTGGCTGCACCAGCCTGTGGCTTCCCGTTCTCGACTCACAGCCTCTTCTGTCTGTGTGCATCAGTTTTATCCACTTTTTCCAATTTCTCCAGGTTTTTCAGAACATGTGTGTCTGATATCAGCTATCGATGCAATTTCATTGAAAGTTAAAGGCAAAGACTGGAGAAACACTCCGATGGTCAAACAGTCGAATTCTTTCCTTCTACCATTTCAAAATTTTAGAAAATCTATAATAGAAATTTCCCCTTAGTCTTAAGAGTTTACCTAGTCACCAACGTACTTCTCTCTGTGTAATTGTGTGGCCTTTTATTCAGGAGAAAGGAAATATGCTTAGAACAGCCTCTATTTATGCTCATTAGTGAACCATTTGTTAAGAGTATGTTTCATTACTCACTAGAGTAATATTGAATAAAAAATTGAGACCCATATAACAATAGTGACATTACTCTTTGGTAGAGGAGTTAAGGCATCAGTGTATCTATTTGACTGGTGCACAGTTAGAAAGAGGTAGATGTGGCTGAAGTGCTAGAGGAGACTCCACTTGAATATTCATAGACTTGAATGCACCTTCAAGTCATCCCAAGAGTAGGAGTGAACTCAGATGTCTGAGTGCTTTAATTCCTCAGTACCTCTGTCCATCCATGAATCCCTAAGACACTACCTACTCCCCAAAGCAGCCAAAATTCAGTTTCTGTATGGTTTATCTCCTTATTTGTTATTGGCAGATGGAGGTTCTTGTATAGTCTGAGAAATCCGTTTGACCCAGTGGAAGGCAGATGGATGGCATGTCTCGGGCCAAGGGCGTCTGGACAAGCTCTGGGAACTTTCATGCCTCACAACTACATTGTCCCACAGAAGGTCATGATAGGAAATATCTTACTTCAACAATCAGAAATACCTCACTGATGTCATGGTTTTTAGAGAACCGTTTGTACAGCTGTGATCCTGACCCACGACAGTCGATTATGTACAAATACCTTGCAAACGTTGTTTTCAGCTGTCTCATAAACAGCCAGAGCGACATCCACGGTTTCCTGTGGGAACTGGTTTAAGCTCAGAGGCAGATTCAGTGCCCTTGAAAGAAGCTGACCTCAGAGAGGGACATTTCTCCTAATATAGCCAAGGAGGAAGCGTGATCAGGCTGCCCCATGGCATCGACCTATCCAACACACAACAGAAGTAGAAACTTTCTGCACTTTACAAGTCGTGACACTTTCTTTTACATATTGCTGTTTCTCTCTTGGAAGAGATTGGGAACAGATGCCTGTTAAAAATTTGTCTTTTGAGCAAAGGCAGGGCACCCTTTGGAATCATAGGTTGGTTATGTTTTCACTGTACTGTAAAAATGTCAGCATAGTCAGGGCCTCTGCTGTGGCTGGGGAAGAGGCCATCTCCTCCCTGGACTCCTCATCTCCCCTTCTCCAGGATTCACTCACCAACGATAGGCAGAATCATCTTCACAAAGTCAAAGAGCAAAATGATCGTCTCTAAGGAGTTTAGAGAGTCATTGGCAGGACCCCACAATACAGATGGAAATGGTGAGTTTTGGAGGCTTTAGAGAAGAAAAGAGTAATTTAAAAATCTTTAGGATTTATTGATTCCCCAAACAGAAATACATTTGAATAATAGAATACATGGTGACTTATCAATTGTATGATTAGGGAAACCTCAGCCAAGGTCCAGAAAATTAGGTGGAGATTCATGTAAGACAGATGTCCCAGGAAATAATTCCTGACAATGAATATAGAAAAGGCTTTAGATTCTACTCCTTCAACAACCACAACATCAGCAAAAATGGTGACTCATGACTGACGCTCTTGATCATTTTAAGTAAACCGGGAAGTCAAAGGGTCCTAGCTGTGGCACGGTGACCAGGTCTCTTCTACATAGTTTCATTATATTAACTGCTGTTTTCAGGCTGACAAATTGTACCCAGCTTTCCTGGGTTTTGTTTTTGAACCGCATTTGGAACAAGAATAAACAAACATCCTTGCGAAGTGATGAATTGGGTTTCATGCTGGCTGATTCAGGCCTGGGCGATGACTCTCAGATTCTTGCCTGAATCTGAACCTGTTGAGTCATTAGAAATCAGCAGGGTTGGGGTGCTCTGTGCTAGTGTAGGGGAAACTCAAACCCACAGAAGCATCCACAGCTAGAAAATGCCACGTGCTGGCCTACCTGGCCGATGAGCACACTTCAAAATGCTTAAAAAAAAAACAGGAGGGAGCTTCAAACGCCTTCACAATGAAACTCGTCTGTTGGTGAGAAGTAAAAACCGGTGGGTAACTTTGGATGGGCTTTCTGAAGCTCACAGATAACTCTCTGGCTCCTGCTTTAGTAGACAGAGAGTGAAAGTTATCATCAGGTTAAAGTATTGGCTCCAAATTCAAAGCCTAATTAAGGTAATTCATCCGTATTTTTACTTCATTTCTTTATTGTGATAATTTGGTCATCTTTGTTCAACAGAAGCCTCGGGACTTTGGGGTGCATGACTTAAGTTACACCTGAATCACCTTAGCTAGGCCTGCAACATCTTACACATGCAAGTTTGAGAAACTTAATTTAATTAATTTTTTTTAAATGAGGTCTCACTGTGTTCTTTAGGCTAGCCTGGAACTCCCCAGCTCAAGGGAGCCTTCTTTCTCAGCCTCCTGAGTAGCCGGGGCCACAGGCGTGCGACCTGTTAACATTTTGAATGTTTTAAAGAATCAAATGTCAGCTATGGTTTTGACTAGCCAGTCTGTACCAAGAAAAATATAAAACACCAAGTTTATTTCCCCAAAGTTCAATCCCATACTTGGTCGACAGCTTGGGATGGGGTCACTGGAATGAGGTAAGAGAAGCCAGAGAATGACTCACCAGTGTTAGGGAGGACGGACCTCAGACAGGAGAGCCCGGAAGAAAAGGGACCACCTGTTACCAGCCAGAACCCTGGACCAATGCCACACGAAAACACAAGATACTAACAACAACACCACCACCAACAACAATAATAATAATAATAATAAATGTTAAAAGTAAATGGCAGAAAGATCAGGAGAGAGAGGGAAAGGGGAAATATGAGGAACTGAGTTAGAGCGAATTATATTACCCATGATGTCAAGGTGAATTTTAATGATGTCAAAGTGAATGCTAACGTTATGTGTCACTGAAAAGAGTCAACACAAAATGGGAAAGCAAAGAAAAAAGAGGAAGTGGGTGAGGTCTCATTCTTTGGTGAAATCCATCTCCCCCACTCAAGCAAGAGAAACCATACTCAAATGTCCAGGAGCAACTGTGGCTCTCCAGGGCCTCTCTGCACGGGATGGCATTTGGTCACTTTAAGGAAATGACAGTTCTGCCTCCCTCTCTCTCCCTTTTTTTGGAGAGAAGGGGATGGGGAGGCAGGAGGAGGACTTAGCTGAATGGGATGTCATGATGAGCCACTTTTAGACATTCTCAAACCCTTGTTGCTAAGGAGTGTGGCTCTGGGTCCCCAGCCTGCCCCCCGGGCAAGGAGTGACGGGGAAGAGAGATTGGCCGTTTCAAAGGGAACTTGGACTCACGTAGGAGGGGCAAAATTCTCCTTTCACATTCCTTCAAGTCACTGAAGCTGCCTGTCAGATCCGATCTGTACATTCCAGGTGGTCAGCGATAGCCGGGGGCCATCCCTGGCTGCCGGCGTGGGCCTCTGGGAACAGCATGTCAGGGAGGCAGGCCCCCGGGCCTCGGGGATTGGCAGACGGCTGCGCTTCCCCGAAAGCCACCCGGTCCTGAAGCTGAAGCCTAGACTCTGAGGGGTCCTGGACACTGGGGTGAAGGAAACAGACCCAGGGTTGAAAAAGAGGGGAGGAGGCTAGGGTAGAGGGAGAGAGGGGGGTATCGGAACATTTAGCTGTCACTTCCATTCCGGCCACTGAAGATTTGGTCCTCCAAGGGTCCCTGGGTTCCCTGGTAGCAAGGGGCAGCTTGACTCCTGGGAGAAATGTCTCTGAGCGTTTCCATAAGGTGATGCCTGATTAAAGGATCTGCAGATGTTGGGGACAGGATGGATGTGACACAGAAAAACTCTCCCCGGAAGTCAGAGGGTTTTGTTTTAAGGAGATGAGCTGCTGGCTGGGTGACACCCTCTTTCCTCCAGGCTGCGTGTTGGACAGGTCCACATGACTCACGAGGACTCGGATGACCATTCCCAAGGGAAAAGGAGAAGAGCCCTTGCAAGCTTGTTTTTAAACTGAACTTCATAAAAACAAAGTGGGGGAGGATCTCAGCCAAGGTCGGCCCTGTCAATAGTGGGAGCCGGAAGCAGACGGAGCAGCATAAGGTCTACGGTGACTCATTGGCCGAGGGACACCTGTGATGGACAGCACTGAGGGTGGGGAGCGCGCACTGCAGAAGGAGGTGGTGGCACCTGCCTCTCTCCCTGCACAAACTAGCAGAAGCAGATTCCCTTGTTCATAACCAGCCAGTTGGGCTCAGTTCAAGTTCAGATGCTACAGGCCTTGGCATACATTTCCCAATTGGAGAGCGAATCAATGAAGGACGTGTAAATACTTCTGCTGTCTTTTCACTTTTGGATGGTCATCCGTGTATTTCCTCTCTCTAACTCCTCCTTTTTAATAAATGTGATTCATTTGCTTCTTTAGTTTTTCTCTGTTTCCTTTTAAATCACACAAAGAAACATAAATGCATTCACTTGGTGAACGATCCAAATGTCATTTCAAATATTATGGATATTCACAGAATAAATGTGAAAGTCCCCTTTGTGTATCTCTATATTCCCTGATTCCTCTCTAGAGGAGATTGATGGCTAGTTGACATCTACCTATGATATGTTCATAGGAAATGTACACACACTTAGCTACACACATACTCAAATTGACACACATACATATACAACCATGTGTAGCTTAATGATGAGGATGTATTCTGAGAAATGAATTGTGAATCAACTTCACCATGTGACCATCAGTCTACTGACACAAAGATAGCTATCATGTCACCAGCAATATAACCTCATGCCCATTAAATAGGCAGTTGGTCACATATGAATGCCTATTTATATATACTCACGTACATATGCATGTACTTACCTAGCCAGAATCCCCATATTATCCTTCTTATCAAAATCTTTGAGGGATAGATGAAGCTTGTGTCTCAGTGCTAAGGATGGAACCCAGGGTCTCGTGCATGGTAGGCAAGCCCCCTACCCCTGAGCTACATCCCAAGCCTAGATGAAAGTTTTGGCCTTCTTATTTTAGATCCTGATGTCTAGGAACCCACCTGGAAACTAATGCATATGCTGTAATCAGACGTGTTTTGGAGTATTCATGTTTCCATTCCCATTTGATAGTAGTAAGAGTTGATCAGGGCTAAGTCTTTGTTAGCCAATCATGGCCATTTCTTTTTATTTATGTGTTGCATGTACTGATTAGAAAAATAATAAATCTTTGGGAGATTTAGCAGAATATCCTCCAAAATTCTTGACATTGCTGATTCAGTTAGAGAATTCCTCAGGCATGAGTTCTCACATGAACTCACAAGTACAAAAATTAATGACCTAAGTTAGTTTTAACTTCAAGTCTAAAAGTGGAAAGGGACACACCCCTCATTAAAGAAATATTGCTTCCTAAGATAGGTTTGGTAGGCTTTTTACTCTAAAGACAATAACCATCTCAGCTTTAAAAACAATATTTTGCAAACAAAATATCATCACTTGACCTTTCACCAATAAAATTAAATTATTTTGCAAGTGTATGAGTGAGTCTGGTTATTATTTATACTAATCTCTTAGGGGACGTGTTGATAAGCTAGAAAACTAATTTAATTTTTCTGGAAGTTATCTATCCTCAGACTCTGAGGAATACTACTCTGTAGTGTAAGTCTTGCCCAGAAATAGCAGAGAATTTAATATTTTTATTTTTTATTTATTTGATTTTTAATGAGGTGCTGAGGACTGAACCTGGTGCCACACACATACGAGGTAAGCACTCTACCACTGAGATACAAGCCCAGCCCACAATTTAATATTTTAAAAGACAGGCTATAGGCAGTCATTGAATTTGATCTACCATAGGGGATAGAACAAGGCTTTCAAAGTAGATAATTAGGAGCCAATTTCTAACCAGTTTTTATGTCACAAGTATATTACATTTTGGATATGGTAGAATGGTTGTGAGGGCACTGCCTCAGAAGGGATTAATGCAGGTCTTGCAAAGTGAGTTCTTGAGAGAACAAGTTGGTAGATGGAGCCAGCCTGCTTTCCTAGTTTCCTTCTGGTTTCCTGTCTTGCCATGAGATCTCTTCCATAGGCCACCTCTGCCATTATCATACCATTTGCCAGGAGTCCCCACCACAGGCCAAATAGATGGGCTGCCTCCTTATGAACATCCAGCCTCCCCAAACAGAAGCTAAACAAACCTCTTTGTATAATACCTGGGCTCAGGTGTTTTATTATAGTAACAGAAAAAGAGATGAAGATGGGGGGTAAGGGCCATCCTTTATACCTGGAAGAAGGGCAATAGGAAATATTCCAATACGGTTTCATTTTTACGGCATAGGTGTATTATTGCTGACCATCATATGAATATTTTCAGCCAGTCATTTCTTCTGAGTTTATCCTTCTTCACATATAAAGGCCAGCAGAATCCGTCTCCATTTCAGAGTCTCACAGGCATTACATATGTGATACGCATACATATTATTGAATTCTTGATTTCTGTCCCACCCTCTACTTTATAAATCATGCTCTTTTCCAAAACCCACCATCACAATAAAAGACCCACCAACTGTCTAATTGCTTTACTAAAAACACAGCCTCGCTCTTGACTCTGACCCTCCCTCCCTCCCTGACTGCCAGCCAACTCACCAACAAAGTCATGACTGAATAAACACACCAAACACCCCAGCGATCACCTGCCTGCTGGGGAGAGTGCCTGGCATCCTCTAGACCAGAACTTTCCGGGTTGGACCTCAGAATCTCTTCACACTGTTAAAACGTCTGAAAGATCCCAAAGAACTTAGTTTACACGGATTACATCCATTTGTATCTATTCTTAGACATTTTAACTCAGATATTTACAAATATTTATTCATTCACTTAAAAATAAAAACAATTTATTCGACACTAACAGAAATAACAGATTTTTTTTTTTTTTAAGGAAAATAACCTCATTTTCCAAAACACGTAACGAATTACACGGAAGAGTGGTCCCTCTTAAAGGTTTTGCAAGATCCTTTCATGTCTGGCTGAATAGAGGTCATCTGGGTTTTGCATTGGGTTGTGTTGATTTCATTGAAATGGACGAAGGTGACCGGCCTCACAGAGACAAGAAGTTGAAATGTGAAGAATTTTCAGCCTACGCTAAAACTCTGCGGAGATGACGGTGGCCTCCTGTTGGTTTCTGCTGGGACATTACACAGAGCCACGACTGGGCCACAAGCGTTCTAGGCGGATGGTTCTAGCAGTTGTGTGGTCAATGAACTTGACCGAGGGAGTCATGATGAGGTGATAGGATTGAAAAGGTCAAGTCAGGGGTAGTGGTGGTGCTGTGGCTGTGGCTCAGTGACAGAGTGCTTGCCTCGTACAGCGTGAGGCACTGGTTTCAATCCTCAGCACCATACACACAAAAAAATAAAAACAAAGTAAATTGTACAACTAAATATATATATAGTCAAGTCACCCAATGGTGTTCAAGGATGTTGGAGAAAAAGAGAGGAGCGGCGACATGCAGGCAACACATGGGTGTTTGTGTAGGGTGACAAATCTCACTGTGGCTAAGGATGTCATTAAAAGAGGGACTCTGTGTGAGGTCAGAGGAAGGAAAGTGTTTTTTTCTTTTCTTTTCTTTCTTGGTATCAGGGATGGAGCCACGGAGCCACATCCCCAGCCAGCCGTTTTTATTTTTTAATTTAGAGAAGGGGTCTTACTGAGTTGCTTCCAGCCTCACTAAGTTGCTGAGGCTGGCCTTGAACCTGCAATCCTCGCACCTCAGCCTCCCAAGCTGCGCCACCACTCCCAGCGGCAGGCAGGGTTCCACCTTGAATGTTGAGTATGATTTTGTGTGGAGCAGGCAGATGAATTAAGGTGTCCAGGAGGTGCTGGGTCTTGTGAGTCTAGACACAGAGGTGACCCTGGCCCGATCGCTCGTCATCAGCAACAAGTGGAAACTAAAAGTTTCTTCAGAAAGAACAAGTGGAGCGAGAACAGTGAGCAAGAGGACAATCAAGTTAGGGTTGAATGGACACCAAGAATCTCCCGAGGTGAGCAAGAATGAGAACACTCGGGAGGATGGGCGGTCCCTACAGTCAGGTGAGGACGGGGTCAGGAGGGGCCACTCCCACAGAGATGGAGCTCGATAACAGGCGGTTTTGATGTCCCTAGAACGGTTATCAGTGGACGGGGCAGGATGAGGACCACCGGAGCACAGAGGGTGGGATCTCAGACTGGAGGTGCAACAGAAAGAGTAAAAATAACCTTTCTTCACATTTGGGAGAAAATGTAAAACTATGCTAAGTTAAGCAAAGTCAAGAGGATTTGTTGGTTTAGCCTGGCAGAGATTTGAATGTGTTTATGGAGCAAGGGAATGGGATCAGTTGAGGGAAGACTGAGAACATATGTAGGTTATTAATTATCCCAGAATATTCTTGAAAACAAAGAAAAACACAATCTAGAGAGCAGGTAGGGCCTGGTGCAGTGGCGCACGCCTGTAATCCCAGCAGCTTGGGAGGCTGAGGCAGGAGGATCGTGAGTTCAAAGGCAGCCTCAGCAAAAGCGAGGCACCAAGCAACTCAGTGAGACCCTGTCTCTAGATAAAATACAAAATAGGGCTGGGGATGTGGCTCAGGGGTCGAGTGCCCCTGAGTTCAATCCCCAGTACTCGCCTCCTCCCCCAAAAAGAGAGCAGGTAGTGTCTTACCGCTCTCTCTTAAACATCACAGAAAATTAACCTCTCAGGCAGAAATCAGGCAAGTTGGAAAGATGAGGAGATTCAGCAATAGGCAACAGCCATTCCTGTGGCAGATGAAGGAAATATTAGTAATTTTTCTACATTTAGTAACATGAGGCAAGAATTTAAAAAATTCCAAAAAAAAAGGCAACTGAGAGAGAAGAGAGAAAAAAGTAAAGATTACACAGAACAGAAACGATTTTCTCACCCCACTGGTTGTAGGTGATACCTCTGTCCTAGGAAGTACAGGCTGGTTGTGGGACCAAGGCGCATACACAGAGGACACTGGGTGAAGTTTGCATTACAGAGAGCAGGTGTGTGTGTGTGTGTGTGTGTGTGTGTGTGTGTGTGTCTGTGTGTGTGTTTTTCTCAATGAATCTCCTCCTTATTAAAAAAAAAGAGCTGAATTAAAGAATGAACTCCTTAGGAAACTTTCCAATTGTGCTCCTTGGAAACTTGGTGCTTCCTGAAACATTGATACATCGTGAAAATACAAGAGAGGCAATCTTTAGGCCAATGAATTTGGAGAACATTGAGTCAAACGAAGTTAAGCCGATTTCTCAGCAGAGGGGACTTCTCAGAATTGTCACTATAGTTATATGCATTGAGAATTATTCAAGTGAGTGATAAGAGTGGCCACCATTTCCCAAACTCACTGATTCACAAGGGCCTTTGAACATGGATGTACTGACACCTTGCCAGAAACTGTTGTTCTGAAGAGGGTGGTTTGGGAAACACTACTCCAGAGTGTCGTTAGCCCAGAAGTGCCTACTTGATCTCTGGGCATGACTTTTTCACATCTCGAGTAAATGAATAAGACCCCCCCCACCCCCGCCAAGAGCTCACACTTAAGGCCTATTTCCAAATAGGTACACTATGAATCATATTCTCACCAATAGCGAGATCCAGTTCCGGTGTCATAGTATCTGTTTTTGACTTGGAAACACTTATTATTTGTGTGTGGGGGGTAAAGTCCCTGGGCATAGTGGACTTAAGAACAATGTTTTGATTGATCACTTTATATTTTCCATGAGTTAAGTGATTTTGCCCTTGAGGTCAGTGGCAACATTCGATGGAAGGCAAGACCAGAGGGAGGCGTTGTGACGCTTATGCCCCGGGAGGAAGAATCTGGTGCCAGTACACCTGCGAGGAACACACCAAGGCCAATGGTCGCTTTGCCCATTCAGAGCCTTTGTGCCATTAGTTCCAAGAAAGATAAGATAAGTTTGTAGAAAATGGGCCTTTTCCATGTTTTCTTAGCACATAGATTCTTTTATTCATTTGAAATCCAGAATGTGTCTCGATCTAATTTCAGCTAGATGATGGGGGGTGGGCAGGGGTGGAGATCACAAAGAGTAAAAAGTATGATCCCCTCTCCTAATGAGCTTATAGTTGGCTTGGGTGGAGGATTCAGTGAAAAATTAAATGACATAAAATTTAAAAGTTGTCTTACCCATTCAATTTTGAAATATATATCATATTCGAAATAAAAAGGTCGTACACAAGATGGCAAGCCTCACATGGAACTGCAGGTATGCGTGTGAGTTGAATTACCACCTGCAGGCAGAGGCACCCCTAGAATTGTGCTATACCAACTAGAAGTCCCACCCAGGCAGGCTGAGGTGCTTCTGAGAGAAATACACCCCTTCCAAAGTCAACCAACAGTGGAGGACCCAGCCGTGTCCACCTCCCCGGGAACACCCTGGTCTCCATTCCCAGAGGGGCCTGGATCTCAGTAAGTTCCAACTGAGGTCTGGTCTGAAGGAGAGACTTCTTCCCTCCACCTGGATCTCAAGGATCCTGTCTGCAGCCCAGTCCTGCCATCTGGTAGCAGCCGGCATTCCTGACGTGACTGCTGGGTGACTCATTTTCAGAACTCTCAAATGGGTGAAGTGTGCTGTTTTATTTTCATTCCCATTTTTTTTTCCTCCCCAGCTAGAAAAGCTTCCTGATGGGGCTCTTCCTGGAAACATGATTAATTTGCAGCCCTTGATTAGACTCAAATTCCTATCGAGGGCGACAAACAGGTTGTTTTGTTCCCTCTTCAGCTGAGAACTCAGGGAAAGAAAGCCGTTTCATGTCTCTCCTGACTCAGACAGGACCTGGGTGACTTTGGCCACTGTGTGAAAGTGTTTCAGCCTGAGAGCTGTGCCCCGTGGTTCAACCCAGACTCGCAGCCTAAATTCGTTTTGAAACGGGCCACTAAGAACATGGGCCAAAGAGATGGTAGAGTAGTCTCCCTAATGGCAGCTGGATGGAGATGTTTTTTTGAACCCTATAGCAATTGCTGATATTTATTAAAATGTATAAAACTATAGGATGTAGAGTTTCTCAGAGGGATAGAAATTCTAGATATACTAGAACTACCATGCATCAAGGCATTTAGGGTATGAGAAGTCTAGACAAAAGGGATTAAAAGGAATTGGCAGATGTGAGATCATCGTTTGCCAATGTATAATCTAAGCACCCAGCTTCAGCAAAATTACATTGTGGTTTTAGTAGCATACACCCTTGTCCTGAACACAGTGAGCCTCCTAACTCTATGCCATAAATACCTTTCCCACATTGGGTTATGACTTCTGTTTGATTGATTGGATTAATTCGTATCTCATGCTTTTTGAAATGTCTCTGTAGCTGTAATGGCAGATGACACTCTGTGGTGCAAGTTAGTGGTGAATTAGTAAATGCATGTAATTATAAGCAGTCAACTGCCCTAGGAAGCGCCGAGAGAATTGACTACGATGGGAAAAATGGAAGAGCATAAGTATGTCTTGTATTTCTATAATGAAACATAAATGTTAGCAGAATACAACAGTTACTAATATGGCGTTATGTAAAAATGTGGATGTGTAACCGATGTGATTCTGCAATCTGTAGATGGGGTAAAAATGGGAGTTCATAACCCACTTGAATCTAAAGTATGAAATATGATATGTCAAGAGCTATGTAATGTTTTGAACAACCAATAAAAAATAAAATAAAATAAAGACCCATCAACAACTAAAAAAAAAAAGAAACATAAATGTAAAATGATATATAGTGGGTGATGTGTACATATCAACATAGATATATGGACATACTTCTAATGAACAGTTATAACATGCATGTTAATAAGCAAACAGAAAAACAGTGTATGAGGAGGGAGAAGAATATGAAAATAGGTTATCAGGAAAACGGTGGCCAACAGTTCAGTTTTAGTTCATGCTGAGCACAGTGGCACAAGGAGCTATGGAGAATTTGAGAGCATTTCGTTTTCCTAATTTACTTTTCCCGAGGATGGAAAATAGAGTGATATTAATTTTAAAGAGCCTGAAGTAAAAAGTGAAGAGGTAGCAATTACCCAAAATCAGTGTGGTTACAAAACCACTTCCTTTCACTGTTGCTAGATTTCTGTGATCATGGATAATTTTTCTGGGAAATGAAGAGACATTTCAGAAGGTACTGATGGAGCTAGGCCCTGAGTGAAGAGGAAGACAACAGTTCCTAGACTGATCTTATTTTTAATTTAGATCTCAGGGTTTTGAGTTCTGAAAAGGAACTCGTCATTAGGAATATAGGTCAGGACTACCTAGACACTCTAGAATTTGGAACGTCCAGATATATTAATATCAAGAGAATAATAGCACTTCTCATAAAACAAAATGCATATTTCTGAGAATATAAGTTATCCTAGTATAGCATGAGAGATAATGAATAATATATTTTTGAGGGCTCAAAAGTGAATTATTTGGCTCCTCAGAAACCAGGCCCATTTTCTATTTAATAAGAGTCAGGTGGTACCAGGTTGGTGGGTGAGAACATTCAATCACAGAACATTAGCTGCCTTCTCAAACTTACTTTCAAATAGTGTGATTATCTATTTTTAAACAATGTGGTTCTATAATTGCTTTTTTTTTTTTTTTTTTTGGAGGGAGGTACTGGGGATTGAACTTAAGGGTCAGTTGACCACTGAGGCCCATCCCCAGCCCTATTTTGTATTTTATTTAGAGA